>NC_081409.1:815220168-815562668 GCF_030272615.1 Cryptomeria japonica | reverse complement strand
GGAATTTATGTAGGAACATCTTTATTCCATCCATTCTAGGAGAACTAGATAGGGTTCTGTTCAATATTGATGACAATCTCACAATCCCTCGGCCCAGACACTATGACGTTCTCAAAAGAAATAACAGACCACCGCCAAGGTTTCCAATCTTAATATTAGGGGAGGAAGACAATTTCGGATCTCAACAAGAAGAGATCAGGTGAAGGATGAAATTTCTATGCTGCTTAATGCATGTGAAGACCCCAATAAAGGAGGACTGATTTGAGAATTATCTGGTAGCAAAAAACATCACTATATTCGCGGAACTAGTGGCCCCTGCTAATATGAGTTAAGGCTGAACTTAGGAAATCACGTTGTAACATATCTAAAAGATAATTATTATGTGAATAGGTATGCAAACATAGTCCTCAGTTAAGACTTAAATTAGAATAGGCTAGGTTGTAATACACTCTATCGACTTTACTACATTATATGGCTGTAATTTTGGTTCGAACGCTTACCTATTTCTTCATATATATAGGCATATACACATAAGTAGCATCAGGATGATTTACATACTACTTATGAGCTGTCCTAAATGGCGTGGTAAAAAGAGCAAGGGCTTATGAATGACATTTTTTGTATTTGTTTTTTTGATCGGCTAACACTCCCTTTGAGATTTCCATGACTGTAATGGCCCTTGGAAACGGTAACATGAAGTTTAGGTTTGAAGGTTAAAAATTTAGAAGAGGCAAATGCAGCGTCGGTAGAATTAATACTTCATCAACCAGGTAAAATGGGACACCGCAAACATGGTAAGATTTTGAAATGTTTTCCTACATCCTTATATTCAAAATCCTAATCAGGAAGTGGCTTAACTTCATTTATTGTAGCCTGGATAGTCTCTTACCTTGATATAGTCATAACAATGGGATATCAAAATAAGAGATATACAAGGCTACAATAATTGTCTGAAGAGTAATTCAACAATTCTGCATTATGAAATTTGGCTTATGTTACTAGTCTGAGAGGATAGGTTTGCCTAAATATCCTGCACCTACTCTTGATTTGTGTAGCCTGGGTCTGATCCTTCATGAAGGTCAAATCAGAATATACATTATGTTTTTATTAAAACCCTTTTATTTTATGGTCTAGAAAGATTGGTTTCCATAGGGAAATCACATGTTAGGCAGAGTCTATCGAATTTTCATATGATATAAATGATTGATTTACACTAACATATCTGCCAAGTGTTTGAGCTATAACAATGCAGAATATCTAATGGAAAGATCAACTAATTCTTAAAGTTATAAATTTGGGCTTGTAAGGGGAGAAAATAAAATACTCCCCACCTGATCACCCTAGCCCGAGGTGAAGATGTATTAAATCTAAAACTAGTTATTTTTCTAGACTATGATCTCGGCAAGGCCAGAGGTTTTCTCGCCTCCACTCTTTCCTACCGACACCCGCATGAGTGGAGTAGTGTATAATTCTGAATGATTAATAAATTCTTTGCCTCAGCCTTTTACCGAAAAAAAATAAAAATATAGTGATTTTATGTAAATATTTATTAGAATTTGATATTAAATTATAATTATAGATTTCTTCATTTTATTTATAAATATTATGTTAAAAGTATTGAATATTATTTATATTAACAAAATAAAACAATTAACTGAAATACATCAGAACAATTAAAAAATATTATCTTTAAAATTAAACAAACTGAATTAAACATAATATGAAACTTAATTTAATAAATGTTTGAATATAGAAATACCTAGATATAGATATAGAAAAAATTATATTACACATATTAGAAAAAAAATAAAAAATAATAATTTTAAAAAAATTGCAAAACAAGACCAATACACTTGAACCACAACCATGTGCACAAAATAGAATGCTCTTCATATCAATAAAATTTCTACAAACTTTATTGTTAATAAATCTCATAAGAACTCAACATAAAATCCACTAAATCAAGGTAAAAAAGCTAAGAATCCACGGAATAGCTAAGAATCCTGAAACTTAAGCTAACTTTATAATCATAGGTTACGAGTGCTGCAAACTCCAGCTACAGGAAATTCCATCGTCATTACCGGAAAGCCCATCACCATTACATTTGCTTCAAATTTCAGAACTAAATTAATTTTCAAATACTCCTAGTTACATTAAAGGTGATGAAATGAATTGAACTTCTATATGGATGGGCATTATTACCTTTTCTTCTTATTCTGAAACTAATCTTGAACTTGTTGAGGTTTGATGTTTAGCTCTCTGACCAGAGCTTTCTTGGGGTCTCTAAATATAAAATTAGAAAAAAAAAATACACAAACAATATGTATTGGTTTTCTAATGTTTCGTTAAAAAATTAGAATGTTTATAGATCAGAAGATTTTAAAGAAATGATACAAATAATCAATATAATATATCTTACACTTTCTTCACATTCTTTTGCTTCAGAATTGTTATTATTATTTAACAGAACTGTTTTTGACAAAACTTATCAATACCCATCTTAATCAAAGTGAAATGTAAAATTTATCAGAAACAATTTCCATTAACTAGAAAACAATCTAAAACTGTATGCAAATGAAAATCTTTACTAAAAAATTGATCAATAAGGATATCAATAGAAACAAATTGTTGCTTGTGATCTATAGAATCTTTTATTTTTCTGGTCCTAGCAATATAAAGATATGTTTACCTAGTTTTCATTTGCAAAGTTTTGATAGTTTATATATAAATAAGAGAAATAAGTTACGTACAACCAATTAAAACAATTATTAAATGGGGAATGTACACATAGTTATTCAAATCAGAATATTGTTGAAATGTCAACCTCAACCTCCTTTTAATATTAATCTTTATTGATGTCAAGATTGCATGGCCATTAGTTGAAATTTCAACCTCAACCTCTTTTTAATATTGATCTTTATTGAGGTCAATATTGCATGGCGATTAGAATCCTTCAGTAATTTGACATTTTCTCTTTTTAATGAGGTTATTTTCATATTTTCTTTGCCTGTAGAAAATGAATAAGCAGTATGCAACTTCCACCTCAATGAACCACTTCCTATCAAAAGATTTTAATGGTGATGCAACCTCTGCCTAAATGAAGATCACTATTAAAAGGAGGCTATGATTAACATATCAACAATATTCTTATTTGAATCAATGTTTCCACAAGAGTCTTGAAATGAATAAAGTATGTCTAATTGTAAGATCATGTTGTGAAATAGTGTACAAGAAAAGCCACCACTATTGGCAATGGGATTTCCTCTAGTAGTGATGGGATTTCCTTTAGCGTTGATGGGATATCCCGCTGAAAATTTTTGTTGCTGGAAATCTCATCACCACTACAAGAAATCCTATCACCAATGTTCATAGTTTTTCTAGCTTTTATTTCAAAGCCTTGGACTTGTTCTTGCAAGTTTTGATGAATTAAATTAATTTTCCACTATTCATATTCATATGTGGTGAAATGAATTACTATATGACTAGGTATTATTACCTTTCCTATTATTTTGGAATCAACTTTGATCTTTTGAGGTCTGATGTTTAGCTCCTTGCCAAAGCTTCCCTTCAGGTTGTAAACACAAAATTAAAAGAAAATAACTATACGAAGAGTATTTGTCATTTGGAAATGTGTATTTTAGAGCTGAGAATTTAAAAGGGGATATTATAATATTTTCTTTTCTTTATTTGACTTTATTTTTTCATTTATATTTATATTTAATATGTTATTCTTACGTTATACATTAATATTTAAATTATATATATAGTTGGTTGTATACAAGAGTTTCAAAAATATGGATAATAATAGAGTTGCTTCAGGTACTAGCATTATCTAAAACAACACGATACTCACAATGCCAATTGATTTTATTGATTGTTCCTTTTTAAATATTATGGCACTCTTCCCCTATCATTTGAATGTAACAGTTTCATATAATTAGAGACGTAATTAGAGACAAGTGGTGAAGATTTACCGGTCATTTGCATGTCAAATTATTTCAAAATTGAAATTTTATTTACAAACATTTTTATGTCATTGTAGATGCCTCTCAGCATAAGTATACCTATGCTTAAATTAACTAGACAACTTTCTGTACCCTAGATATAACTAAGAACTTGTAGATCTTTGATGGTGAATGCCAGATCAAACAATTTATGACAGTAAGAAAAAGAAAATATCTATTAAAGAAATAGACAGACAAAGATACTAATAAAAAAAATTCTTGTATTGAATCTTTTTTTTAATTGTCCCATCAATATAAAGAAATGTTTACCGAGCTTTTAAATGTAGGAATTTGATGGAATGAAACAAAACATCTGTTATTAAATGGTGAAAAGTATACATACATATCCTCCTGTCCGTTAGAAGAATGTTATTTATTGAGGTCTAGGCTACTTCCCATGTTTCATCTGCAGAGACCGAAGGTCTTAGAATAACATGTGTCAATAAATTAAAAAATCAAATTAATGTGACCTTTGGACAGATCTATTTAGATGGTGATTTTTGCGTCCATGGGAGAGACACCAATGAAGCCGAAGCATGATGCAAACATATCTAGCTTAAGAGGGGGAGGAGAAGCAGAAAAATAGAACAAAATATTAAATATTATCATTATCATATGCTGTAAAATTAGTGGATGATGAATATGCGAAAAGAACGTACCTGAAGTTTATTTTGATCTTGAGAAACAACATAAGCTCCTTTTCTCCTCCAGTGGAAGATCAAAGAACTTTCACTACGTAACAAAAACGATTCCATCGCACGTGTCATATACTAAGATTTTCTGTTACTGTAGACGAGAAATCTGAGGTCTCCAGTCCAAATAGTCTGGACCTCAATAAATTACCTGTTTCTGACGGACAGGATGATTTGGAGAAGGATTTTAATGTGGAGAATGGGTCGTTGAGGATCAGCAATGAACAAGGATGGTATTGAAAGGAGGCTCAGTTTGACAGGATAATCTGAGGCCTCAGGAAACAGATCTAGCTAGAGGTGGCCGCCCATAAAGTGGAAACCTAAACCAATACACATTTAATTCTCCACCCCTTCATCACAATCCACGTTATACTATGGAGCAAGAGATTATGACTCACTGATTGAATCTATATAGCAACTAGGATGAATGAAGATGCAGTAAATGATGAATTTATACCGAATTTATAGAAGAGAGGCCACTCCTATCATGTGCTCTCAAATCGTTGCAAATCTGCAAGGTTGACTATAAAAAGTATTTAAAAAGGAAATCATAAATAATAATGAACAACAGAAATAATAAGAAATATTATTTTGTTAGATCATGTTGATCTTCTTGTTGTGAAGAGGTCTTGGTACTTTCAAAATCTATTTTTGATTCATAAATCCGTCAAAAGTGCTTAGCTTAATACCAAAAGGAGATATGGTTTATATTACAACAATTACGTGTATATATGTTACCAATAAAGCAGATTTTGTTTTTACATATGAGATGTTTTCAAACTAGTTTACTTGTCATTTATATTTTCAAACTAGAATAACATTAATCATAAACCTCATAATAAGTACACGAGACATATCATTCTCAAGGTGCCTCTTCAACTTTGACCACAAACCTAGTAAAAAATAAACACGTTAAAAATTACATGTCTTTTATACTTATGAGAAGTTTTCAAACTAGCTTGCCTGTCTTTTATATTTTCAAACCTAATTACCTTTTCTTTAGACTAACAAGAGGTTTTGCATATAATTTTATGGCTATCTAGATGCCTCTCGAACTTTGATCATAAACCTCGTAAAAAGTAAATATAATGTACATATGTTTATAAAATAATTGTGTAAGGGACATGAGACATATCATTGTCAAGATGTCTCTTCAACTTTGATCATGGACCTTGTAAAGAGTAAATGCATTGAAAGTTACTGTATTTTATACTTATTTGAGGTTTTCAAACTAGCTTACCTATCTTTTAAATTTTCAAACTAGATTAAATTTCCTTTATACTAATGAAAAATTTTCAAATTAGTTTTCCTGTCTTTATTAAATAATTGGGAAATATACATGAGACATATCATTATCCAAGCATCCCCTTCAACTTTTATCATAAGCTTATTAAGGTAAATATAATTCACCTATTTTTATTAAGGAACAATGGGAAATACCTATCAAGTAGTAAACCACCAAGTAGACCAAGTGTGGGAATGATAATGCACATCTTCTAAGACATCCAAGTCATCACGGTGCATCTAAGAATAATCTCATATGATGTCCATATCAAATAAATGCTGCTTGGTCTTCCTACTAATAGAACGAAATGCCTGAACACATATCTCTAATCAAAAGAGAATATCAGCATCACATATGTCTCCATGTATCCATGAGTACCTATAATCAATCAATCTATGCCAACTTCAAATTAAACATAGCACCACCATGAAGTAAACAAGAAAAAGACCATGTACCCAATACAAAGAGACCTTCCAAAATTAATGTCAAAGTTTGAACAACAAAATTAGGAACATAAACATGACATTTATGGATTGGAGAAGAAAAAGCCTTCATTGAAGATAGGCAAGGATAGGCCAACTTCACATGAAATTGCTCAGAAGAAGGTATGATAACAAAGTCAACATCCATGGATTTGGTGTGAACTTCAACAGGAAGGGTGATAGAGCCAATGGTAGGACAAGAAAATGATGGTATGATGAAAGAATAAGTATTTGGTAGATTACTGAGAGGGATGGGGGGGTGAATCAGTAAACTAAAAAATAGATACAAACTCCCAAACTCAAAATAAACTCACGAAGTAAAATTTCACTTGTCAAGATCAATACTCAAGAATACTCAACATCAACTGGTTAACTGTTATACCAACTTAATAATAGACAACTTCAATCTTGTAAACATCAAAATGCTTAATCAAATATCAACATATTCCATCTCTCAATGCTTCCTGTTAACATGCCTTATCAGAATAGTTAAGTAGTTAATCAAATCAACAAATAAGATCATAACCACAAAAGAATTCACCAGTTGACACAAATATTTATACATGGAAAACCCATATAGGTAAAAAGCACGGTGAGATGAGACTCACAAGGATAGCTATCTAAACTCTTCTGCAGTTTGCTTGTTGGCATTACAATAAGTTTGTTAGTATGAGGATATTGTGAAGGTTGTCGGAGATTGATGATATAATTGATAAAGGATGATTACTGTTTTAATAATATTATTTTGTCATTGATGTCAAGCAATTGATTTTCTGATTTAGTATGATGTTGCCATATCTTAAAGAGTATGTTTTGATGAGTATAAAGATGTCAGTAAGTGACATAGAAAGAATGTGAAAATGAAGGGGAGTAATAAGTTATTCAATGGGAAACTATTCCCAAGTTAGATAGTGATGAGACTATGTTATTTTGATTGTTTTGATATCCTATATGTGTATTTGAAGACTGAATAAGAAGGAGAAAATATTTCATGCAATTAAATGAGTAAAGGTTGCATACTATTCTATTTTATGAAGCAAGGAGCTAGTCAGTAAATTCCAAGGTTATCATTGTTGGTTACAAAAGAAACAAGTCACCGAGATGATATACACCGAGCTATGAATCGAGACGAATACATAATATCTACCGAGTAAAGTTCAAAATTAACTGAGTATCAACCGAGCAGTAATAGAATGCATTGGATGAATAGATACATTATTAAATGAAGGATGCCAATGAGCTAGAGATTTATAGAATATTGGAATGTCATGCAAGAAGTTTGATAAGGATCAACGGCAATGAAAATTCAAGAGTTAGATCTACAACACAGATTGAATAGTCATAACCAAGAACAAGTACCAAGGAAGGAATACAAGTTCCAAGGCAAGATAAAACATTTTTTAGTTTGAAGGATTCAATGAACCTAATCAAGTTTGAAGATCTGATGGCTAAGATTAATCATGGGAAATGTGAATAAGGAGATTAAGTGGTTAGGAATTGCTTATAAATCAATAAAAGTTGATGAACAAAGTATGTGGGCAAATAGAAGAATAGTGATGCTACCGAAGTGATTACAGAATACAGAAGATTGAAGATCTAATTGAAGAACAGAGTGAGAAACCCATCAAGGAGGAAGATAAGTCTTATGACAAGATGATTTTGAGCACATAGAGTCTGCTTTAACATTTTAGATGTGAAATTGCAGATATATTTTATTACTGTTATTTATTTTTGTAAGTGGCAGGAAATCTCTTAACCGAGTGGACCTAATAGTCTTCTTTGTATATCCTCTAGAAAGGTTACATTCTAATTGAGTGTTTGAAATCCTTTGACAAGGTCACTTCTAACAAAGTGCAAGATTTTAATAGATCTGATGGAAATCCCTTAATTGGGTCACATCTAGCAATGTGTTTATGTAATCTTTAACAGGATTCAATTTTAACAGAGCATACTCTAGAAGAGTATATTTTCATTGTGGGTCCGAAATCCCACATTTGTTTTTCCCTATTTGGGTTTCCACGTTAAATCTGGTGTTAAATGTGTTTTGATGTTTCAAGTTTATCAGTTTATGAGTTTGAATGATTTACAGTCATAGTTGCATATCAAGTAAGTTCTACCGAGGTTGAATCTGATTAAGAGCTTGAATTGTGAAGTTTATCTGATACACCCCCCCCTCTCATTAAACTAACAATTTTTATCAGAGCTATAACTCTGAAAGAAAAGTTTAAAGGAGCTTGAGGAAACATCCGAAGATGTATAAAAGGGATGCACCAAAGTTGAACAGTTTCTCCACATGGCAGAAAAGGATGAAGCTGTACTTATCTAGAATTAGAGAATATGCAACATATTATCTGGAGAATGATTACACTGCACCGAGCACCTATCCTATGACAATGGAAGAAATAAAGGAAAAGCAAGAACATATTCAAATAATGATTGAAATAACATCAGCATTGACCGACTCAGAGTTTAATGATATAGAAGGTTGTAATGATGCCAAAGCTATGTGGAATAAGCTTATATCTGTGTATGGTGGTGATGAACATATTCAAAGAGAAAAAGTAGACAGTCTAAGAGGTCAACTTGAATCCATGAGAATGAATGTAGGTGATAACATAATCCAATATAGTACAAGGTTAAAGGAAACTATCAATCAAAGCAAAGGAGTAGGAGGAACTATAGAAGAAAAGGATGTAACAAGTAAGTTGCTGAGAACACTTCTACCTGCTTATGCCATTCGAGTCTCTGCAATTAATGAATTAAGTTCTGTACTAAACATGTCAGTCTTTTTTTATGCTACTATCAGTAAGCTACATGCTTTTGAGTTAAGTAATTTTGATAATAGTGGGTCTTCGGTAAACAAAGTTGAATCTACATTCAGTTCTTTTCATCTTGGTGAATCTAATGATTACAATGATAGAATGTATAAGTATGCTAAAGGAATTCACAGTGGAGCAAGTGAGAGATTTCACAAAAGCATGGAAGATGTACACAAACTATATGAGGAAATAAGAAAGCAAGAAGAGTGTGAAGCATTATTGGCTAGAAAGTTATCGAGAGGCAAAGGTAAGTATAAAGGAAAGTTACCTTTAAAATGTTTTAACTGTGATAAAATTGGACATATGGCTTCTCACTATCTTGACAAAGAATCTAGTGAAAAGAGAGAATAATGATATGACAGACAGAAATACAACCAATGCAAAGGGCATTGAGACTTCAGAAGGAGAGATAGAAATACATGCCTAGTAGCTGATGAGGAATCCAATGATGATAAATCTTATGGGACTGAGATAGAAGAAGTTGTATATGTGGTTATAAAAAATGGATCAAATGAAGAAAGGTATGAGGAAAAAGCCTTAATATCACACATAAATAATAATGATTCTTGGATCATAGATAGTGGATGCTCACATCATCTGACAGGTCATAAACACAAGTTTGTTAAATTAGAAGATTATGATGGAGGTTATGTAAGATTTGGTAAGGATGCACCATGTCCTGTGAAAGGTAAAGTTTCTATCACACTTCTTGACAATGCTAAATGTGATGATGTATATTGGGTTGAAGGTCTGAAATACAATTTGTTGAGTGTAGCACAGCTAAACAATACAGGATATCGAATAGAATTTCAGAAAGGAATTGTCAAAGTTCATGACAAACATGGAAAGCTGGCTGTTGGCAGGACTCAAACAAGAGGTAATACATTTCATCTTGACTCAACTCAGAATAATTGTCTGTATGCAAAAATAGAAGATACCTGGCTATGGCATAAAAGGTTTTGTCATGTAAATTTTGATAACCTGATCAAAATAAGTAAGAAGCACCGAGTAAGAGGTCTACCGAGCTTGGAAAAACCTGAGAATGCTATATGCCAAGGATGGTAGCTAGGTAAGATGACAAAATCAAGCTTTACAAGTAAGTCTTACACTTCTAAGGAATTTTAGATCTTCTGTACATTGATCTTTGTGGTCCTATGAAAGTTCAAAGTTATTATGGTGATAAATACTTCATATTATTTGTGGATGATTACTCAAGGATGGTGTCAGTTATGTTTTTAAAAGAGAAATCAGAAGCCTTTCAAATGTTCAAATGGTATAAGGCAAGAGTGGAAAAAGAAATAGGAAGACATGTAATGCCCCGCCAGGAAACCCCTAAGGGTTTAAGTTAAAAACACTCAAATAGAGTGTAAATATATATATTTTTTTAAAACAAAAAAACACAAAATGAAATAACTATAATATCATAAATCCTCCATTAACCATTTATTACAGATCCATTCATTTTCTAGATTTTACCAAATACATCATTATGGGAAAAATATATTTCCTCATCAAGTTTAAAACCACAAAATCTATTAAAGAACAACCAAGCTTAAAAGAAAGCTGAAACTAAACCTCAAAACATTCATGGGTAATACCATTTTTTTTTGTATTCAACAAATAAATAGAGGAGTAGATTCGAATCCTACCTTATAATGCATTCCGCGCAAGAATTTTGATGGAGAGATCCACCTGCAACTCAAAGCCAATCTCCCATTTTCCAAAAATTTTCCCCCATCTCCATTTTTTTTTGCAAAAAACAAGCTTTCTAGAAAGAACCCCCAAAAACATTTCAAAACTAGGTTAAAATGAGAAACCCTATTTTTGCCCTAATTTTCAATTTCGAATTTTAGCATTTATTTATTTATTTTTTTGAAAATAAAAGGAACATGAAAGTGGAAATCATTATTTTCCACTACTCAACAAATCTAACTTGTTTTATCCTAATTAAAATTTACATGCTTCTATTTCTTATTTACTTCTAATTTTCATCTCTCTAAATATCAATTTAGGCCTACATTTATATTTTGAACTGTTAACAAGGGTGGGGTATTTAAATTAATTTAAATTTAAAAACTCAATCCTTTATACTATATCAATTTTGCAAGTAAAAAGAATAATTTCCTTTTAAATAATAAAATCTACCCTTTCTATTCCAAAATGAGAAAATGATAAATTTTATTTCTATTTCCCAAATGATTTTAAATCTTTCCTTTCTAAGACGCATAACTCATTAAATTCGTTATTATTAAAATTAGCTATTAAATTGACTCGCTATAACATAATAAGTGACCTTTTTAAATAAATGACTAATCAAATGAAAGAATCCTATTTATTCTAATTTCTCAACTTTTAATGCGTAAACGAACACATTATTTCAATTTAAATTCTTTAAGCTTGCTATAATTGTAATTAAAGCGATCTCTTTTTAAATTAACGATTAATCATATAAAAGAAACTACCTATTTAAATTTCTATATCACTAATGCATACATCTAGTCATTAAATTGAATTAAATACTTAGGATAACAAACTCCACTTACCCCGCACAAGGCATGCAAATCGAGGAAGTCCTCCAATTCACACGACATGAAACCCAATGAAAAGAAAGCCCCACGAATCCACACACGATGCTCACCTGACCATGGCTAAGGCAAGATGAGAGTTTAATGACCCCCAAATCCGAATTCTAAGGATGGAGGAGGTTTACTCAAACCTGCGAACCCCGAAGGAGATGAACCTCACCCTAGGCGGTGTTGTACCTACAATCTCCTACACCCATGAATTCAAGCAAGCATACATATACATATACATTTTTAATGAAGGCGTTAGCTCGAGATTTATCACAAGGGTTAGGAACAATTACATTTACACAAGAATCGATGCAAAAGCACAATAATAAGTATGCACAATTATTTATATTATCTAAACTACACATTGCATCACGGTTAATCTACCCATTCAAGAATGCCACATAGGAAGTCAACAAGGTCAAACGGGTTTTACAAAACCGACTAGGGTATGGGCATTACATTCTCCCCCCCTAGGCTCCAACTTACTCTTGGAAGTCGCAAAGCTAAACGGAAGTCATCCAACACGCATTAACCCTTAAACTCAATTAACAATTATCAATTTGCACAACCAACTATTTTGTAATCATTTTAGAACATTATTTATAAATCCTCTATGAATGTCATTATCCATTAATAGAAGGCATCTAACATCATTCACATCTTAAAATATTCTAGAATTTACACACAATCAAAGTAGAGAAACGAGAATTTTTCCCTTTTTATTACACTAAATTTAAAGTAGTTAAAATATATAAGCACAGTTATCATACTCATTTATCAAACATGACAAGAAAATATGCTCTCAAGGTCAATTTCTTTCACCAATTCATCTCTTTCACAAAACTTTATCGCATAGAACTAGCTTCAAATATCAATTTTTTTACAACCAAGTTAACTTTCAACAAATAAGAGCAACGTAAGAACTCAATTGTTTACACTTTTCAGACATACAAGAACCTTTCCAATGGCTATGCCCCATAACATAGTGACAAGTTAATACCATTTAATCCATGATTACACATAATATCCATCCACAAGACTAGATTGCACAACACAATAGGCCACATGTGAGCATGTCTAATGCTCGGTCAAAGGTAACATATATGATCCACATCTCTATGCCTACTCTCAGAATAAATACATGATCAAAAAATGTCCAACATCTCACTCGAGGGCTTGATGGTGCTAGGGTACACCATAGCGGTGCTACCTTCCATACAAGTCCCTCATGATTATCCCTTGTTGTGTAAGGTGTTTAGCCTCCAAGAGATAGTCACCACTCATAGGTAGGTAGTGGATCCTAGCTGTCTCACAGCCTCACATACCTCCATCCTCAAGGTTCCCTGTGTCTACTCCCTCGTATACACTCATCCAAGACCGTCTCCTACATTCTTGGAGAGGAATTCACATTGCAACACAAGACCAGCATACGAAAACAACAAGGATAAACTAGTTTAGCTGCCAAAGTACAAAAGAATAAAGATAATAATTGTCAATTCCAACAATAAGACAAGAAAATAATTTTCAGATTTGCAACATCAAAACAAGTAAAATCGAGATTGCAAGATCGTGGCTAAACTGTCAAGGTCAAGGTAAAATAAATTGCTGGCCCACAAGGAAATAAATAAATAAATAAAAGAAATTCATAAGTGCACATTACATCACTACGTGACTAGTAGCTAGCCACCAACGAGGAAGGAAGGAACAATCGTCTAGCTATCCTAGTAGCTCATCATGTGGTGTGGCCAAGTCACACATCCGCATGGCATGGCAGTGTGCACCTCGGCATCACCCCGCATCACGTCATCACGTGGCATGGCTCTACCCTATACCTAGCAGTAGGTTGCATGGAAATGTCTACTACAACCCGCATCGTGTCTCAGCATGGCATGGCAATACTCCAAGCGGACTGGGCACGCAATGGACGTATCCCGCATGGTAGTGTACCCTGCGGATAAGGCACGCGCCGGTCACACTCCGCATAGCGATTTTCCTCTCAGGATACTCGCCGTAAGCCAGAGGTATACATGGCTAAGGTCTACCCACAAGTCTACCAACAGTAGTTAGTTGGCAACTTATGTAAGAAAAATAACACGCCTCTCATGAAGACAAGGCAACCAATGCTCTAATAGAATCCATCAATATGCTCAAAAACTATCATCTATATGCTCAAAATAAAGGATAGGAATTAGACTACCACACATGAACCTCGTAAATCGGTTCATCACAAGGGGAAGTATTGAGTACACCTATGTTATAGTTTCATTACAAAACTATATTTTTCCTCAAAACAAGGAAGCTAAAGTCTCTTCGTGTTGACATTACTCATACGCTATTCATACTATTTAAGGAATGGTGACTTCTACTACTACCCCTTCACATACTAACTTATCAACAACCCGTGGGTTGGCACTCAGTAAGGAAACAATTAAGCAACATCACATAGATAGGTATGGTCTCCCATACTCATAAGCAAACATATTCCCCATGGTTGATTACTTCACCATCCCATGGGCACACAAACAAGTATGGGTTTTCTCACAACACACACAGAATAGCACCATTACTGGTTTATTCACATTTACGGGGAGTACTTTACATTATGCTAACATATACTTAAGGGAAGATTTAATTATGCTTTACACATGAATCACCAAACAAAGTTTACTCTAGATACACCCTCTAAAATTCTCAACAATTCAAATTTACACAAAGAAATTACATCATTCTGATATCTTTCTCAATCTTCCCTAAGCATTTTCATTCACATTACTAACTATGCAATTTCCCTTTCCAAGATGAAAAACTTTCCCCTTTCAATTAGAAGCCTAAAGAAACATACAATTTCATATGCATTATAACAAAATTTCTTCTTTAATCACTGGACTCCAAATAGTATTTCAAAAACAACAATTCCTATATTCTAGACAAGAGGAGGGAGAGAGTTGGAAAATCAACTATTTCCTACAAATACACAAGAACTTCAAGATCACACCATATGCTCAGATATAAGTCTATCATTTTAGTTGCACGGTTTTCATTTTGCTATCTTTTAGGAAAGTGCCAAAGCATCCTAACATGACATTTCTAATCATTATTGTTGCACTATAATGTTCTAGTTTTCCGAACAGGAATTCAAGACAACCAAATTTTCTTTTGTAATACAAATCTTCTTGAGAACAATCACTATTCGTAATACAATACAATACTATAACACATCAAATTTGACATTGAAATTTCATAATACGACAAGGAGGTAAATGAAGAGCTATCTACTAGATATTACACATTCAATGCATACAAATTAACAAGTCTTTCATTTACTCCTTTCAAAACATAATAAGACAATTACCTATATCCAAAGCAAGTTAAATGGTGCGTCACTTAATAGGTCCTAAATTACACTAGTTGAATAAGCACATAAAAAAAAAATCTTTCGAGGAGCACATTAATACACTTCTGAAGCTACTACAACATGTCCTCTTTTGGTATCCCTTTCACATCAAGCAATTTTCACAAAATCCCTATGCGCATTTTAATGCACCTTACTTAAGATGGAATTTAATTATATTACTCCTACCAAGCACATGGAGAACCCTTAATGCAAACATACCATTTTCTATCATTAACCAAAAATTAACTCCCAAACCAATCCCTTTCACAATCTAAAACACAAAACGTTATAAGGCTCACACAAGGCTCAAGAAATATCATCCTTTCTCTTGCAATAAGAAAAATTTAAATAAGAGATAACTACACATATCAATTCCTTTTAATTTACTAGAGAGAGAGAAGAAGACGAGTCATAATCACTCAATTTACTACATAATAAGCACTAACATTTGCCATACTAGTCTTTCAAGTGGACAATCATTAAAATAGATCAAAACCATAGACAAGCACATTTCATACTTTTAGATTTAAGATATTAACAACCAACCCAGATGGATTAGTGAAAAGAGTAAAATAAATCGAAAATGAAGGTACATACGACTCCCTTTCAAGGTAAGAGAAATCGTAGACCAAGACTTCAATAAGCAGACAAAACACCCATAATTATTTCCAAAACACCCACATCAATAAGGTGAAAACAAGGTGTGAACGCACACATTACACACAAGTAGGGTTTGTTAAATCACACCCTCACATCAAGGTGGGCAAGCATACAACATAAGATAGACACACACACACCAACTAATGGCACAAGTGAAACCAGAGATCCCAGTGTTGCAACTTGGGCTCTGATACCAAGTGTAATGCCCCGCCAAGAAACCCCTAAGGGTTTAAGTTAAAAACACTCAAATAGAGTGTAAATATATATATTTTTTTTAAACAAAAAAACACAAAATGAAATAACTATAATATCATAAATCCTCCATTAACCATTTATCACAGATCCATTCATTTTCCAAATTTTACCAAAAACTTCATTATGGGAAAAATATATTTCCTCATCAAGTTTAAAACCACAAAATCTATTAAAGAATAACCAAGCTTTAAAGAAAGATGAAACTAAACCTCAAAACATTCATGGGTAATACCATTTTTTTTTGTATTCAACAAATAAATAAAGGAGTAGATTCGAATCCTACCTTATAACGCATTCTGGGCAAGAATTTTGATGGAGAGATCCACCTGCAACTCAAAGCCAATCTTCCATTTTCCAAAATTTTTCCCCCATCTCCATTTTTTTCCAAAAAACAAGCTTTCCAGAAAGAACCCCCAAAAACATTTCAAAACTAGGTTAAAATGAGAAAACCTATTTTTGCCCTAATTTTCAATTTCAAATTTTAGCATTTATTTATTTATTTTTTTGAAAATAAAAGGAACATGAAAGTGGAAATCATTATTTTCCACTACTCAACAAATCTAACTTGTTTTATCCTAATTAAAATTTACATGCTTCTATTTCTTATTTACTTCTAATTTTCATCTCTCTAAATATCAATTTAGGCCTACATTTATATTTTGAACTGTTAACAAGGGTGGGGTATTTAAATTAATTTAAATTTCAAAAATCAATCCTTTATACTATATCAATTTTGCAAGTAAAAAGAATAATTTTCTTTTAAATAATAAAATCTACCCTTTCTATTCGAAAATGTGAAAATGATAAATTTTATTTCTATTTCCCAAATGATTTTAAATCTTTCCTTTCTAAGACGCATAACTCATTAAATTCGTTATTATTAAAATTAGCTATTAAATTGACTCGCTATAACATAATAAGCAACCTTTTTAAATAAATGACTAATCAAATGAAAGAATCCTATTTATTCTAATTTCTCAACTTTTAATGCGTAAACGAACACATTATTTCAATTTAAATGCTTTAAGCTTGCTACAATTGTAATTAAAGCGATCTCTTTTTAAATTAACGATTAATCATATAAAAGAAACAACCTATTTAAATTTCTATATCACTAATGCGTACATCTAGTCATTAAATTGAATTAAATACTTAGGATAACAAACTCCACTTACCCCGCAGTAGGCATGCAAATCGAGGAAGTCCTCCAATTAACACAACACGTAACCCAATGAAAAGAAAGCCCCATGAATCCACACACAATGCTCACCTGACCATGGCTAAGGGAAGACAAGAGTTTAATGACCCCCAAATCCGAATTCTAAGGATGGAGGAGGTTTACTCAAACCTGCGAACCCCGAAGGAGATGAACCTCACCCTAGGCGGTGTTGTACCTACAATCTCCTGCACCCATGAATTCAAGCAAGCATACATATACATATACGTTTTCAATGAAGGCGTTAGCTCGAGATTTATCACAAGGGTTAGGAACAATTACATTTACACAAGAATCGATGCAAAAGCACAATAATAAGTATGCACAATTATTTATATTATCTAAACTACACATTGCATCATGGTTAATCTACCATTCAAGAATGCCACATAGGAAGTCAACCAAGGTCAAACGGGTTTTACAAGTCTGACTAGGGTATGGGCATTACAAGACAGTTGAAATGTCTAAGATCTGATAGATTAGGAGAGTTCATTTCAGATGAATTTAACTTATTTTGCAATGATCATAGTATAAAGAGACAAGTGTCTGCACCGAGGACACCACAGCAAAATGGGATAGCTAAAGGAAGAAACAGATCAATTGTAGATTATTTCAGAACTTTGATGATAGAAAAGAGAGTACCTCAAATATATTGGAGAGAAGCAATAAGCACTGCAGTTTACACCCTGAACTGAGTACAACTAAAGAAAGGAACTATGAAGACATCGTATGAAATCTGGTATGGGAAGAAACCAAATGTAAGTTATTTTAAAATATTTAGAAGTAGATGTTATGTTCACAAACATGACAGAAATGGAAAATTTGATCAGAAAAGTGAGGAAGGAACATTTCTTGGTTATTCCTCTAGGAGTAAAGCATTTAAGTGTCTGATCAAATCATCTAAGAAAATAGTGGAAAATGCAAATGTGAAAATTGATGAATTTGTAGAAAGGAATGATGAAGGAAATTCCAAACAACCAGATGATTATGAAGAGTTTGTATATGTACAACCAAGAAGTCTTACTGAGAAAGCCGATGAAGAAAATACTTAGTTACCAAGTGATGAAGAAGATCATACAGAGCCTACCGAGCCTATATTAGCAAAATATGTCAGAAGAAATCATGCATCAAGTCAGATTATAGGAGATAAGGATGCTCCAATGATGACAAGGAACAAATTGAGACAAAACACATGTCTGATATCCAAGTTTGAACCGAGGATAGTAAAAGAGGCATTTAGCAATGAAGATTGGGTGAATGCTATGACTGAAGAGATTGAACAAATCAAGAAAAATGAAACATGGACACTAGTCCCAAGACCAAAAGAGAAAAATGTAATCAGTACAAAGTGGATTTTCATAAATAAGCTAAATGAAAAAGGTGAAGTCATTTGGAATAAAGAAAGGGTAGTTTGCAAAGGTTATGCTCAAGAAGAAGGAATAGACTATGGTGAGACTTTTGCACCTATGGCAAGACTTGAAGGAGTGAGAACATTGTTGGCATATGCTGCTTACAAAAATTTCAAGGTATATCAAATGGATGTTAAATCTGCATTTTTGAATGGTATACTAGAAGAAGAAGCCTATATTGAACATCCTGAAGGATTTATTGAAGAGAAGATTAAAGATCAGGTATGTAAGTTGAACAAAGATTTATATGGCCTAAAGGAAGCACCTAGAGCATGGTATGAAAGGTTGCACTCTTACTTAATAAAGATTGGATTTGTAAGGAGCAGTGAAAACATCAACATGTATATGAAGAATGATAAGGAGAATAGAATACTGATTTCAGCCATATTTGTTGATGATATTATTTTTTGTGGAAATGATTCTTTATGTAAGAACTTTGGAAATGAAATGTGCAAAGAATTTGAGATGTCATTAATAGGTGAAATAAAGTATTTTATAGGTTTACAAATACTGCATATGCAAAATGGGATTTCATTACTCAATCCAAGTATATAAAGGAAACCTTGAAGAAATTTGGAATGGAGGATTCTAAACCTATAAGTACTCCCATGACTACTAATTGTAAAATATCAAAGAATGATGAATCTACATCTATTGATGAGACACTTTACCGATCTATGATATGAAAGTTGCAATATGTAGTTCACAACAGGCCTGATATAACACATGCAGTAGGTATACTTGCAAGATTTTCTATAGATCCCAAAGAAACCCATATGACAACAATCAAGAGAATTTTCAGATACTTGAGAGGCACTGAAGATTCTGGTTTACTATATGGGTGGGTGCAAGAAGTTGAGTCCCACTTTTGGGCAAAAAGTGGAAGTTTTTTCCCTATTTTTCAATTTTTTTGTCGATTGATGTAAAAATTTGAGGCACCTCGAGTTTGAATCTGAAAAAACTTTAGTAATAGAAAATGTAGTGCTCGGAGTCTAATTTTCAAATATGTAATTTATTTCAATACTCACATGGTAAAAATTGTTTTTTAGTATGCATATTTAAAAACCACTTTTTCAAAATGCCTGTTTCACGACCATACCACACCTGTGTACGACCACCATATTTTGACGTAAATAAAATAATCTTTGCAAATCCTTTTGCAAAAGATACCTAATACACCAAATATTGATGAGAATATTTTTTCTTATTTTTTTATTAAATATATATTTTTTAATTAATTTTTAATTGACTATAAAGTACATTTTCAAAACATTTGGTGTACGACCACCATAATTTGATGAAAAATTCATATTTTTTAATTTTAACTTTTTTAACCTTCAAAAGAATTGTATGTAGATTGATATCATATAATTTATTTTCAAAAAAACCTAAAAACAAAAAAGTTATTAAAGTTTTACTAAACCTCACTATTTTACATTTAGGTACCACTTTTGAGTAATAAATAATGAAAAAATAGTAAAAGTAATTATATCACTATGAAATTTACATTTTTGAAATTAGGAAAGTGAGAACTCTAATGGGTTTTTGTTTCATCAAAAAAGACGATCAGGAAGACCTTCAAAAAATTACAGCAAGGTAGAAATTTGGTATTCAAGTGCCTTAGCCATTTTTTTGGAGGTCCAAGCATAGGCTTGGTTCCACCAAGCCTAATCTAAAGCCAAAACCATGGCATAGGTGTGTTTCCTGCTCCATCTTTTATGAAACCAGTGCCCATTATTTAAAATTCAAAAAATGGGCACCCATTTTGAAATTTATAGTACTTTAAGAAACGTGTGCCCGTTTTTAGAAACAGATACATGTTTTTAGAAACGTGTGCCCGTTTTTAGAAACAGATACATGTTTTTAGAAACGGGTGCCCGTTTTTAGAAATGGGTACCAATTTTTCAAAATGTGTGCCTGTTTCTAAAAATCGTGCATCCATTTCTCTATGATGTTCCGATCCTAAACGGGCGCCCATTTTTCAAAACATGCACCCATTTTATTTTTATGGGTCGGGGCTCCGAAGCTAAACGGGTGCTCGTTTCTTAAAAAATAGGCACTCATTTCTAGCTGCAAATTTTTTTGCTCGCAGACTTCTGCAGAATTGGGACCCAACTTCTTGCACCCACCCATATAAAAGGAGGAATGATTTTGACTTAAAAGTCTATACTAATGCTGATTGGGCAGGAAATATTGATGATAGGGAAAGTACAAGCAGTGGAGCTTTCATTTTGGGAGAAAGACTATTGAGTTAGCTTAGCAAGAGACAAGGATGCATTTCATAGTCAATAGCTGAAGCTGAATATGTCACTGCAACATTGAATTGTACCAATATAGCATGGATCAAACAACTGTTGGAAGGTATGAATGAGACTATTACTGAGCCAGTAACTACATTTTGTGATAATACAAGTGCTATTAACAGTTCAAAGAATCCGGTAATGCACTCTAAGACAAAGCATATTTCTATAAAAGTATCATTATCTAAAAGAAGAAGTTCAAGAAAAGAAAGTTATGCTGGAATATGTTAGCACAAAGGAACAAATAGCAGACATCTTCACAAAAACACTGCCAAGGGACATTTTTGAGTATCTTAGAAGTAAGCTAGGGGGTCCTACCCCTATCTAGATGATATATTTATATATGTTTTAACAAGGAAATTACTTCACAGGGGAAGTAATCATGGATCAGTTTTACTTTTGGCATTGTTGTCAAAGGGGGAGAAGACTAATGATAGGGGAAGAAGATTACAGGAGAAGTTTACAGCCCAAGGATTATAGGAGAAGAATTACAATAGTTCGAATCAATTGGGATAAATCAAAAGTTGAAATCAAAAGTTGGTATTGAAATCAATGCCAAAGGGGGAGATTGTTTGCATTACAATAAGTTTGTTGGTATGAGGATATTGAGAAGGTTGATGGAGATTGATGATATAATTGATAAAGGATTATTCTTGTGTTAATAATATTATTTTGTCATTGATGTCAAGCAATTAATTTTCTGATTCAATATCATGTTGCCATATCTTAAAGAGTATGTTTTGATGAGTATAAAGATGTCAGTAAGTGACACAGAAAGAATATGAAAATGAAGGGGAGTAATAAGTTATTCAAAAGGCAACTATTACCAAGTTAGACAATGATAAGATTATGTTATTTTGATATCCTATATGTGTATTTGAAGACTGAATAAGAAGGAGAAAAGATTTCATGCAATTAAATGAGTAAAGGTTGGATACTATTCTATTTTACCAAGCAAGGAGCCAGTCGGTAAATTCCAAGGTTATCGCTATCGGTTAAAGAAGAAACAAGTCACTGAGATGTTATACACCAAGCTATGAACCGTGATGAATATAAAATGTCAACCGAGTAAAGTTCAGAATTAACCGAGTATCAAACGAGCCGTAACATAATGCATTGGATGAATAAATACATTATTAAATGAAGGATACCAATGAGCTAGAGATTTATATTAGATTGGAATGTCATGAAAGAATTTTGTTAAGGATCAACAGCAATGAAAATTCAAGAGTTATATCTACAGCACAGATTGAACAGTCATAACCGAGCACAAGTACCAAGGAAGGAATACAAGTTCCAAGGCAAGACAAAACATTTTTTAGTTTGGAGGATTCAATGAACCTAATCAAGTTTGAAGATCTGATGGCTAAGATTAATCATGGGAAATGTGATTAAGAAGATTAAGCAGTTAGGAATTGCTTACAAATAAAGAAAAGTTGATGAACAAAGTATGTGGGCAAATAGAAGAACAGTGATGTTGTTGAAGTGATTACAAAATACAAAAGATTGAAGATTTGATTGAAAAACATAGTGAGAAGCTCAACAAGGAGGAAGATAAGTCTTATGACAAGATGATTTTGAGCACATAGAGTCTGCTTTAACATTTCAGATGTGAAGTTGCAGATATATTTTATTACTATTATTTATTTTTATAAGTGACAGGAAATCTCTTAACCAAGTGGACCTAACAGTCTTATTTGCAAATCCTCTAGCAAGGTAACATTCTAATTGAGTGTTTGAAATCCTTTGAAAAGGTCACTTCTAACAAAGTACAAGATTCTGATAGATCTGAGGGAAATCCCTTGACCGGGTCACATTTACCAATGTGTTTATGTAATATTTAACAAGATTGGCTTTTAACCGAGTATACTTTAGAAGAGTATATTTTCTTTGTGGGTCCAAAATCCCACAATGGTTTTTCCCTATTTGGGTTTCCATGTTAAACTAGGTGTTAAATATGTTTTGATGTTTCAAGTTTATCAGTTTATGAGTTTAAATGATTTATAGTCATAGTTGCATATAAATTAAGTTCTACCGAGGTTGAATCTGATTAAGAGCTTGAATTGTGAAGTTTATCTGATTCACCCCCCCCCCGTCTCATTAAAAAAACAATAATGCTTCCAGTTATCATCGATTATCAGAATAGTTAAATAGTTAATCAAGTCAACCAATAAGATCATAACCACGAAAGCATTCACCACTTGACACAAATATTTATACATGGAAAACCGAAATAGGTAAAAAGCATAGTGAGATGAGACTCACAAGGATAGATATCTGAAGTCTTCTTAAGTTTTCCCTGTTAGGAGCCATGCCTATTAAATCTTTTACAATAAGTCCTGTTAAGAACTGATTCTATCAGGAATCACTTGGTTAAGGGATCTACAAAAAGTCCTTGATGAAAAGCATAATACCCTGTTAGGAGTAACCTCGGTAGAGGGTTTGAGAATTCAAACTAATGGACCACCTTGTTAGAGTATTGATGAAGTAACCAAGCTTGTTAGAGCTTACCCAGTTAGGGGATTTTAATTATGTTGTAATTGTTAGAAAACAGCGGGTTTTGTTGATCTATCTAAATAGCACTACATTTGCTTGATCAAGTTTTCTTAAGCTTCAAATCTGCCTTTACATAAACTATAGATCCATCCACCAGTTTGGCAAGCACACACTCAATTGATTTTTGTCAATCTTGCGAACACTTTTACAAAACAACTTCATCGACCTTAAATATAAATCAACTAGGTCAGTAACACAACAAAAACCTAATTCTCTTCATCAAGATTACAAACAAGTCGGTACAATCTTGACTGTTAGAAATCATAACAATCTCTTCACATTAATCAATAAAATTCCAACCGCTCCATTATCACTACTTCATTGGACTTTGTAACTCATCATGTGCTATGCATTAGATACAATTCTTCTTCTAATTCTTCTACTTCATTGGACTTTGTAACTCACGTAATTCTTCTCCTCAATCACATAATTATTCTCCCCCTTTGAAAACAATGTCAAATTGAAAGAAAAATATGTAATGTTGAATTTTCATTGTGCATCAACAACATAATGCAACTAGATCCTCCCCCTTGTGGAATATATCCACTTCTTCACCAATCCATGTAAAATTTTGCAATTTATTCAGGGACTGATGCAATCAGTATCATGCTCAACTAACTTCATTAAGGGGTACAACCCTTAGTTGTCTTTTAAGACACTCAAATATAGTATTAGGCAGAGGTTTGGTAAAAATATCTCCAAATATAATGTCATCAACAAATACTTCACTGACTAGTATTTCATCTCCTTGAGACTTGAGATAAATGTTGTTGTCATCACTGGTTCTTGCAAAGTCTATCTTCATAATATGTGTATAAAGCCTTTCATACCATGCTTTGGGTCCCTGTTTTAATCCATACAAAGCTTTATGCAATCTACATACCATGTCTTTCTCATCTGTCAGAGTATAACCATCAGGATTCTCTATATATAGCTCTTCTTCCAATATCCCATTCAAAAATGTGGACTTAAAATCCATCTGGTATACCTTGAACTTCTTATGGGTTGCAAATGCAAGTGATGTTATGACACCTTCCAGTCTTAATACTAGTGCAAAAATTTTGCCATAATCTTCTCCTTCTTCTTACGCAAAACCTTTGCAAACTAGTCTTGCCTTGTTGTGAACTACAACACCATTTTTATTTAACTTGTTTATGAACACCCATTTAGTACCTATAACATTCTTTTTAATCGGTCATGGTACCAGGGTCCAAGTGTTGTTCTTCTCAATTTGATCGAATTCCTCTTCCATTGCTTTAACCCAATGATCATCACCAAATGACTCCTTAGCACTTCTAGGTTCAATGGTGGAAATCATGCAAGAGTTCTCTCTTATTATCCTTCTAGTTAGTACTCCATCATCCTTAACCCCAATAATCTGCTCAGGACTATGGTTAAGTCTCACATACCTAGGAATAACATGATCATTCTCTTCAGGTTTAGCTTCTTCATTATCATCTTCTTCTACATTTATTTGTTCCGATTGAACAAGTGCATCAGAATTTTCTTTACCGATTTTAGATTTAACTGTTTCAGCTTCTAAAAGGAAAATGCGAGGATCTTCATCATTTTTCTTTGAATTGGTTCCTTTTGAAATTTTAGGACATTCATCTACTCTGACATCAACACTCTCAACAATTCTTTATGTCCAGTTGTTGAAGCATTTGTAGGCCTTACTCTTGGTGGAATAGCCAAGAAATGTGCCTTCATCACTCTTAGCTTCAAACTTTCTTATATAATCACCTCTTTTAATAAAACATTTACTACCAAAGATCTTAAAATAGCAAACATCATGTGATCTTCCATACAAATATTCATAAGGGGTCTTGTCCTTACCTCTTTGTATCAGAAGTTGGTTCATTGTATAGACCATTGTACTTATAGCTTCTTTCCAAAATGTTTTTGCAACACCTCCTTGTATCAACATTGTCCTAGATTCTTCAACCACTAACCGGTTTTTCCACTCTATGATACCATTCTTCTGTGGTGTCCTTGGTATAGAAAGCTACCACTTGACACCATTCTCATCACAATACTTAGTGAATTCCTCAGAAGTAAATTCACCGCCTTGATCTGTTCTCAGACATTTTATCTATTTACCACTCTCTTTCTCATCTAAGGCTTTGAATACCTTGAATTTACCAAAAGCTTCATTCTTATCATTCAAGAATGTGAGCCACATCATCCTTGAACAAACATTAGTGAAGATCATGAAATATCTATCACCTTGAATGCTTCTTGTTCTTATTGGTCCACATAGATTTGTATGAATGAGATCTAACAAGTGCTCTACTGAGAAGGACTTTCTCTTGAAAGTTCAAGAAGTCATCTTTCCTAACTAACATTCTTTGCAAAGAGAATTAACCAGTTTGTCTATCTGAGGTAGACCTCTTACTGTCTTAGCCTTACTCAGTTTAAGAATGTTATCAAAGTTAATATGACAAAATCTCCTATGGAAAAGCAAGCTATTATCTATCTTTGCAATCAAATAGTTGCTAAATTTAGGATTAAGATGAAATAAATTACCTCTGGTTTGTTTCCCAGTTACAATCAATTCATCTTGGTTGTCAAAGATTTTGCACATACCATTTATAAACTCTAGTGGGTGTCCTCTGTCATTCATTTGTGACACACTCAAAAGATTGTGCATTAAAAATTTAACCCAATAAACATCATCAACACTGCTCTTCCCATTAAGAGAAATAACTCCCTTACCTTTAACCATACACGATGAGTCATTGCCAAATATGACAACATCGCCATCAAATTCCTTCAAGGAAAGAAATTTTCTCCAATCACTAGTCATGTGATGTGAACAACCACTATTAATGATTCAATCATCAAAGTTATCCATCCTGGACACTAATGCTTTCTGATCTGATATCTCTTCCTTAATAGCCACAAACACAATACCTTCACTAGCTTCATCATCAGATTCTTCATCAGTAATATCACTGTCAATAGCTATAAGAAAATCTCTCTTACCTTTACCCTTATACTTCTTGAATTTGTCTCTCTTTTATTCATTTTCACTATTAGGACAATTATCTGCTATATGACCAATCTTGTTGCATGAAAAAAATTTCAATGGTAGCTTACCTCTATATTTGCCAGTTCTTCTAGGTAGTCATTTTTCCAATAATGCATCAAGCTCCACTAAACTGTCTGCATCATCATCATCTTTGTTGGATCTAGATTCATAGCTATGGCCAGTATCTCTACTTCTTCTCACAGATAGGTTAGAGACAGAAGCTTAGAATGCGGATTTAGATTTTTGTACACTACAATCATAGCCATTTAATTAAAAAGTAGTAAGTTTTCCAATGATAGAGTCAATAGTTACCTTAGTTTTGTCAATGGATTTTAGCTCCTGAATAGTTGCAACTCCAATAGCATAGACCGGTAACAGGGTTCTTAGTACCTTACTAATCACTGTGGCATCGTCCACTTTCCCTCCTGCACTCTTTATTTTACCATCTATATCTTTTATCCTTTGACCATACTTCTGGATATTCTCACTTTCAAACATTCTCATGTCATCAAACTTTCCTCTTAGACTCTCCTCTTTAGTAATCTTAACATGTTCATCACCGCTATAAATCTCTTCAAGTTTTTTCCATACTTCATATGCAGTTTCCAGACCATGAACATCTACATATTCAGCATTAGACATGGAACTTATAATAGCCTCCAATGCTTGATGATTCTCTTGCTATTCATTCTTATGATCATCAGTCAACGTTCCAGTAGGTGAAATATACTTTGTTTCTACATGCTCTTAATACTGACTACCAGGACTCTTAATGTAAATCTTCATTCTATCGCTCCATATCTTATAGTTTTCTTTGTTGTACTTCAGAGCTGCCTTCTTCATCATGATCTACAAGATCTTTTCTTCAAGCTATTAGGTTTTATGTTAAAGAGGACCTAAGACGCTTTGATACCAATGGATGGTATGATGAAATAATAAGTATCTAGTAGATTACTAAGAGGGGGGAGGTGAATCAGTAAACTAAAAAACTGATACAAACTCCCAAACTCAAAATCAGCTCACAAAGTAAACTTTCACTTGTCAAGATTAATACTTAACAATACTCAACATCAACCGGTTAACTATTATACCAACTTATGTTAGAACTCAGAGGCAACTGAGAGGGGGGTAGTGAATCAGTTTTCTATTAATTTCAACCCAAATATAACTTAATCAAACTTTATACTTAATAGCGGTAAACCAAACTTAATGTCAGTTGACAGGTTTGTAGTTAATATTACTACCCGTGAAACTTAATGCATGGAACAGAAAGAGAAACAACACCACAACACATAACACAAATATTTGTACGTGGAAACCCTGTAAGAGAAAAAACTATGGTGGAAAACCTTACCCACAATCAAATGATACTACTGCAGATAGTATGTGTATACAAATGGGATCTACATATGCAGAAAGGCCAACCGCCTAGACCTCACTACTCAATCACAAGATAGGAGTCACACTACCTACAATTGGATGATTAAATCCAATGATAATGTACTGCTCAAAGTAGCATCTCCAATGCTAGATTCAGTACTAGTTAAGCTCTAATAATCACCTTCAAACCTTCCTTGAACCTTCTCTATGATCTACTCATATGGTCTTCAATATTTGCACATACCATGTTACAATACCATAACCATATACTATCTCTCTATTCTATTTCTTCCTTGCTCCCATCATCTCATAAATGAGATCTTACATATATATCAAAATCTAAGACCAAATGTGTAGGTCGGCTAATTAAGAATATTACAATTAAATCAATTATAGATAAGTCTAGATGTGATACACCATGTCAGCTCAATACAGTTACAAGAATATTCAATTGATTAAATCATCTCCATAACATGTTGTGCTGATCTAGAATAGATAATGTATATCGGTCCATAACCTAGACCAGTTTGCCGGTAACAACAAATATGTCAACCCAATTAGACCAATAACCAAAATACCAAAACCAAGTATCCAAACCATGTCTTTGACATAACCAAGTGATCTCCAAATGATAACAAGTCATCCTTAGTGCTGATGAACAATATAACCCATCAGTGAGCAATATATCGGTGACTGTGCATAAGTCACTAAACTTGCCAGTGAACATAACTAAAGATCTCCAGAAGGATAAGTGTTGATAATTGTTGACATCAATGACAAAACCAATGCAACACATCCATAATACCAACAATCTCCCCCTTTGGCATTAATGGTAACACAAGATGGAAAAACATCTAAGTGCCAAAATAGAATGTCAAAAACCAAAAACCAACAATCTCCAGAATAGATCAATACTAGAAATCAAAATATAAATGCAGAGAGTATATATTACTCCCCCAATAAGTAATCTCTCCCCAAAGAATAATGTTTGTTTTTCCATAGATGTCTCTCCCCCTTTGACATCAAATGCCAAAGCAATACAAATACTAGATACAACCAATTCATAGAACCAATTACAATAACTAATTGTTATATCCAACTTCTCCCCCTAAGAAGTAGCTCTCCTCCATCAAAGCTAGAAAAAAGTTTCTCTATTAATTATGTTGGTTTGATGTCAATCATCAACTGTCTAAGTCTCTATCGATGAGGGTATAACCCCAAGCTGCTCTCTAAGATATTCAAAAGTTTTCTTAGGCAAAGGCTTAGTAAAGATATCTGCAATTTGCTCTTTAGTATTCACATAAACCAATCTCACTTCTTTTTCTTCAACATTCTCTTTCAAAAAATTATATTTCATAGAAACATGTTTAGTTTGAGAGTGAAATACCAGATTCTTAAATATATCAATTGTTGTTGAATCATGATCTCAGTAGATTGAAATCCATTTCAATATTGTAGTAATCTTAAACCAGCTCAAGAAGTCATTATTCCTCATAATAAGGAGGCATCATCTTTGAACACACAATCCAAGGAACAATCATTTGCCTCTATTTTGTCAAGTATGGAAAAACAAATGTAGCTAAGAGATCGAGGGAACAAAGAATATTCAATATCACAATTACCACTTTCTCCTAAATCTTTTGGAAGACCATCAAACTCTAAACAACAACCAATTGTAAAATATCTTCTGATATTTGATGGAGCATTTGTTAGTGTTGGAACCTTATCAGAGGAAACAAAAGACAAAGATGTGCCACAGTGCCTATACAAGGAGGAATAATTTCAACAAAATATCAACAATGTCCACATACCTACATAAAAGTATGGAAAATGATTTAACATTCTCAGAAAAATGGGATACACTGGAATAGGTCCTATAGGAAAAAGAAAAGAAGGTATCTCAGAACCTATTCAACCTCATACTCAGCAGTCTATTGACAAAATAGGCTTAGGGTATGGACAAGTTACTTTACCAGAAGACACATCTTTTAGCCAACAATAAGAGGAATATGAAAAAAAGCAAGAACAACTAGAAATTGAAAGAGAAGAAACATATATAAGCAACAAACACCAGCAAACATGAAATGGGAAAAAATGCAAGCTTTTTTGCTAGAAGAGAAACAAACTAAAATCACCTCTCAAACAACATTAAATATCAATCAAAATAAAAAAGGAGCTAATATAAGTCAAGGAGAGCTCAAAGAAAAGTTGGCATAACTCAATCTCAAACCTAAAGAAGTTGAATATGAAAGAAGAAAAGATATAGCAACAAAAGCTGAAGAAATAAATAAAATACTATATGAACAAATCTGTAGATTGTAGGCTACAAGTGATACAGATTCTAATGAATGGGAATGGGATTCCTATCACTATGAAGAATCAACTGAAGAAAATTGCTTTGAAGGAGATGTAGGAGTTGATGTAGTGCACATGTATGTCAGGCAAACATTAGGAACTAGTTCACTTGAATTAGAACCACATTCGGGTAACTTGGACTTAACTGAGGATGATCAGGAATTTAATGTGCAAGGTCATTATGATGATAGTATCATTCTAGACATGGAAATACATATCACAAAATCTGACATGTCTATCATGACCCCTAATATCTTTGACATAATTAAACATGAGGATCCTATATCCTTAATCCCTCTTGAACCTATGGACTGGGAATATGAAGGACATACCACCATTAATACCTTTTCGAATGACCATGCCATATCTGTATATCCTAATACAATCGAGCCTATAACACTCTCACTAGAAATTTCAATGATGCATCTTCCAGTCAAGTGGGTGCCAAATCTCCTAGTTGCAAAAGTGAAAATAATGAAAAGAATATCAAGTCTTACGCTGAAAACCATTTATTGGCAACATTAGATCAGGAAAAAGTAAAAAGAAAGGATGCATCTAATGGTGGAAACATCCTTGAGGCACTGAAAGATGGGAGATTTGATACCTTACCTAAATTTATCAAGAGAGGTCATTTATATTGATGGAACCAACAGAGGCAGTTATCATTGGCACAACTAATCAATATCTAGTAACTTCTCTATCAAAACTAGCAAGGTAAAAATATTTGGAACCTTTTAAAAGATGGAAAATCAATTTTACTTTGTCATATGCAGACATTCCAGGGTTCGATCCATATCTTACAATACATCACCCAAATATCAGTCTAGGAGCAAGAATCAATAATAGAACACAACATGGATCAGGAGCAGGTATTCTATTCATCACACAACAAGGTCATACAATTCCAAATGCATACAAATTAAGTTTTCCATGCACCAACAACACAACAGATTATGAAGCTTTGGTAACATGTATCAAAATGGCTATAGAATGGAACATTACACAATTTCAAGTCTTTGGATACTCTCAGCTTTTTATTAATCAAATTAATGATGATTATCAAATAAAGGCTAAAAATTTAATGCCTTATAAAAAGATGGGTGATGATATCAAGAAATACTTTATAGAAATAACTTTTCAGCAGATTCCAAGGAATGACATTTTTGCATTTTTTGCATTTTACCATTTTAGCATTTTAGCATTTATCATTTTAGCATTTTAGCATTTTAGCATTTGACATTTCAGCATTTTAACATTTTAGCATTTAGCATTTAACATTTTTGCATTTTGCATTTTGGATTTTTCATTATTGCATTTTTGCATTTTTGCATTTTTTCATTTTTTCATTTTTTCATTTTTGTATTTTAACATTTAGGATTTTAGAATTTTAGCATTTTAGGATTTTAGTATTTATGCATTTTAGTATTTTGCATTTTACCATTTTGCATTTTAACATTTTAGCATTTTAGCATTTTGCATTTTAGCATTTTTGCATTTTGCATTTTAGCATTTTGCATTTTAGCATTTTAGGGTTTTAGAATTTAGCATTTTTGCATTTTTGCATTTTAGCATTCAATAATTTAGAATTTTAGCATTTTAGCATTTTGCATTTTAGCATTTTTGCATTTTAGCATTTTAGCATTTAGCATTTTAGCATTTAGCATTTAGCATTTTTGCATTTTTGTATTTTAGCATTTTAGTATTTAGCATTTTAGCATTTTAGGATTTTTGCATTTTTGCATTTTAGCATTTTAGCATTTTAGCATTTTAGCATTTTGCATTCTAGCATTTTTGCATTTTGCATTTTAGTATTTAACATTTTAGCATTTTAGCATTTAGCATTTTAGAATTTTAGCATTTTTGCATTTTAGCATTTTTGCATTTTGCATTTTGCATTTTGCATTTTTGCATTTTAGCATTTTAGCATTAATGCATTTTAGCATTTTAGCATTTAGCATTTTAGCATTTTAGCATTTTACCATTAAGCATTTTGGCATTTTTGCATTTTGCATTTTTGCATTTTTGCATTTTAGCATTTTAACATTTTAGCATTTAACATGTTTTGCATTTTCCATTTTAGCATTTTAGCATTTTTGCTTTTTTGCATTTTAGCATTTTAGCATTTAGCATTTTAGTATTTTACCATTTATGCATTTTAGCATTTTGCATTTTGCATTTTATATTTTAGCATTTTAGCATTTTAGCATTTTTGCATTTTAGCATTTTAGCATTTAGCATTTTAGTATTTTGCATTTTTACATTTTAGCATTTTAGCATTTTAGCATTTAGGATTTTTGCATTTAGCATTTAGCATTTTGCATTTTGCATTTTGCATTTTGCATTTTATCATTTTATCATTTTATCATTTTATCATTTTAGCATTTAGCATTTTAGCATTTTATTATATTAGCATTTATGCATTTTACCATTTTGCATTTTAGCATTTAGGCATTTTAGCATTTAGGCATTTTAGCATTTAGCATTTTAGCATTTTGGTATTTTAGCATTTATGCATTTTAGCATTTTGCATTTTAGTATTTTGGCATTTTAGCATTTACAATTTTACCATTTTAACATTTAGCATACTTGCATTATGCATTTTGCATTCTGCATTTTAGCATTTTAGCATTTTAGCATTTAACATTTTTGTATTTTTGCATTTTAGCATTTTAGCATTTTAGCATTTAGCATTTTAGCATTTAGCATTTTAGCATTTTAATATTTAGCATTTTAATATTTAGCATTTAAATATTTAGCATTTTAGCATTTTATCATTTAGCATTTTTGCATTTTTGCATTTTAGCATTTTTGTATTTTGCATTTTAGCATTTTAGCATTTAGCATTTTAGTATTTTAGCATTTAGCATTTAGTATTTTAGCATTTTAGCATTTAGCATTTTAGCATTTTAGCATTTACCATTTTTGCATTTTGCATTTTGCATTTTGCATTTTGCATTTTTGTATTTTAGCATTTTAGCATTTAGCATTTTAGCATTTTAGCATTTTAGCATTTTGCATTTTAACATTTTTGCATTTTGCATTTTAGCATTTTAGCATTTTAGCACTTAACATTTAGCATTTTAGCATTTTAGCATTTAGCATTTAGCATTTTTGCATTTTGCATTTTGCATTTTGCATTTTGCATTTTGCATTTTGCATTTTTGCATTTTAGGATTTATGTATTTTAGCATTTATCATTTTAGCATTTTAGCATTTTAGCATTTTGCATTTTGCATTTTGCATTTAGCATTTAGCATTTTATCATTTTAGAATTTTTGTATTTTAGCATTTTAGCATTTAGCATTTTAGCATTATAGCATTTTAGTATTTTGCATTTTTGCATTTTAGCATTTTAGCATTTTAGCATTTAGGATTTTTGCATTTTAGCATTTTATCTTTTTAACAGTTTAGCATTTTAGCATTTAACATTTTAGAATTTTAGCATTTTAGCATTTATACATTTTAGCATTTTACATTTTATCGTTTTAGCATTTTAGCATTTAGCATTTTAGCATTTTAGCATTTATGCATTTTAGCATTTTACATTTTAGCATTTTAGCATTTACCATTTTACCATTTTAGCATTTAGCATTTTTGCATTATGTATTTTGCATTTTAGCATTTTAGCATTTTAGCATTTTAGCATTTAGCATTTTTGCATTTTTGCATTTTAGCATTTTAGCATTTAGCATTTTAGCATTTTGCATTTTTACATTTTAGCATCTTAATATTTAGCATTTTATCATTTTAGGATTTAGCGTTTTTGCATTTTTAGCATTTTAGCATTTAGCATTTTAGCATTTTACGTTTAGCATTTTACCATACTAGAATTTTAGCATTTTTGCATTTAGCATTTTAGCATTTTTGCATTTTTACATTTTAGCATTTTAGAATTTTGTATTTTAGCTTTTTAGCATTTGCATTTAGCATTTAGCATTTTAGCATTTTAGCGTTTAGCATTTTAGCATTTAGCATTTTACAATTTTAGCATTTAGCATTTTTGCATTTTGCATTTTGCATTTTGCATTTTGCATTTTAGCATTTCAGCATTTTTGCATTTTAGCATTTTAGCATTTAAGCATTTTAGCATTTTAGTATTTAGCATTTTAGCATTTTAGAATTTTAGTATTTAGCATTTTAGTATTTAGCATTTTAGCATTTTAGCATTTTAGCATTTTAGCATTTGTGCATTTTAGCATTTTGCATTTTATCATTTAGCATTTTACCATTTTAGCATTTAGCATTTCTGCATTATGCATTTTGCATTTTGCAATTTAGCATTTTAGCATTTTAGCATTTAACATTTTTGCATTTTTTGTATTTTAGCATTTTAGCATTTAGAATATCAGCATTTTAGTATTTAGCATTTTAGCATTTTAGCATTTTAGTATTTAACATTTTAGCATTTTAGCATTTAGCATTTTAGCATTTTAGCATTTATGCATTTTAGCATTTTGCATTTTAGTATTTAGCATTTTTGCATTTTAGCATTTTAGCATTTACAATTTTTGCATTTTGCATTTTGCAATTTGCATTTTGTATTTTAGCATTTTAGCATTTTGCACTCTAGCATTTTAGCATTTTAGCATTTTGCATTTTTACATTTTTTCATTTTTGCATTTTAGCATTTTAACATTTTGCATTTTTGCATTTTTGCATTTTAGCATTTTAGCATTTTTCATTTTAGCATTTTTGTATTTTAGCATTTTAGCATTTTGCATTTCAGCATTTTTGCATTTTGCATTTTAGCATTTTAACATTTTTGCATTTTGCATTTTAGCATTTTAGCATTTTAGCATTTAGCATTTAGCATTTAGTATTTTAGTATTTTAGCATTTTAGCATTTAGCATTTTAGCATTTTAGCATTTAGCATTTAGTATTTTAGCATTTTAGCATTTAGCATTTTAGCATTTAGTATTTTAGCATTTAGCATTTTTGCATTTTGCATTTTGCATTTTGCATTTTGCATTTTTGCATTTTAGCATTTTAGAATTTTAGCATTTTGCATTTTGTATTTTGCATTTTGCATTTTGCATTTTAGCATTTTAGCATTTTCGCATTTAGCATTTAGCATTTTAGCATTTTTACATTTTTACATTTTAGCATTTTAGCATTTTGCATTTTAGCTTTTAGCATTTTAGAATTTAGCAATTTAGCATTTTAGCATTTAGCATTTTAGCATTTTAGCATTTAGCATTTTTGCATTTTGCATTTTGTATTTTGCATTTTGCATTTTAGCATTTCAGCATTTTTACATTTTTGCATTTTAGCATTTTAACATTTTAGCTTTTAAGCATTTTAGCATTTTAGTATTTAGCATTTTAGCATTTTAACATTTTAGAATTTTAGTATTTATCATTTTAGTATTTAGCATTTTAGCATTTTAGCATTTTAGGATTAATGCATTTTAGCATTTTGCATTTTAGCATTTTTGCATTTTGCATTTGAGCATTTTAGCATTTGAGCATTTAGCATTTAGCATTTAGCATTTTAGCATTTTAGCATTTAGCATTTTAGCATTTTGCATTTTAGCATTTTTGCATTTTAGCATTTTAGCATTTTTGCATTTTGCACTTTGCATTTTGCATTTTGCATTTTGCATTTTGCATTTTGCATTTTAGCATTTTAGCATTTTCGCATTTAGCATTTTAGCATTTTTTCATTTTTACATTTTAGCATTTGAGCATTTTGCATTTTAGATTTTTAGCATTTTAGCATTTAGTATTTAGCATTTTAGCATTTTAGCATTTAGCATTTAGTATTTTAGCATTTTATCATTTAGCATTTTAGCATTTAGCATTTTAGTATTTTAGCATTTAGAATTTTAGCATTTAGCATTTTAGCATTTTAGCATTTTGCCATTAAGCATTTTAGCATTTTTGCATTTTGCATTTTTGCATTTTAGCATTTTAACATTTTAGCATTTAATATTTTTTACATTTTTCATTTTTCATTTTTCATTTTAGCATTTTACCATTTTAGCATTTTTGCTTTTTTGCATTTTAGCATTTTAGCATTTAGCATTTTAGTATTTTACCATTTATACATTTTAGCATTTTGCATTTTGCATTTTGCATTTTGTATTTTAGCATTTTAGCATTTTTGGATTTTAGCATTTTTGCATTTTGCATTTTAGCATTTGTAGTACCCCTACCCTAATCTAATTCTAATCTTGGTGTAATCTTGGTTAGTTTATCTTAATATAATGTTTAATCAGATGTTGATTTAACGCATAGCTGTTGATGTGGTTTTCACACTAGTTGTATGCTAGCTGTTTAGTGTACCTATTTCGTGGTATTAATATCGGGCTAACGCTTTCATTAAATTATATATATGTATGAATGTATGACTCTTGGTTGCAGAAAATTTCAAGTACAACGCTGCATGAGTGCCAGGTTCGTCTTCACCTGGATTTACAGGTTTTAGTGTACCTCTTTAATCCTTAGAGTTGGATTAGGTGGTCGTAAGACCCTAGTTGACCATAGTCATGCTCAAGTGAGCATCATTAGTCGTCGTCGGTAATCCCTTTTTGTTTGGGTTTGCGAGTCATCTGTTTGGTTGACTTTCTCGGTTTGCGTGCTTGGTGTGTATGGTTAAATTGATTAATTAGTCCATGGTAATTATTCTATTTAAATATGTAATTGTGCATTAGAGATTAATGGACTAGATTAATCGGGATTTCGTTATGCGATTTTCGTTGATATTGGATTTCTCATTTTAAATTGGGAGTGAGTTCGATTAAATGACTGATTTTGAATATTAAATGCATTTTGTATATGCTGTTGAAAAGAAAGTTTTGTATTTTATCGCGATAGATTTAATTGTATTTTGTTGGCTTCTGAAATTAGAAGGCTAAATTGAATTAATTAGAAAATCGATTTTGAATTGAAAAACAAGTCTATTTGTTGCTATAGTTAGAAAAGAATTAAATTTGAGAATTATTTTTAAATAAAAATTTTAATTCCAAAAATGGAATTTTGGTCAACTCTTCCATATAACCCAAAATTTGGGAAAAATTGGAGGATGGACATTTTTGGAGAATTTTTGGTTGGAAAATATTTTGGAGATGAAATTTGGGGGTTTTGGATGGAGAAGGAAGGATTTGGGAGCTGGAGATTGGGGCTCTTCGGTAGATCTTGCCAGGAATGCGAGATCAGGTAGGATCTGTTTATCCATTTGGTTTTTTTTTAAAAAAAAAAATATATATATGTATGTTTCCATTCTGTTGAAATGGATTGTAGTTTTAATCTTGGATTTGTGGGTTAAGATCTTTGCCTATGCCTGGTGTTCTTGCTAGCATAGCTGAATCATTGTGGTTTAAAAAAAATAGATCCCTTTTGGGCCATTTTGAGTTTGGCTGGGAATTTCATTTGAGGTTTTGTTATCCCTCAATGTTGTTTTTGGGTGGTTTGAAATCCCATTGTGGTTGGAGGAAATGAATACCATCAAAGAAAACTTCATACCAAAATATATTCAGTGAGACCGGATCTTATTCAAACCAAAATTTTTAATCCATATGTGAGTTGGGGTTTTTGTTTGTTTAAATACCGAACTGTGTTTTAAAAAAAAATATATATATATAAATTTTATATCGATCTGTGCGTTTTTCATTCAAAATAGGACTGTGCATGTGTTTTTATTAACCCTTGGTTTGGGGTTGGAGGGCGGGGAGCGGAGCTCCACCCACTCCTCCTCCCCTCCCCCGCTCGTCCCCGCGCATTTTCCCTTCCTCCCGCTCAGCAAACGCCTGTGCCGCGGCTCACGGCGGTGGCCGCAGGGCGCCGCGGGACCTGCGGGCACCACCGTGGCGCCACCCGTGCATACCCGCACCTGCGGCTAGGGCTTGGGCACCCAGCCATCCCAGTTGGGAGGTGGGCCCCGCCCTCACCTCATTTTAAAATGCATTTTTTTAAAATAGTTTTTTTTTAATGTATTTTTTTTAATTATTCAAAAAAAATTCATATAATATTTGTAAATATTATTTTAATGATTAAGCTTTAATTAGTTTCTTGGTTATGATTAAGGTGGCATTAATCTTGATTAATGTTAATTTGATATTGATTAAGTTTATAATGGAGTTTATAGGTTAATCATTATTCAATTTCATTTCATGATTATTGCACCCCTTCTAATTAAGTTCTTCAACTATAATTTCGCAATTGGATATTATCGATTTTATTCTGATTGATCTTGGTCTAGTAAATTTATATCTTACTTTCTAGCTGATTAGGGAAGATGGCTATTTGAGGTAGTATTGTTTAAAAACAAAATAGAATATTATGTTATTGGGAAAACTGTTGAAATATGTTATAATTACTGATTGATGATGTTAAATATTATTCCAAAACATATCATTTGAGTAATTGAGAAGTAAGTGAAATATATATCATTGGGTATTTGAATTTAAACGATGTGCTTTTGGAAATGATTATCTTCATTAGATTCTCTTTTATAATTATAATTCCGTGATCCGTATAATGCATCTAGACTTGAAAATACGAAACGGTAGAGGTCGGTTTTGGACCAGTATGTTAATGATGTTTTGTTGGAGATTAAATATCTTATTTTAGTTGATTAATGGTTGTCTGAATTTTATAAATATGAATTGGTTTAAAACTCATTATGACTTTACATGTCTGTTCGATGCTTTGAACCTTAGAGAGTTAGAAAACCAAGAACAACCTATTCCTAGATGAGGAAGATAACTGTAATCTGATTTAGACCTTGTAGAAAACTTGATCGATGTTTAATGTTTAGATCAATTCGGAAAGATTGCATGTGTTGAATATTGTCCTTTCTGTTTATTGCCTTTGCGAGTTTATTTTCTGTATTCGCTTTTGATTATGAAATGGCAAGTCATACTTGTTTTGATAGGACCCTGTCATATGGCATGATTTGGGGTACCTGTTTCAGTCCTCGGTCCCGTGTTGACTGTTGTTTTGTGGTGTTGTCGTAGTTGGTCATATCCTCTTTGTGTGATTCGAATGATGATTTGTGGTTGACCATTGTTGGTCGGGTCTCTAGTTAGAGTACCATTAGTAAATGTGCATCTATGAGTTGTGTTTGACCAGATGATTGTTTCTCCTTTTTGAACTCCGTTCGTCTGACCATGTGTATTCCTTGGTTTTGAGTTCGTCCGAGTATAGTCTAGTGTCGTATGGGAAAGTGGCTTTCGATTGGGGGCCACGCCCAAAGTGGCTGCTATGTAACCCATCGAAAGTGAGTCTAATAAGTGATAACCTAACAGTAGATTAAAATTGAATCTCTAAGTAAGATAATTGTGCCTCACACATGGGACGAGTGCTAACATTGACTCGACATGCTGTGAGAAGGCCTGAAATGGCAAACCATCATCCTTGTCTTCATGAGATGATGTGTGGGTCCACATGAGGCTTGGATGGGCCAGAAGCTCGGATTAGGTTGCCAGGGTAACCCAGTGTATGGGGCCCGGACCTATGAAGACTTGCCATGGTATCCATACCAGGTTGTGTGATGACACTTGTCCCTACGTTCGCTAGTGTGTTGTCGTCTTGTCCTGTTAGGAGTACCTTTGTGGGTCATCCTTTCGTCTCTGCCCTTGTGAGTATCGGCTTCATGTTAGACCTTGGGTGATGATGACTCAGTTTTATGGATGCTCTCCTGGACCTTTGTATTAGCTTTGAATATGTTCAGCTGGATCCTGTTCTTTTAGGGGATCGTTTATGTATTTATTGATCGGTGCGGTCATTTGTATATTGTTTATCTTTCGCCTTGATGGCCGGATTGTAATTGGTGTAACCTCTTGTATTCTTAACTTTATTAATTATCAGAGGGGTCTTGCAGTTGAGCAGACCCAGAGATGTAGCCCTTTAGGGGTGAACTCCGAGATCATTATGGTGTTATGTGATGTATTCTCTTATGTTTCCTTTATTCAGCTTTATCATGTATGATTAGCTTATGTTAGAATGGTTAAGTGGATAAATGGAATTAACTTTAAATGCTTATATTCAGTCCCTTCTTGAATGCCATGTTGATCGAATGCATAAGTGGTTTAGATGAGATTTATCGTAGATGTATGTATGTAATCGTCTTTTAAATGCAATAAGTTGGAATATGAAAGAATGTATATTAGAGTAATGGAATCTATTCAGTTGTGGTTAGAAAATTTAATATGCTTGAAAAGATCTCCTATGTTTATGATGGAATTCTAGTGTGTTAGGATATTAGATGTATGGCTTGTAATTGTAAATGAAAAGCTTGAATGAAGATTATGAATAGATCTTAATAGATGAATCTTTGCTTATGATTTATATTTCCATCTTTTGAAAGAAATTATCCTGATTAAGAATTATCTCGTTATTATGATAATTAGCTTATTGGATTAATTGTGTGAGTTAAGTGAATTGTGAAATTTAAGTAATCTCGTTGGGAAACTCTTTAGGTGTTAGTTGATGTCTTCCACTATGTAATCTGAATCTTTGATAGCTTGTTATATCTTATGTGGTGTAACTTTAAAAAAAAAATTATTGCACTCTATTCTTGTGTTTTGGCTTAATCCCTTCGGGGTTTCCTGGTGGGGCATTACATTTGGTATCAGAGCCCATGTTGCAAACATTGGGATCTCTGGTGTCGTGTGTGCCCTCTATTGGTGTGAGGTGTAGCGACCTTGTGTGTATGCTTGTCCTCCTTTTTGCATGTGAGTGATTGAGCAGACCTTAGCTTGTGTGTGACGTATGTGTGTTCACACCTTGCTTCACCTTCTTGATGTTGGTGTTTGAGTGCTTATATGTGCATTGTGTGCTTATTGATTTCTTGGTCAACGATTACTCTTATTCTGAAAGAGAGTCATATGTACCTTCCCGTATTGAGTGTTGTACTCTTTAGACCAATCCATTTGGGTTGGCCCGTGCTTGTCTTGAATCTGAAAGTGCGGATTGTGTTGTTTAAAATTATGATCTAGCTTAATGTTGTCCACTTGAAGGAATAGTATGGCAATTATTGAATGCTTATTTTGTAGAAAATTAAATGATCATCACCATTCCTCTCTCTCTCTCTTTCTGGAAATTAAAATGATTAAGATATGTGTAATTATCTTTGATTTGAGTTTCTTGCTTGCAAGAGAAAAGGGTGTGACTTCTTGAACCCTTGTGTGAGCCTTATGATGCTTACGTTTTTAGATTATTAAAGGGGCTATGGGTTTAAAAAAAAAAATTATTATTATTATTTTGGTGATTGGGAGAAAACTGTATGTGTATGTTTAAAGAATTCTCCATATGTATGTTGTAGGAGTAGCATGATTAAATTCTACCTTGGTAAGGTGCACTAATATGCGAATAGTTGAATTATGTGAAACTGCTTGGTTTGTAGAAGTGTTAAAAGGAGCATGTTATTGTAGCTTCGAGAGAGTATTAATGTATTCTCTGAAAGATTGTCTTATTTGTTTCATTAAACCAGTTTGATTGAAGATTTATTTTAGCAAATGCTCCATTGAACTCGCTTTTGGGTATATGTAATTACCTTAATGTGTTTAGAAAGTGCGAATGAAAAGCTTGTTTGATGTGCATGCATTAATATGTTTTATTTGGGTGATAGCTCCTTGCTTACCCTTTTGATCGTAATGTGATTTCTATAATAGGTTGCAAACTATGACATGTGTCTGTATTGTATTAAATAGTGAGTGTTCTCAAGAGGGCTGGTATTATCGAAAAGATTGCCTCTCTTGATCTCTATTTTGTTTGGAAAACTGGAGCCTCTTGTTGCAACCATAATTATTGGAAATGTTTTGTTAGGCTGATTGTCATCCTTCTAAAACGATAGCGAAATGAAAACCGTATAATTGAAATGATAGGCTTATAGTGAGAAATGTGATATTATAGCGCGACCTTGATTGATCTTGTGTCTTTGTAAGAAATAATTTGGTTATCAAACTCTCTTTCCCTTCTCTTTGCCTAATCATACGATTTTCAGAAATGATATTAAAGAGTGCATTGATTTAAATAGAATGCTTATAAAACATGTGAAATTGTACTATTGCATTTTGGCTTCATAGTGATAGATGAAAGTCTTAAGCTTTAGAAATGAATTTGAATAGTTAGTAATGTGAGTTCGGATGCTTAGTGAGATTCGAGAAAGAGATAGGAATGATGTTATTTCCTTATATAATTGTGAATTGTTAATAATTTCAGTACTTGGATCTAGAGTAAACTTGATTCAGTTATTTATGTAGAAAGCATAATTAAAATCTTCCTTGTATAGATGTTAGCGTACTGAAAAGTACTCCCTGTAAATGTGACTAAACCAGTACTGGTGTATTTGTGTGTGTTGTAAGAAACTAGTGCTTATTATGTGTGCCCATGGATTGGTGAAGTAATCAACCATGGAGGATATGTTGCTTATGAGTATGGGAAACCATACTGTTTGTGTGATGTTGCTTATTTGTTTCCCTACTGAGTACCAAACCTCGGGTTGTGGGTAACTCAGTATGTTAAGGGGTAGTATTCGAAGTAACCATTCCTTGAATAGTATGGATTAGCATACGAGTAATGTTGGCGCGAAGCGACGTTAGCTTCTCTACTTCGAGGAATGATATGGTTGTACTACTAAACTGTATCAAAGGTGTACTCAATACTTTCCCTTTGATGAATCTATCTATAGGTTTATGTGTGTTGAAGCCTATTCTCTTCCTTTATTTGAGCATTTGGATGGTGATTCTTGTGTATCGTGATGGTATTATTTGGAGGATCCTTTGCCTTGTCTTCATGAAAGGTAGGTTTATTCACATGTGCTGCCAGTTAGTATGTGTTGGTGGGCATGTGGGTGGAACCTAGTCATGTATACCTCTGACTTACGGCGAGTATCCTTCTAGATACGTCGCTATGCGGGATGTGACCTGCGCGTGCTTGTTCTACGAGGTACACTACCATGCGGGATACGTCCATTGTGTGTTTTCTCCACTTGGGGTATTGCCATGCCACATGATGACATGATGCGGGGTGATGTCGAGGTGCACACCACCATGCCATGTGGGTAGTGTGACTATGTCGCACCACATGATGAGTTACTGCAATAGCTAGTCAGTTGTTCCTTCCTTCCTCGTTGGTGGCTAGATGTTAGTCACATAGTGATGTTATGTGCAGTTGTGATATTCTTTATATTTCTTTGGGGATCAGCAATTTATTTTACTTTGACCTTGAAGGTTTAGCCATGATCTTGTGATCTTTTGCACTTTTTATTTGGTGTTGCAATTCCGGATTATTTTCTTGTCTTACTGTTGGAATTGAGGATTTATTATCTTTATTCATCTGTACTTTGGTGGCTAAACTGGTTTATCCTTATTATTTTCGGATGCTGGTCTTGTGTCGAAATGTGAAATTCCTCTCCAAGGACGTATGATACAGAATTGGTAGAGTGTGTGTGAGGAAGTAGATGTAGGGAACCTTGAGGATGGGGGTATGTGAGGCTGTGTTGCAGCTAGGACCCACTACCTACCTATGTGTGGTGACTATCTCTTGGAGGCTAACCACCTTGCTCAACAAGGGATATTCACAAAGGTCTTGTATGGAAGGTAGCACTACTATGGTGTGCCTAGCACCATCGAGCCTTGAGTGAGATATTGGATATTTATGATCATATTGTTGTTCTGAGATCAGGCATAGAGATGCTGATCGTGCATGTTATCTTTGACCGAGCATTAGACATGCTCACATGTGGCCTTTTGAATTATGTATTCCAGTTATGTGGATGATTATTATTTGTATCATGGAGTAAATTGTGTTAACTTGTCACTATGTTATGGGACATAGCCTTTGGAAAGGTTTTTATATGCCTAGCAAGTGTAATCAATTGAGTTATTTATGTTGCTCTTATTTCATGAAAGTTAATTTGGCTGTAGAAATTGATATTTCAGCTAGTTCTATGTTATAAAATTTTATGATAAAGATGGATTGGTAAAGGAAATTGATCATGATGGCATGTTTTCTTGTCATTTTTGGGTCGATGATTATGGTAATTGTTGTTTACCTCTTTGTAATGCTTTAATTTGGTGTAATGAAAGGAAGAGGAATCACCATCCAAACTGCTCAATTAAGGAAGAGGAATAGGCTGACACACATAAACCTATAAATAGGTTCATCAAAGGGAAAGTATTGAGTACACCTTGATACAGTTTAGTAGTACAACTATATCATTCCTCGAAGTAGAGAAGCTAAAGTCGCTTCGCGCCGACATTATTCGTACGCCAATCCATACTATTCAAGGAATGGTCGCTTCGAATACTACCCCTTAACATACTGAGTTACCCACAACCCAAGGTTTGGTACTCAGCAGGGAACCAAATAAGCAACATCACATTAACAGTATGGTTTCCCATACTCATAAGCAACATATCCTCCATGGTTGATTACTTCACCAATCCATGGGCACATATAATAAGCACTGGTTTCTTACAATACACACAAATACACTAGTACTGGTTTAGTCACATTTACGGGGAGTACTTTTCAGTACGCTAACATCTATTCAAGGAAAATTCCAATAATGCTTTCTATATAAATAACTGAATCACGTTTACTCTAGATTCAAGTACTGAAATTATTAACAATTCGCAAATACATAAGGAAATAACATCATTCCTATATCTTTCTCAAATCTTACTAAGCATTCATAACTAAATTACTAGCTAAGCAAATTCATTTCTAAAGCTTAAGACTTTCATCTATCTCTATGAAGCCAAAAGCAAACACACAATTTCACATGTTTTATAAGCATTCTATGAAAATCAATGCACTCTTTAATATTATTTCTAAAAATTCTTATGATTAGGCAAGGAGAAGGGAAAGAGAGTTTGATAATCAAACTATTTCCTACAAAACACGCAAGATCAAACAAGATCACACTACAATATAAAATTTCTCACTATAAGCCTATCATTTAATTACACGGTTTTCATTTCGCTATCGTTTTAGAAGGATGACAATCCATCCCACAAAACATTTCCAATAATTATGGTTGCAACAGGAGGTTCTAGTCTTTCAAACAAAACAGAGATCAAGAGAAGCAATCTTTTCGATAATGCAAGACCTCTTACGAACACTCACTTAAATAATACAATATAGACACATGTCATAATTTGCAACCTATTAGAGAAGATCACATTACGATCAAAGATAAGCAAAGAGCTATTACTCCAAATAACACATATTAATGCACGCACATCAAACAAGCTTTTCCATTCGCACTTTCTAAACACATTAAGGTAATTACACATACCCAAAAGCGAGTTCAATGGATCATTTTGCTATAATAAATCTTCAATCAAACTGGTTTAATAAAACACAGAAGACAATCTTTCAGAAAACACATTAATACTTCCTCGAAGCTACAATAACATGCTCCTTTTAACACTTCTTTATACAAACCAAGCAGTTTCACATAATTCAACTATTCGCATAGCAATGCACCTTACTAAGGTATAATTTAATCATGCTACTCCTACAACATACACATGGAGAATTCTTTAAACATACACATACAGTTTTCTCCCATTCACCCAAAATAAATTTTTAAACCCATAGCCCTTTTAATAATCTAAAAACACAGATGACATAAGGCTCACACAGGGGTTCAAGAAGTCATACCCTTTTCTCTTGCAAACCAGAAACTCAAATCAAAGATGATTACACATATCCTAATCATTTTAATTTCCAGAAAGAGAGAGAGAAAGAGAGGAATGGCGATAATCATTTAATTTTCTACAAAATAAGCATACAATAAATGCCATACTAGTCCTTCAAGTGGACAACACTAAGCTAGATCATAATCTTTAAACAAACATAATTCGCACTTTTAGATTCAAGACAAGCACAGACCAATCCAAATGGATGAGTCTAAAGAGTACAACACTCAAACACCAACATCAAGAAGGCGAAAACAAGGTGTGAACACACACGTTACACACCCGACAAGGTCTGCTCAATCACTCACATGCAAAAGGAGGACAAGCATACACATAAGGTCGATACACCTCACACAAAATAGAAGGCACACGCGACACCAGAGATCCCAATGTTTGCAACATGGGCTCTGATACCAAATGTAATGCCCCGCCAGGAAACCCCGAAGGGATTAAGCCATAACACAAGAATAGAGTGCAAATTTTTTTTTTTTTAAGTTACAACACATAAGATGCAACAAGATATAAAAGATTCAGATTACATAGCGGAATACATCAACTCACACCTAAAGAGTTTCCCAACGAGATTACTTAAATTTCACAACTCACTTGACTCACACAATTACTCCAATAAGCTAACTATCTTAATAACGAGATAATTCATAATCAGGATAATTTTCTTTCAAAAGATGGAAATATAATCACAAGCAAGGATTCATCCATTAAGATCCATTCATAATCTTCATTCAAGCTTTTCATTTAGAATTACAAACCATACATTTAACATTCTAATACACTAGGATTTCATCATAACATAAGAGATCTTTCCAAGCATATTTAAATTCCTTAACAACAACTGAGTCTAATTCATTACTCTAAGTGACATTCTTTCATATTCCAACTTATTGCATTCTAAAAGATGATCACACATGCATCTATGATAAATCTCATCTAAACCACTTATGCATTCGATCAACATGGTATTCAAGAAAGAACTGAATATAAGCATTTATAGTTAATTCCATTTACCCACTTAATAATTCTAACATAAGCTAATCATACCTGATAAAGATGAATAAAGGAAACATAAGAAAATACATCACATAACACCATAATGATCTCGGAGTTCACCCCTAAAGGGCTACATCTCTGGGTATGCTCAACTGCAAGACCCCTCTAATAAAATAATACAGTTAAGAATACAAGAGGTTACACCAATTACAATCCAGCCATCAAGGCGAAATATAAACAATATACAAACAACCACATCGGTCCATTAATACATATACGATCCTTCAAAGAACAGGATCTAGCTGAACATAGTCATAGCTAAAACAAGAGGTCCATGAGAGCATCCATAAAACTGAGCCATCACCACCCAAGGTCTAACATGAAACCGACACTCACAAGGGCAGAGACAAAGGACGACTCACAAAGGTACTCCTAATAGGACACAAAACGACAACACACTAGCGAACGTAGGGACAAGTGTCATCACAAGACCTGGTATGGATACCATGGCAAGTCTTCATAGGTCCCGGCCCCATACACTGGGTCACCCTGGCAACCTAATCCGAGCTTCCGGCCCATCCAAGCCTTATTTGGACCCACACATCCTCTCACGGAGACAAGGAAGATGGTTTGCCATTTCAGGCCTTCTCACGGCATGTCGAATCTATGATAGCACTCGTCTCATGTGTGAGGCACATTTATCTTATTTAGAGATTACATTCTAATCTACTTAGGTTATCATTTATTAGACTCACTTTCGACGGGTTACCCAGCAGCCACTTTGGGCGCGGCCCCCAATCGAAAGCCACTTTCCCATACGACATTAGACTAAACTCAGACGAACTCAAAACCAAGGAATACACATGGTTAGACGAACGGAGTTCCAGAAGAGAGAGACAATCATCTGGTCAAACACGACTCAAGGGTAATCACTTACTGACGGTACTCTAACTAGAGACCTGACAACTAAGGTTAACCATGAATCATCGTTCGACTCACTCAAAGAGGATATGACCTACTATGACAACACCACAATACAACAGTCACTCAAAACAGATGTCTGAAACAGGTACCCCAAGTGAATCCATACGACAGGGTCCTACTAAACAAAGCAAAACATGCCATTTCATAATTAAAGGTGAATACAGAAATTAAACTCGCAAGGCAATAATCATAAAGACAACATTCCTCAAATTGATTTAATCATTACAAGACGATCAAGTTCTCTACAAGATCTATAACAGATTATAGTTATCTACCTCAACTAGGAATCAGTTGGTCTTGGTTTTCTAACTCTTGAAGGTTCAAGGCATCGAACAGACATATAAAGCCATAAAGAGTTTTTAAACCATATTTATAATAATACAACTCAGACAACCATTAATCTATTAAATAAGATATTTAATCTCTGACAAAACATCATAGACATACTGGTTCAAAAATCAATCTCTACAGATTCATAATTTCCAATGCATATCGTTAAATTTCTAAAGCCCAACGATAATATTTCACTACTTTACAATTACTCAATTGATATTTTCTACGATAACATTTAACATCATCAAATAGTAATTACATCGTATTTCAACGATTTTCCTAAACATATTACTCTCTATCTTGTTTTTTTTAAACAAAACTGCCTCCATTAGCCAAATGTTCAAATCAGCTAGAAGGTAAGATAATAACTAATTAATCCAAGATCAATCGGAAAGTAATCAATAATATTCAATTGCGAAGATTCACAGTTTAGAACTTAATCAGGTAGGGAGCATAAGTCATGAAATGAGGTTGAATAATGATTAAACCAATAACTCCGTGATGAAATTAATCAATACCCAAACAACAAATATGATGATATTGCCTCCCTAATCCTAAATAAGAAACTAATTTAAATCTTATCATTAAAATAATATTACAAATGTTATATGCCCCTTTTTTTTTTTTGAATGAAAAAAAATACACATAAAAAAACATTTTATAAATTTTGCTTTAAACAAAAACGCATTTTAAATATTAGGGCAAGGGCGGGCTGTGCCCTAACCCTCGCCGCAGGGTGAGCTTGCGTAGGTGGCACCCACGGTGGTGCCCGCAGGTGCCGCGGCGCCCTGCGGCCACCGCCGTGAGCCGCAGGCGCTGCGGACTACACACAGTCTGCGAGCATAAGGCACGGGGACGGGGGAGGAGAAAGGGGAGGAGCAGGTGAGAGGGGAGGGGAGGAGGAGCGGGTGGAGCTCTGCTCCCCGCCCTCCAACCCCATCCCAACGTTTTTTTTTTAAACAAAAAACAACAACGCCCAGTCCGCCTCACAATACATTTTATATATATATTTTTTTTTAAACACACACACAGTCCGAAAATAACACAGACGCCCAACTCGGCATAAAAATAAATATTTTCTTCTTCCTTTGAAAACACAGTTCAAAATTCTTCCTTTTTTTTTTGAAACATCAACACAATTTGTTTAAAAATTTTGGTTTAATATAAAATCCGTTTTCCACGAGATCAGTTTTGGCATCAAGATTCTTGATGGAATTCATCCATTCCAAACACAAAAGGGTTTCAAACACCCAAACAGCAATGAGGAAAATATCCATCTCCATTAAAATTTCTAGCCAAATTCATAATGGACTATCAAATTGATTTTCAATAAGAAATTCAGAATCCTACCTTAATTCGCAATCCTGGTATGGTTGAGGGAGAGCCCACCTGTCAGATCTAGCAACATTCCTTTCCAAAACCTCCAAAATTTCTTCCCAACCAAAATCCTCTCCAATTTTGTCCCTCCTCCAATTTTTCCCCAAATTGGGTTATATGGAAGAGTTGACCCCAAAAATTTCATTTTTGGAATAAAAATTCTTATTTACCAATTATACACAAAATTTAATCCTTTTCTAAAATAACAACAAATTAACTTGCTATTCAAATCGAAAATCGATTTCTCAATCAACTGAAATTTAATCTTTCTAATTTAATAATCCAACAGACTGCAATTAACTCTATTGCGATAAAATATAAAACTTTCTTTTTCAACAGCATATATAAATGCATTAAATATTCGAAAACAAACATTTAATCAGATTTACTTCCAAATTAAAACGAGAAATCCAATATCAATGAAAATCACATAACGGAATCCCGATAAATCTAGCCCATAATCTTCAATGCACAAACGCATATATTTAATAAAGAAAATTACTAAAGACTAATTAATCATTTAACCAAACACACTAGGCACGCAAATCAAGAAAGCCAACCAAACAGATGACTCGCAAATCCAAACAGGAAGGGGATTACTGACGACGACTGGCGATGCTCACTGGAGCACGACTAAGGTCAACTAGGGTCCTACGACCACCTAATCGAACTCTAAGGATTACAAGAGGTACACTCAAACCTGTACATCCAGGTGAAGACGAACCTCGCACTCATGCGGCGTTGTACCTGAAATTTCCTACAACCAAAGATCATACATGCATACATATATAAAATCTAATGAAAGCGTTAGCTCGATATTGATACCACGAAATAGGAACACTGAATAACTCGCATATAACTAGTGTGAAAACCACATCAATAGCTATGCGTTAAATCAACATCTGACTATAACATCATATTAAGATAAACTAATCAAGATTAAACCAAGGTTAGAGATCGATTACGGTAGGGGTACTACATTCTCCCCCCCTAGGTTCTGACTTACTCCTGGAAGTCATAAGGCTAGATGGAGAACATGTCGTACGCATCAGCCCTGAAACTCATTCAACAAAGATCAAATTGCACATAGAAATCTTTCCATAAATAAATGAAATATAATTGCAAATTCCTTTCCGAACGCCATTGTCCATTGGCCAGATACACCTAAAACCATACATTCCTTAAAATATTCGAGGAATTATCCACATTCATAGCAAAGAAACAAGAATTTTCTTCCTTTCATTACACCAAATTAAAACATTACAAGGAGGTAAATAACAATTACCATAATCATCGACCAAAAATGACCATAAACATGCCATCAAGATCAATTTCCTTTACCAATCCTTCTTTATCATAAAATTTCATTGAATAGAACCAGCTTCAGAAATCAATTTCTACAGCCAAATTAACTTTCAAGAAATAAGAGCAACAAAATAACTCAATTGCTTACACTTGCTAGGCATAAGAAAACCTTTCCAATGACTATGTCCCATAACATAGTGACAAGTTAATACAATTTACTCCATGATGCAAATACTAACCATCCACATAACTGGAATGCATTACATAAAAGGCCACATGTGAGCATGTCTAATGCTCGGTCAAGGATAACATGCACGATCAACATCTCTATGCCTGATCTCATAACAACAATATGATCATAAGAATCCAATATCTCACTCAAAGGCTTGATGGTGCTAGGCACACCATAGCGGTGCTACCTTTCATACAAGGCCTTTGTGAATATCCCTTGTTGTGTAAGGTGGTTAGCCTCCAAGAGATAGTCACCACACATAGGTAGGTAGTGGATACTAGCTGCAACACAGCCTCACATACCCCCATCCTCAAGGTTCCCTATATCAACTTCCTCGCACACACTCTACCAATTCCGTATCATACGTCCTTGGAGAGGAATTTCACATATCGACACAAGACCAGCATCCGAAAAAAATAATGATAAACTAGTTTAGCCACCAAAGTACAGATGAATAAAGATAATAAATCATCAATTCCAACAATAAGGTAAGAAAATAATCCGGAATTTCAACACCAAATCAAAGTGCAAAAGATCACAAGATCATGGCCAAACCTTCAAAGTCAAAGTAAAATAAATTGCTGATCCCCAAAGAAATATAAGGAATATCACAACTGCATGTAACATCACTGTGTGACTAGCATCTAGCCACCAACGAGGAAGGAAGGAACAACTGACTAGCTATTGCAGTAGCTCATCATGTGGTGCGACATAGTCACACTATCCACATGGCATGGCGGTATGCACCTCGACATCACCCCGCATCACGTCATCACGTGGCATGGCAATACCCCAAGTGGAGAAAACACACAATGGACGTATCCCGCATGGTAGTGCACCTCGCGGAAAAAGCACGCGCAAGTCACATCCCGCATAGCGACGTATCTAGAAGCATACTCGTTGTAAGTCAGAGGTATACATGACTATGGTCCACCCACATGCCCACCAACACAAACTAACTGGCAGCACAAGTGAATAAACCTACCTTTCATGAAGACAAGGCAAAGGATCCTCCAAATCATACCATCACTATACAAAAGAATCACCTTCCAAACTGCTCAATTAAGGAAGAGGAATAGGCTGACACACATAAACCTATAAATAGGTTCATCAAAGGGAAAGTATTGAGTACACCTTGATACAGTTTAGTAGTAGAACTATATCATTCCTCGAAGTAGAGAAGCTAAAGTCACTTCGCACCGACATTACTCGTACGCCAATCCATACTATTCAAGGAATGGTCGCTTCGAATACTACCCCTTAACATACTGAGTTACCCACAACCCGAGGTTTGGTACTCAGCAGGGAACCAAATAAGCAACATCACATAAACAGTATGGTTTCCCATACTCATAAGCAACATATCCTCCATGGTTGATTACTTAACCAATCCATGGGCACATATAATAAGCACTGGTTTCTTACAATACACACAAATACACCAGTACTGGTTTAGTCACATTTACGGGGAGTACTTTTCAGTACGCTAACATCTATTCAAGGAAGATTCCAATAATGCTTTCTATATAAATAACTGAATCACGTTTACTCTAGATTCAAGTATTGAAATTATTAACAATTCGCAAATACATAAGGAAATAACATCATTCCTATATCTTTCTCGAATCTTACTAAGCATTCATAAATAAATTACTAGCTAAGCAAATTCATTTCTAAAGCTTAAGACTTTCATCTATCTCTATGAAGCCAAAAGAAAACACACAATTTCACATGTTTTATAAGCATTCTATGAAAATCAATGCACTCTTTAATATTATTTCTAAAAATTCTTATGATTAGGCAAGGAGAAGGGAAAGAGAGTTTGATAATCAAACTGTTTCCTACAAAACACGCAAGATCAAACAAGATCATGCTACAATATAAAATTTCTCACTATAAGCCTATCATTTAATTACACGGTTTTCTTTTCGCTATCGTTTTACAAGGATGACAATCCATCCCACAAAACATTTCCAATAATTATGGTTGCAACAGGAGGTTCTAGTCTTTCAAACAAAACAGAGATCAAGAGAAGCAATCTTTTCGATAATGCAAGACCTCTTACGAACACTCACTTAAATAATACAATATAGACACATGTCATAATTTACAACCTATTAGAGAAGATCACATTACGATCTAAGATAAGCAAAGAGCTATTACTCCAAATAACACATATTAATGCACGCACATCAAACAAGCTTTTCCATTCGCACTTTCTAAACACATTAAGGTAATTACACATACCCAAAAGCGAGTTCAATGGAGCATTTTGCTATAATAAATCTTCAATCAAACTGGTTTAATAAAACACAGAAGACAATCTTTCAGAAAACACATTAATACTTCCTCGAAGCTACAATAACATGCTCCTTTTAACACTTCTTTATACAAACCAAGCAGTTTCACATAATTCAACTATTCGCATAGCAATGCACCTTACTAAGGTAGAATTTAATCATGCTACTCCTACAACATACACATGGAGAATTCTTTAAACATACACGTACAGTTTTCTCCCATTCACCCAAAATAAATTTTTAAACCCATAGCCCTTTTAATAATCTAAAAACACAGACGACATAAGGCTCACACAGGGGTTCAAGAAGTCATACCCTTTTCTCTTGCAAACCAGAAACTCAAATCAAAGATGATTACACATATCCTAATCATTTTAATTTCCAGAAAGAGAGAGAGAAAGAGAGGAATGGCGATAATCATTTAATTTTCTACAAAATAAGCATACAATAATTGCCATACTAGTCCTTCAAGTGGACAACACTAAGCTAGATCATAATCTTTAAACAAACATAATTCGCACTTTCAGATTCAAGACAAGCACAGACCAATCCAAATGGATGAGTCTAAAGAGTACAACACTCAAACACCAACATCAAGAAGGCGAAAACAAGGTGTGAACACACACGTTACACACCCGACAAGGTCTACTCAATCACTCACATGCAAAAGGAGGACAAGCATACACATAAGGTCGATACACCTCAGACAAAATAGAAGGCACATGCGACACCAGAGATCCCAATGTTTGCAACATGGGCTCTGATACCAAATGTAATGCCCCACCAAGAAACCCCGAAGGGATTAAGCCATAACACAAGAATAGAGTGCAAATTTTTTTTTTAAAAGTTACAACTTATAAGATGCAACAAGATATAAAAGATTCAGATTACATAGCGGAAGACATCAACTCACACCTAAAGAGTTTCCCAACGAGATTACTTAAATTTCACAACTCACTTAACTCACACAATTACTCCAATAAGCTAACTATCTTAATAACGAGATAATTGATAATCAGGATAATCTTCTTTCAAAAGATGGAAATATAATCACAAGCAAGGATTCATCCATTAAGATCCATTCATAATCTTCATTCAAGCTTTTCATTTAGAATTACAAACCATACATTTAACATTCTAATACACTAGGATTTCATCATAACATAAGAGATCTTTCCAAGCATATTTAAATTCCTTAACAACAACTGAGTCTGATTCATTACTCTACGTTACATTCTTTCATATTCCAACTTATTGCATTTTAAAAGACGATCACACATGCATCTACGATAAATCTCATCTAAACCACTTATGCATTCGATCAACATGGCATTCAAGAAAGAACTGAATATAAGCATTTATAGTTAATTCCATTTACCCACTTAATCATTCTAACATAAGCTAATCATACCTAATAAAGCTGAATAAAGGAAACATAAGAAAATACATCACATAACACCATAATGATCTCGGAGTTCACCCCTAAAGGGCTACATCTCCGGGTCTGCTCAACTGCAAGACCCCTCTGATAAAATAATACAGTTAAGAATACAAGAGGTTACACCAATTACAATCCAGCCATCAAGGTGAAATATAAACAATATACAAACGACCACATCGGTCCATTAATACATATACGATCCTTAAAAGAACAGGATCCAGCTGAACATAATCATAGCTAAAACAAGAGGTCCATGAGAGCATCCATAAAACTGAGCCATCACCACCCAAGGTCTAACATGAAACCGACACTCACAAGGGCAGAGACAAAGGATGACTCACAAAGGTACTCCTAATAGGACACAAAACGACAACACACTAGCGAACGTAGGGACAAGTGTCATCACAAGACCTGGTATGGATACCCTGGCAAGTCTTCATAGGTCCTGGCCCCATACACTGGGTCACCCTGGCAACCTAATCCGAGCTTCCGGCCCATCCAAGCCTTATGTGCACCCACACATCCTCTCGCGGAGACAAGGAAGATGGTTTGCCATTTCAGGCCTTCTCACGGCATGTCGAATCTATGATAGCACTCGTCTCATGTGTGAGGCACATTTATCTTATTTAGAGATTACATTCTAATCTACTTAGGTTATCATTTATTAGACTCACTTTCGACGGGTTACCCAGCAGCCACTTTGGGCGCGGCCCCCAATCGAAAGCCACTTTCCCATACGACACTAGACTAAACTCAGACGAACTCAAAACCAAGGAATACACATGGTCAGACGAACGGAGTTCCAGAAGAGAGAGACAATCATCTGGTCAAACATGACTCAAGGGTAATCACTTACTGACGGTACTCTAACTAGAGACCTGACAACTAAGGTTAACCACGAATCATCATTCGACTCACTCAAAGAGGATATGACCTACTATGACAACACCACAATACAACAGTCACTCAGAACAGATGTCTGAAATAGGTACCCCAAGTGAATCCATACGACAGGGTCCTACTAAACAAAGCAAAACATGTCATTTCATAATTAAAGGCGAATACAGAAATTAAACTCGCAAGGCAATAATCATAAAGACAACATTCCTCAAATTGATTTAATCATTACAAGACGATCAAGTTCTCTACAAGATCTATAACAGATTACAGTTATCTACCTCAACTAGGAATCAGTTGGTCTTGGTTTTCTAACTCTTGAAGGTTCAGGGCATCGAACAGACATATAAAGCCATAAAGAGTTTTTAAACCATATTTATAATAATACAACTCAGACAACCATTAATCTATTAAATAAGATATTTAATCTCCGACAAAACATCATAGACATACTGGTTCAAAAATCAATCTCTACAGATTCATAATTTCCAATGCATATCGTTAAATTTCTAAAGCCCAACGATAATATTTCACTACTTTACAATTACTCAATTGATATGTTCTACGATAACATTTAACATCATCAAATATTAATTACATCGTATTTCAACGATTTTCCAAAACATATTACTCTCTATCTTGTTTTTTTTAAACAAAACTGCCTCCATTAGCCAAATGTTCAAATCAGCTAGAAGGTAAGATAATAACTAATTAATCCAAGATCAATCAGAAAGTAATCAATAATATTCAATTGCGAAGATTCACAGTTTAGAACTTAATCAGGTAGGGAGCATAAGTCATGAAATGAGGTTGAATAATGATTAAACCAATAACTCCGTTACGAAATTAATCAATACCCAAACAACAAATATGATGATATTGCCTCCCTAATCCTAAATAAGAAACTAATTTAAATCTTATCATTAAAATAATATTACAAATGTTATATGCCCCTTTTTTTTTTTTGAATGAAAAAAAATACACATAAAAAAACATTTTATAAATTTTGCTTTAAACAAAAATGCATTTTAAATATTAGGGCGAGGGCGGGCCGTGCCCTAACCCTCGCCGCAGGGTGAGCTTGCGCAGGCGGCGCCCACGGTGGTGCCCGCAGGTGCCGCGGCGTCCTGCGGCCACCGCGGTCCCTGCGGACTACACACAAGCTGCGAGCATAAGGCACGGGGACGGGGGAGGAGAAAGGGGAGGAGCGGGTGAGAGGGGAGGGGAGGAGGAGCGGGTGGAGCTCCGCTCCCCGCCCTCCAACCCCATCCCAACGTTTTTTTTTTAAACAAAAAACAACAACGCCCAGTCCGCCTCACAATACATTTTATATATATATATTTTTTTAAACACACACACAGTCCAAAAATAACACAGACGCCCAGCTCGGCATAGAAATAAATATTTTCTTCTTCCTTTGAAAACACAGTTCGAAATTCTTCCTTTTTTTTTTGAAACATCAACACAATTTGTTTAAAAATTTCGGTTTATTATAAAATCCGTTTTCCACGAGATCAGTTTTGGCATCAAGATTCTTGATGGAATTCATCCATTCCAAACACAAAAGGGTTTCAAACACCCAAACAGCAATGAGGAAAATATCCATCTCCATTAAAATTTCCAGCCAAATTCATAATGGACTATCAAATTGATTTTCAATAAGAAATTCAGAATCCTACCTTAATTCACAATCTCGGTATGGCTGAGGGAGAGCCCACCTATCAGATCCAGCAACATTCCTTTCCAAAACCTCCAAAATTTCTTCCCAACCAAAATCGTCTCCAATTTTGTTCCTCCTCCAATTTTTCCCCAAATTGGGTTATATGGAAGAGTTGACCCCAAAAATTCCATTTTTGGAATAAAAATTCTTATTTACCAATTATACACAAAATTTAATCCTTTTCTAAAATAACAACAAATTAACTTGCTATTCAAATCGAAAATCGATTTCTCAATCAACTGAAATTTAATCTTTCTAATTTAATAATCCAACAGACTGCAATTAACTCTATTGCGATAAAATATAAAACTTTCTTTTTCAACAGCATATATAAATGCATTAAATATTTGAAAACAAACATTTAATCAGATTTACTTCCAAATTAAAATGAGAAATCCAATATCAATGAAAATCACATAACGGAATCCCGATAAATATAGCCCATAATCTTCAATGCACAAACGCATATATTTAATAGAGAAAATTACTAAAGACTAATTAATCATTTAACCAAACACACCAGGCACGCAAATCGAGAAAGCCAACCAAACAGAGGACTCACAAATCCAAACAGGAAGGGGATTACCGACGACGACTGGTGATGCTCACTGGAGCACGACTAAGGTCAACTAGGGTCCTACGACCACCTAATCCAACTCTAAGGATTACAAGAGGTACACTCAAACCTGTACATCCAGGTGAAGATGAACCTCGCACTCATGCGGCGTTGTACCTGAAATTTCCTGCAACCAAAGATCATACATGCATACATATATAAAATCTAATGAAAGCGTTAGCTCAATATTGATACCACGAAATAGGAACACTGAATAACTCGCATATAACTAGTGTGAAAACCACATCAATAGCTATGCGTTAAATCAACATCTGACTATAACATCATATTAAGATAAACTAATCAAGATTAAACCAAGGTTAGAGATCGATTACGGTAGGGGTACTACAGTATGACTCTTGGTTGCAGGAAATTTTAGGTACAACGCCGCATGAGTGCGAGGTTCGTCTTCACCTGGATTTGCAGGTTTGAGTGTACCTCTTTAATCCTTAGAGTTGGATTAGGTGGTCGTAAGACCCTAGTTGACCATAGTCGTGCTCAAGTGAGTATCGTTAGTCGTTGTCGGTAATCCCTTTTTGTTTGGGTTTGCGAGTCGTCTGTTTGGTTGACTTTCTCGGTTTGCATGCTTGGTGTGTATGGTTAAATTGATTAATTAGTCCATGGTAATTATTTTGTTTAAATATGTAATTGTGCATTAGAGATTAATGGACTAGATTAATCAGGATTTCGTTATGCGATTTTCATTGATATTGGATTTCTCGTTTTAAATTGGGAGTGAGTTCGATTAAATGACTGATTTTGAATATTAAATGCATTTTGTATATGCTGTTGAAAAGAAAGTTTTGTATTTTATCGCGATAGATTTAATTGTATTCTGTTGGCTTCTGAAATTAGAAGGCTAAATTGAATTAATGAGAAAATCAATTTTGAATTGAAAAACAAGTCTATTTGTTGCTATAGTTAGAAAAGAATTAAATTTGAGAATTATTTTTAAATAAAAATTTTAATTCCAAAAATGGAATTTTGGTCAACTCTTCCATATAACCCAAAATTAGGGAAAAATTGGAGGATGGACATTTTTGGAGAATTTTTGGTTGGAAAATATTTTGGAGATGAAATTTGGGGGTTTTGGATGGAGAAGGAAGGATTTGGGAGCTGGAGATTGGGGCTCTTCGGCAGATCTTGCCAGGAATGCGAGATCAGGTAGGATCTGTTTATCCATTTGGTTTTTTTTTTTTTTTAAATAAATATATATGTATGTTTCCATTCTGTTGAAATAGATTGTAGTTTTAATCTTGGATTTGTGGGTTAAGATCTTTGCCTATGCCTGGTGTTCTTGCTAGCATAGCTGAATCATTGTGGTTTAAAAAAAATAGATCCCTTTTGGGCCATTTTGAGTTTGGCTGGGAATTTCATTTGAGGTTTTGTTATCCCTCAATGTTGTTTTTGGGTGGTTTGAAATCCCATTGTGGTTGGAGGAAATGAATACCATCAAAGAAAACTTCATACCAAAATATATTCAGTGAGACCGGATCTTATTCAAACCAAAATTTTTAATCCATATGTGAGTTGGGGTTTTTGTTTGTTTAAATACCGAACTGTGTTTAAAAAAAAAAAAAATATAGATAAATTTTATATCGATCTGTGCATTTTTCGTTCGAAACGGGACTGTGCGTGTGTTTTTATTAACCCTTGGTTTGGGGTTGGAGGGCGAGGAGCGAAGCTCCACCCACTCCTCCTCCCCTCCCCCGCTCGTCCCCCGCGCATTTTCCCTTCCTCCCGCTCAGCAAACGCCTGTGCCGCGGCTCACGGCGGTGGCCGCAGGGCGCCGCGGGACCTGCGGGCACCACCGTGGTGCCGCCCGTGCATACCCGCACCTGCAGCTAGGGTTTGGGTGCCCAGCCATCCCAGTTGGGAGGTGGGCTCCGCCCTCGCCTCATTTTAAAATGCATTTTTTTTAAATAGTTTTTTTTTAATGTATTTTTTTTAATTATTCAAAAAAAATGCATATAATATTTGTAAATATTATTTTAATGATTAAGCTTTAATTAGTTTCTTGGTTATGATTAAGGTGGCATTAATCTCGATTAATGTTAATTTGATATTAATTAAGTTTATAATGGAGTTTATAGGTTAATCATTATTCAATTTCATTTCATGATTATTGCACCCCTTCTAATTAAGTTCTTCAACTGTAATTTTGCAATTGGATATTATCGATTTTATTCTGATTGATCTTGGTCTAGTAAATTTATATCTTACCTTCTAGCTGATTAGGGAAGATGGCTATTTGAGGTAGTATTGTTTAAAAACAAAATAGAATATTATGTTATTGGGAAAACTGTTGAAATATGTTATAATTACTGATTGATGATGTTAAATATTATTCCAGAACATATCATTTGAGTAATTGAGAAGTAAGTGAAATATATATCGTTGGGTATTTGAATTTAAACGATGTGCTTTTGGAAATGATTATCTTCATTAGATTCTCTTTTATAATTATAATTCCGTGATTCTTATAATGCATCTAGACTTGAAAATACGAAATGATAGAGGTCGGTTTTGGACCAGTATGTTAATGATGTTTTGTTGGAGATTAAATATCTTATTTTAGTTGATTAATGGTTGTCTAAATTTTATAAATATGATTTGGTTTAAAACTCATTATGACTTTACATGTCTGTTCGATGCTTTGAACCTTAGAGAGTTAGAAAACCAAGAACAACCTATTCCTAGATGAGGAAGATAACTGTAATTTGATTTAGACCTTATAGAAAACTTGATCGACGTTTAATGTTTAGATCAATTCAGAAAGATTGCATCTGTTGAATATTGTCCTTTCTGTTTATTGCCTTTGCGAGTTTATTTTCTGTATTCGCTTTTGATTATGAAATGGCAAGTCATGCTTGTTTTGATAGGACCCTGCCGTATGGCATGATTTGGGGTACCTATTTCAGTCCTCGGTCCCGAGTTGACTGTTGTTTTGTGGTGTTGTCGTAGTTGGTCATATCCTCTTTGTGTGAGTCGAATGATGATTTGTGGTTGACCATTCTTGGTCGGGTCTCTAGTTAGAGTACCATTAGTAAATGTGCATCTATGAGTCATGTTTGACCAGATGATTGTTTCTCCTTTTTGAACTCCATTCATCTAACCATGTGTATTCCTTGGTTTTGAGTTCGTCCGAGTATAGTCTAGTGTCGTATGAGAAAGTGGCTTTCGATTGGGGGCCGCGCCTAAAGTGGCTATTGGGTAACCCGTCGAAAGTGAGTCTAATAAGTGATAACCTAACAGTAGATTAGAATGTAATCTCTAAATAAGATAATTGTGCCTCACACATGGGACGAGTGCTAACATTGACTCAACATGCTGTGAGAAGGCCTGAAATGGCAAACCATCATCCTTGTCTTCACGAGAGGATGTGTGGGTCCACATGAGGCTTGGATGGGCCGGAAGCTCGGATTAGGTTGCCAGGGTAACCCAGTGTATGGGGCCCGGACCTATGAAGACTTGCCATGGTATCCATACCAGGTTGTGTGATGACACTTGTCCCTACGTTCGCTAGTGTGTTGTCATCTTGTCCTGTTAGGAGTACCTTTGTGGGTCATCCTTTCGTCTCTGCCCTTGTGAGTATCGGCTTCATGTTAGACCTTGGGTGGTGATGACTAAGTTTTATGGATGCTCTCCTGGACCTTTGTATTAGCTTTGAATATGTTCAGCTGGATCCTGTTCTTTTCAGGGATCGTTTATGTATTTATTGACCAGTGCGGTCGTTTGTATATTGTTTATCTTTCGCCTTGATGGCCGGATTGTAATTGGTGTAACCTCTTATATTCTTAACTTTATTAATTATCAGAGGGGTCTTGCAGTTGAGCAGACCCGGAGATGTAGCCCTTTAGGGGTGAACTCTGAGATCATTATGGTGTTATGTGATGTATTCTCTTATGTTTCCTTTATTCAGCTTTATCATGTATGATTAGCTTATGTTAGAATGGTTAAGTGGATAAATGGAATTAACTTTAAATGCTTATATTCAGTCCCTTCTTGAATGCCATGTTGATCGAATGCATAAGTGGTTTAGATGAGATTTATCGTAGATGTATGTATGTAATTGTCTTTTAAATGCAATAAGTTGGAATATGAAAGAATGTATCTTAGAGTAATGGAATCTATTCAGTTGTGGTTAGAAAATTTAATATGCTTGAAAAGATCTCCTATGTTTATGATGGAATTCTAGTGTGTTAGGATATTAGATGTATGGCTTGTAATTGTAAATGAAAAGCTTGAATGAAGATTATGAATAGATCTTAATGGATGAATCTTTGCTTATGATTTATATTTCCATCTTTTGAAAGAAATTATCCTGATTAAGAATTATCTCGTTATTACGATAATTAGCTTATTGGATTAATTGTGTGAGTTAAGTGAATTGTGAAATTTAAGTAATCTCGTTGGGAAACTCTTTAGGTGTTAGTTGATGTCTTCCACTATGTAATTTGAATCTTTGATATCTTGTTATATCTTATGTGGTGTAACTTTAAAAAAAAAATTATTGCACTCTATTCTTGTGTTTTGGCTTAATCCCTTTGGCGTTTCCTGGTGGGGCATTACAGCATTTTAGCATTTTAGCATTTAGCATTTAGCATTTTAATATTTTAGCATTTAGCATTTTAGCATTTTAGCATTTAGCATTTAGTATTTTAGCATTTTAGCATTTAGCTTTTTACCATTTAGCATTTTAGCATTTTAGCATTTAGCATTTTTGCATTTTGCATTTTGCATTTTGCATTTTAGCATTTTAGCATTTTTGCATTCTGCATTTTTCATTTTGCATTTAGCATTTTGCATTGTGCATTTTGCATTTTACATTTTAGCATTTTAGTATTTTGCATTTTAGCATTTTTGCATTTTGCATTTTAGCATTTTAGCATTTAGCATTTAGCATTTTAGTATTTTAGCATTTAGCATTTAGCATTTTAGCATTTAGCATTTTAGCATTTTAACATTTAGCATTTAGTATTTTAGTATTTTAGCATTTAGCATTTTAGCATTTAGCATTTTAGCATTTTAGCATTTAGCATTTTTGCATTTTTGCATTTTGCATTTTGCATTTTAGCATTTTAGCATTTTTGCATTCTGCATTTTGCATTTTGCATTTAGCATTTTGCATTTTGCATTTTACATTTTGCATTTTAGCATTTTAGCATTTTAGCATTTTGCATTTTAGAATTTTTGCATTTTCCATTTTAGCATTTAAGCATTTTAGCATTTAGCATTTTAGCATTTAGCATTTTAGCATTTAGTATTTTAGCATTTTAGCATTTAGCATTTTAGCATTTTAGCATTTAGCATTTTTGCATTTTGCATTTAGTATTTAGCATTTTAGCATTTTAGCATTTTAGCATTTAGCATTTTTGCATTTAGCATTTTTGCATTTTGCATTTTGTGTTTTGCATTTTAGCATTTTAGCATTTTTGCATTCCGCATTTTTCATTTTGCATTTAGCATTTAGCATTTTAAATTTTAAATTTTGCATTTTAGCATTTTAGCATTTTTGCATTTAGCATTTTAGCATTTTTGCATTTTTACATTTTAGCATTTTAGCATTTTCCATTTTAGCTTTTTAGCATTTTAGCATTCAACATTTAGCATTTTAGAATTTTAGAATTTTTGCATTTTGCATTTTAGCATTTTAGCATTTTAGAATTTTTGCATTTTGCATTTTAGCATTTTAGCATTTTAGCATTTTAGCATTTAGTATTTAGCATTTTAGTATTTTAGCATTTAGCATTTTAGCATTTTAGAATTTAGCATTTTAGCATTTTAGCATTTAGAATTTAGTATTTAGCATTTTAGCATTTAGCATTTTAGCATTTAGCATTTTAGCATTTTAGCATTTAGCATTTTTGCATTTAGCATTTTACCATTTTAGCATTTAGCATTTAGTATTTTAGCATTTTAGCATTTAGCATTTTAACATTTAGCATTTTAGCATTTTAGCATTTAGCATTTTTGCATTTTGCATTTAGCATTTAGCATTTTAGCATTTTAGCATTTAGCATTTTTGCATTTCGCATTTTTTGTTTTGCATTTTAGCATTTTAGCATTTTTGCATTTTTCATTTTTCATTTTGCATTTAGCATTTTGCATTTTGCATTTTAAATTTTGCATTTTAGCATTTTAGCATTTTTGCATTTAGCATTTTAGCATTTTTGCATTTTTACATTCTAGCATTTTAGCATTTTCCATTTTAGCTTTTTAGCATTTTAGCATTCAGCATTTAGCATTTTAGAATTTTAGAATTTTTGCATTTTGCATTTTAGCATTTTAGCATTTTAGAATTTTTGCATTTTGCATTTTAGCATTTTAGCATTTAGCATTTAGCATTTTAGTATTTTAGCATTTAGCATTTTAGCATTTTAGCATTTAGTATTTTAGAATTTAGCATTTTAGCATTTTAGCATTTAGAATTTAGTATTTTAGTATTTTAGCATTTAGCATTTTAGCATTTAGCATTTTAGAATTTTAGCATTTAGCATTTTTGCATTTTGCATTTTGCATTTTGCATTTTAGCATTTTTGCATTTTTGCATTTTGCATTTTGTATTTTGCATTTTGCATTTTGCATTTTAGAATTTAGCATTTTAGCATTTTAGCATTTAGCATTTAGCGTTTTTGCATTTAGCATTTAGCATTTTGCATTATGCATTTTGTATTTTAGCATTTTAGCATTTTTGAATTTAGCATTTTAGCATTTTTGCATTTTTACATTTTAGCATTTTAGCATTTTCCATTTTAGCTTTTTAGCATTTTAGCATTCAGCATTTAGCATTTTAGCATTTTAGAATTTTTGCATTTTGCATTTTAGCATTTTAGCATTTTAGCATTTAGCATTTAGCATTTTAGTATTTTAGCATTTAGCATTTTAGCATTTTAGCATTTAGCATTTTAGCATTTAGCATTTTAGCATTTTAGCATTTAGCATTTAGTATTTTAGCATTTTAGCATTTAGCATTTTAGCATTTAGCATTTTAGCATTTTAGCATTTAGCATTTTTGCATTTTGCATTTTGCATTTTGGATTTTAGCACTTTAGCATTTTTGCATTTTGCATTTTGCATTTTGCATTTTAGCATTTAGCATTTTAGCATTTTAGCATTTAGCATTTTTGCATTTTGCATTTTGCATTTTGCATTTTAGCATTTTTGCATTTTGCATTTTGCATTTTGCATTTAGCATTTTAGCATTTAGCATTTTAGCATTTTAGCATTTAGCATTTTTGCATTTTGCATTTTGCATTTTGGATTTTAGTATTTTTGCATTTTGCATTTTGCATTTTGCATTTTGCATTTAGCATTTTAGCATTTAGCATTTTAGCATTTAGCATTTTTGCATTTTGCATTTTGCATTTTGCATTTTAGCATTTTAGCATTTTTGCATTCTGCATTTTTCATTTTGCATTTAGCATTTTTCATTTTGCATTTTGCATTTTGCATTTTAGCATTTTAGCATTTTAGCATTTTAGCATTTTGCATTTTAGCATTTTTGCATTTTAGCATTTAGCAATTTAGCATTTTAGCACTTTTGCATTTTAGCATTTTAGCATTTTGAATTTTAGCATTTTTGCATTTTGCATTAAAGCATTATAGCAATTTAGCATTTTAGAATTTGGCATTTAGCATTTTAGCATTTAGCATTTAGTATTTTAGCATTTTAGCATTTAGCATTTTAGCATTTAGCATTTTAGCATTTTAGCATTTAGCATTTTTGCATTTTGCATTTTGCATTTTGGATTTTAGCATTTTAGCATTTTTGCATTTTGCATTTTGCATTTTGCATTTTGCATTTTGCATTTTGCCTTTTAGCATTTAGCATTTTAGCATTTTAGCATTTAGCATTTTTGCATTTTGCATTTTAGCATTTTTGATTTTGCATTTTGCATTTAGCATTTTAGCATTTAGCATTTTAGCATTTTAGCATTTAGCATTTTTGCATTTTGCATTTTGCATTTCGGATTTTAGTATTTTTGCATTTTGCATTTTGCATTTTGCATTTTGCATTTAGCATTTTAGCATTTAGCATTTTAGCATTTTGCATTTTGCATTTTGCATTTTAGCATTTTAGCATTTTTGCATTCTGCATTTTTCATTTTGCATTTAGCATTTTGCATTTTGCATTTTGCATTTTGCATTTTAGCATTTTAGCATTTTAGCATTTTAGCATTTTGCATTTTTGCATTTTAGCATTTAGCAATTTAGCATTTTAGCACTTTTGCATTTTAGCATTTTAGCATTTTGAATTTTAGCATTTTTGCATTTTGCATTTTAGCATTTTAGCATTTTAGCATTTTAGAATTTGGCATTTAACATTTTAGCATTTTATCATTTTGTATTTTAGCATTTTAGCATTTAGCATTTTAGCATTTAGCATTTTAGCATTTTAGCATTTAGCATTTTTGCAATTTGCATTTTTCATTTTGCATTTTAGCATTTTAGCATTTTAGCATTTTTGCATTTTGCATTTTGCATTTTGCATTTTGCATTTTGCATTTTGCATTTTAGAATTTAACATTTTAGCATTTTAGCATTTTAGCATTTAGCATTTTAGCATTTTAGCATATTTGCATTTTGCATTTTAGCATTTATGCATTTTGCATTTTAGCATTTAGCATTTAGCATTTTAGCATTTTAGCATTTAGCATTTAGTATTTTAGCATCTTAGCATTTAGTATTTTAGCATTTAGCATTTTAGCATTTTAGCATTTAGCATTTTTGCATTTTGCATTTTGCATTTTGCATTTTAGCATTTTAGCATTTTTGCATTTTGCATTTTGCATTTTGCATTTTGCATTTTTGCATTTTAGCATTTTTGCATTTAGCATTTTTGCATTTTTGCATTTTTACATTTTAGCATTTAGCATTTTAGCTTTTTAGCATTTTGCATTTTGCATTTTACATTTTAGCATTTTAGCATTTTTGCATTTTGCATTTTGCATTTTGCATTTTCCATTTAGCTTTTTTGCATTTTAGCATTTTTGCATTTTAGCATTTTAGCATTTAGCATTTTAGCATTTTAGCATATTTGCATTTTGCATTTTAGCATTTATGCATTTTGCATTTTAGCATTTAGCATTTAGCATTTTAGCATTTTAGCATTTAGCATTTAGTATTTTAGCATCTTAGCATTTAGTATTTTAGCATTTAGCATTTTAGCATTTTAGCATTTAGCATTTTTGCATTTTGCATTTTGCATTTTGCATTTTAGCATTTTAGCATTTTTGCATTTTGCATTTTGCATTTTGCATTTTGCATTTTTGCATTTTAGCATTTTTGCATTTAGCATTTTTGCATTTTTGCATTTTTACATTTTAGCATTTAGCATTTTAGCTTTTTAGCATTTTGCATTTTGCATTTTACATTTTAGCATTTTAGCATTTTTGCATTTTGCATTTTGCATTTTGCATTTTCCATTTAGCTTTTTTGCATTTTAGCATTTTTGCATTTTAGCATTTTAGCATTTAGCATTTAGTATTTTAGCATGTTACCATTTAGTATTTTAGCATTTAGCATTTTAGCATTTTACCATTTAGCATTTTTGCATTTTGCATTTTGCATTTTGCATTTTAGTATTTTAGCATTTTTGCATTTTGCATTTTGCATTTTGCATTTTTGAATTTTAGCATTTTGGCATTTAGAATTTTAGCATTTTTGCATTTTTACATTTTAGCATTTTGCATTTTAGCTTTTTAGCATTTTGCATTTTGCATTTTGCATTTTACATTTTAGCTTTTTTGCATTTTGCATTTTGCATTTTGCATTTAGCATTTTTGTATTTTAGCATTTTAGCATTTTGCATTTTAGCATTTTAGCTTTTTAGCATTTAGCGTTTTAGCATTTTAGCTTTTTAGCATTTAGCATTTTAGCATTTTAGCACTTTTGCATTTTAGCATTTTAGCATTTTTGCATTTTTAAATTTTAGCATTTTAGCATTTTAGCATTTTGCATTTTAGCATTTTAGCATTTTACATTTTAGCATTTTAGCTATTTAGCATTTAGCATTTTAGCATTTTAGCTTTTTAGCATTTAGCATTTTAGCATTTTAACACTTTTGCATTTTAGCATTTTTGCATTTTAGCATTTAGCATTTTAGCATTTTAACACTTTTGCATTTTAGCATTTTAACATTCTGAATTTTAGGATTTTTAGATTTTGCATTTTAGCATTTTAGCATTTAGCATTTTAGCATTTTAGCATTTTGCATTTTAGCATTTTTGCATTTTAGCATTTAGCATTTTAGCATTTTAACACTTTTGCATTTTAGCATTTTAACATTCTGAATTTTAGGATTTTTAGATTTTGCATTTTAGCATTTTAGCATTTAGCAGTTAGCATTTTTGTATTTTAGCATTTAGCATTTTAGCATTTTAGCATTTAGCATTTTAGAATTTTAGCATTTAGCATTTACTATTTTAGCATTTTAGCATTTAGCATTTTAGCATTTAGCATTTTTGCATTTTGCATTTTGCATTTTCCATTTTGCATTTTCCATTTTAGTATTTTAGCATTTTTGCATTTTGCATTTTGCATTTTGCATTTTGCATTTTGCATTCTGCATTTTGCATTTTGCATTTTGCATTTTGCATTTTAGCATTTTGCATTTTAGCATTTAGCATTTTAGCATTTTAATATTTAGCATTTAGTATTTTAGCATTTTAGCATTTAGCATTTTAGCATTTTAGCATTTAGCATTTTTGCATTTTGCATTTTTCATTTTGCATTTAGCATTTTAGCATTTAGCATTTTAGCATTTTAGAATTTAGCATTTTTGCATTTTTCATTTTTCATTTTGCAATTAGCATTTTGCATTTTAGCATTTTGCATTTTGCATTTTAGCATTTTAGCATTTTAGCATTTTGCATTTTACGATTTTTGCATTTTAGCATTTAGCATTTTAGCATTTTAGCACTTTTGTATTTTAGCATTTTAGCACTTTTGCATTTTAGCATTTTAGCATTTTAGCATTTAGCATTGATCATTTTAGCATTTTAGCATTTAGCATTTAGGATTTAGCATTTTAGCATTTAGCATTTAGCATTTTAGTATTTTAGAATTTAGCATTTTTGCATTTTGCATTTTGCATTTTGGATTTTAGCATTTTAGCAATTTTGCATTTTGCATTTTGCATTTAGCATTTTAGCATTTTAGAATTTTTGCATTTTGCATTTTAGCATTTTAGCATTTTAGCATTTTAGCATTTAGCATTTAGAATTTTAGTATTTTAGCATTTAGCATTTTAGCATTTTAGCATTTAGCATTTTAGCATTTTAGCACTTCTGCATTTTAGCATTTTAGCATTTTGAATTTTAGCATTTTTGCATTTTGCATTTTAGAATTTTAGCATTTTAGCATTTTAGCATTTAGCATTTTAGCTTTTTAGCATTTAGCGTTTTAGCATTTTAGCTTTTTAGCATTTAGCATTTTAGCATTTTAGCACTTTTGCATTTTAGCATTTTAGCATTTTAGCATTTTGCATTTTGCATTTTGCATTTTGCATTTTTGCATTTTAGCATTTTTGCATTTAGCATTTTAGCATTTTTGCATTTTTGCATTTTTACATTTTAGCATTTTGCATTTTAGCTTTTTAGCATTTTGCATTTTGCATTTTACATTTTAGCATTTTTGCATTTTAGCATTTAGCAATTTAGCATTTTAGCACTTTTGCATTTTAGCATTTTAGCATTTTGAATTTTAGCATTTTTGCATTTTGCATTTTAGCATTTTAGCATTTTAGCATTTTAGAATTTCGCATTTAGCATTTTAGCATTTTATCATTTTGTATTTTAGCATTTTAGCATTTAGCATTTTAGCATTTAGCATTTTAGCATTTTAGCATTTAGCATTTTTGCAATTTGCATTTTTCATTTTTCATTTTAGCATTTTAGCATTTTTGTATTTTGCATTTTAGCATTTATGCATTTTGCATTTTAGCATTTAGCATTTAGCATTTTAGCATTTTAGCATTTAGCATTTAGTATTTTAGCATTTTAGCATTTAGTATTTTAGCATTTAGCATTTTAGCATTTTAGCATTTAGCATTTTTGCATTTTGCATTTTGCATTTTGCATTTTAGCATTTTAGCATTTAGCATTTAGTATTTTTGCATTTTAGCATTTTAGCATTTTAGCTTTTTTGCATTTTAGCATTTTAGCATTTAGCATTTAGTATTTTAGCATGTTACCATTTAGTATTTTAGCATTTAGCATTTTAGCATTTTAGCATTTAGCATTTTTGCATTTTGCATTTTGCATTTTGCATTTTAGCATTTTAGCATTTTTGCATTTTGCATTTTGCATTTTGCATTTTTGAATTTTAGCATTTTGGCATTTAGAATTTTAGCATTTTTGCATTTTTACATTTTAGCATTTTGCATTTTAGCTTTTTAGCATTTTGCATTTTGCATTTTGCATTTTACATTTTAGCATTTTAGCTTTTTTGCATTTTGCATTTTGCATTTTGCATTTAGCATTTTTGTATTTTAGCATTTTAGCATTTTGCATTTTAGCATTTTAGCTTTTTAGTATTTAGCGTTTTAGCATTTTAGCTTTTTAGCATTTAGCATTTTAGCATTTTAGCACTTTTGCATTTTACCATTTTAGCATTTTAGCATTTTGCATTTTGCATTTTTGCATTTTAGCATTTTTGCATTTAGCATTTTAGCATTTTTGCATTTTTACATTTTAGCATTTTGCATTTTAGCTTTTTAGCATTTTGCATTTTGCATTTTACATTTTAGCATTTTTGCATTTTTGCATTTTGCATTTTGCATTTTGCATTTAGTATTTTAGCATTTTTGCATTTTAGTATTTTTGCATTTAGCATTTTAGCATTTTTGCATTTTTACATTTTAGCATTTTAGCATTTTGCATTTTAACTTTTTAGCATTTTGCATTTTTGCCTTTTAGCGTTTTTGCATTTTGCATTTTGCATTTAGCATTTTAGCATTTTAGCATTTTAGCACTTTTGCATTTTAGCATTTTAGCATTTAGCATTTTAGCATTTTAGCATTTAGCATTTTAGCATTTTAGCTTTTTAGCATTTAGCATTTTAGCATTTTAGCATTTTGAATTTTAGCATATTTATATTTAGCATTTTAGCATTTTAGCATTTTAGCATTTAGCAGTTAGCATTTTTGTATTTTAGCATTTAGCATTTTAGCATTTTAGCATTTTAGCGTTTAGCATTTTAGAATTTTAGCATTTAGCATTTACTATTTTAGCATTTTAGCATTTAGCATTTTAGCATTTTGCATTTTTGCATTTTGCATTTTGCAGTTTGCATTTTGCATTTTGCATTTTAGCATTTTAGCATTTTTGCATTTAGCATTTTAGCATTTTAGCATTTAGCGTTTTAGCATTTTAGCTTTCTAGCATTTAGCATTTTAGCATTTTAGCATTTTGAATTTTAGCATTTTTGCATTTAGCATTTTAGAATTTTAGCGTTTTAGCATTTTAGCATTTAGCAGTTAGCATTTTTGTATTTTAGCATTTAGCATTTTAGCATTTTAGCATTTTAGCATTTTAGCATTTAGCATTTTAGAATTTTAGCATTTAGCATTTACTATTTTAGCATTTTAGCATTTAGCATTTTAGCATTTCGCATTTTTGCATTTTGCATTTTGCATTTTGCATTTTGCATTTTGCATTTTAGCATTTTAGCATTTTTGCATTTTGCATTTTGCATTTTGCATTTTGCATTTTGCATTTTGCATTTTGCATTTTGCATTTTGCATTTTGCATTTTAGCATTTAGCATTTAGCATTTTAGCATTTAGCATTTTAGCATTTTAACATTTAGCATTTAGTATTTTAGCATTTTAGCATTTAGCATTTTAGCATTTAGCATTTTAGCATTTTAGCATTTAGCATTTTTGCATTTTTGCATTTTGCATTTTGCATTTTAAATTTTTCATTTTGCATTTAGCATTTTGCATTTTGCATTTTGCATTTTGCATTTTAGCAGTTTAGCATTTTAGCATTTTAGCATTTTGCATTTTAGCACTTTTGCATTTTAGCATTTAGCATTTTAGAATTTTAGCACTTTAGCATTTTAGAATTTTAGCATTTAGCATTTACTATTTTAGCATTTTAGCATTTAGCATTTTAGCATTTTGCATTTTTGCATTTTGCATTTTGCAGTTTGCATTTTGCATTTTGCATTTTAGCATTTTAGCATTTTTGCATTTAGCATTTTAGCATTTTAGCATTTAGCGTTTTAGCATTTTAGCTTTTTAGCATTTAGCATTTTAGCATTTTAGCATTTTGAATTTTAGCAGTTTTGCATTTAGCATTTTAGCATTTTAGCATTTTAGCATTTTAGCATTTAGCAGTTAGCATTTTTGTATTTTAGCATTTAGCATTTTAGCATTTTAGCATTTTAGCATTTTAGCATTTAGCATTTTAGAATTTTAGCATTTAGCATTTACTATTTTAGCATTTTAGCATTTAGCATTTTAGCATTTAGCATTTTTGCATTTTGCATTTTGCATTTTGCATTTTGCATTTTAGCATTTTAGCATTTTTGCATTTTGCATTTTGCATTTTGCATTTTGCATTTTGCATTTTGCATTTTAGCATTTAGCATTTAGCATTTTAGCATTTAGCATTTTAGCATTTTAACATTTAGCATTTAGTATTTTAGCATTTTAGCATTTAGCATTTTAGCATTTAGCATTTTAGCATTTTAGCATTTAGCATTTTTGCATTTTTTCATTTTGCATTTTGCATTTTAAATTTTTCATTTTGCATTTAGCATTTTGCATTTTGCATTTTGCATTTTGCATTTTAGCAGTTTAGCATTTTAGCATTTTAGCATTTTACATTTTAGCATTTTTGCATTTTAGCATTTAGCATTTTAGAATTTTAGCACTTTTACATTTTAGCATTTTAGCATTTAGCATTTTAGCATTTTAGCACTTTTGCATTTTAGCGTTTTAGCATTTAGCATTTTAGTATTTTAGCATTTAGCATTTTAGCATTTTAGCATTTAGCATTTTAGCATTTAGTATTTTAGCATTTTAGCATTTAGCATTTAGCATTTTTGTATTTTAGCATTTAGGATTTTAGCATTTTAGTATTTTGGCATTTAGCATTTTAGCATTTAGCATTTTAGCATTTTAGCATTTAGCATTTACTATTTTAGCATATTAGCATTTAGCATTTTAGAATTTAGAATTTTAGCATTTAGTATTTTTGCATTTTGCATTTTGCATTTTCCACTTTGCATTTTAGCATTTTAGCATTTTTGCATTTTGCATTTTGCATTTTGCATTTTGCATTTTGCATTTTGCATTTTGCATTTAGCATTTAGCATTTTAGCATTTAGCAATTTAGCATTTTAACATTTCGCATTTAGTATTTTAGCATTTAGCATTTTAGCATTTTGCATTTTTCATTTTTCATTTAGCATTTAGCATCTTGCATTTTGCATTTTGCATTTTAGCATTTTAGCATTTTACCATTTTAGCATTTTGCATTTTAGCATTTTTGCATTTTTGCATTTAGCATTTCAGCATTTTAGCACTTTTGCATTTTAGCATTTTAGCATTTTGAATTTTAGCATTTTTGCATTTTGCATTTTAGCATTTTAGAATTTTAGCATTTTAGCATTTAGCATTGATCATTTTAGCATTTTAGCATTTAGCATTTAGCATTTAGCATTTTAGCATTTAGCGTTTTAGCATTTTACCATTTAGCATTTTTGCATTTTGCATTTTGCATTTTGCATTTTTGTATTTTAGCATTTTTGCATTTTGCATTTTAGTATTTTAGCATTTTAGCATTTAGCATTTAGCATTTTAGTATTTTAGCATTTAGCATTTTAGCATTTAGCATTTTAGCATTTAGTATTTTAGCATTTTAGCATTTAGCATTTAAGCATTTAGCATTTTAGCATTTTAGCATTTAGCATTTTTGCATTTTAGCATTTTGCATTTTGGATTTTAGCATTTTAGCATTTTAGTATTTTAGCATTTAGCATTTTTGCATTTTGCATTTTGCATTTTGCATTTTAGCATTTAGCATTTTAGCATTTTAGTACTTTTGCATTTTAGCATTTTAGCATTTAGCATTTTAGCATTTTAGCATTTAGCATTTAGTATTTTAGCATTTTAGCATTTAGCATTTTAGCATTTAGCATTTTAGCATTTTAGAATTTTTGCATTTTGCATTTTAGCATTTTTGCATTTTGCATTTTGCATTTTGCATTTTAGCATTTTAGCATTTTCGCATTTTGCATTTTAGCATTTTAGCATTTTAGCATTTAGCATTTAGCAATTTAGCATTTAGCATTTTAGCATTTTAGCATTTAGCATTTTAGCATTTAGCATTTTAGCATTTAACATTTAGTATTTTAGCATTTTAGCATTTAGCATTTTAGCATTTAGCATTTTAGCATTTTAGCATTTAGCATTTTTGCATTTTGCATTTTGCATTTTGGATTTTAGCATTTTAGCATTTTAGTATTTTAGCATTTAGCATTTTTGCATTTTGCATTTTGCATTTTGCATTTTAGCATTTTAGCATTTTTGCATTTTGCATTTCGCATTTTGCATTTTGCATTTTGCATTTTACATTTTTGCATTTTAGCATTTAGCATTTTAGCATTTAGCATTTTAGCATTTTGAAATTTTTGCATTTTTCATTTTAGCATTTTTGCATTTTGCATTTTGCATTTTGCATTTTAGCATTTTTGTAATGCCCCGCCAGGAAACCCCGAAGGGATTAAGCCATAACACAAGAATAGAGTGCAATAAATTTTTTTTTTTAAAAGTAACAACACATAAGATGCAAGAAGATATCAAAGATTCATATTACATAGCGGAAGAATTCAACTAACACCTAAAGAGTTTCCCAACGAGATTACTTAAATTTCACAATTCACTTAACTCACACAATTAATCCAAAAGCTGAATATCTTAATAACGAGATAATTTATAATCAGGATAATTTCTTTCAAAGATGGAAATATAAATCACAAGCAATGATTCATCCATTAAGATCCATTCATAATCTTCATTCACGCCTTTCATTTAAAATTACAAACCTTACATCTAACATTCTAATACACTAGGATTTCATCATAACATAAGAGATCTTTCCAAGCATATTTAAATTCCTTAACAACAACTGAGTATAATTCATTACTCTAAGATACATTCTTTCATACTCCATTTTATTGCATTTTAAAAGATGATTACATACGGCATCTACGATAAATCACATCTAAACCACTTACGCATTCGATCAACATGGCATTCACGAAAGAACTGAATATAAGCATTTATAGTTAATTCTGATTATCCACTTAACCATTCTAACATAAGTTAATCATACATGATAAAGTTTAATAAAGGAAACATAAGAGAATACATCACATAACACCATCATGATCTCGGAGTTCACCCCTAAAGGGCTACATCTCCTGGTCTGCGCAACTACAAGACCCCTCTGATAAATAATAAAGTTAAGAATACAAGAGGTTACACTATACAATCCAGCCATCAAGGTGATACATAAACAATATACAAATGACCGCATCGGTCAATTAATACATAAACGATCCTTGAAAAGAATAGGATCCAGCTGAACATAATCAAGCTAATACAAAGGTCTAGAAGAGCATCCATAAAACTGAGCCATCACCACCCAAGGTCTAACATGAAACCGACACTCACAAGGGCAGAAACAAAAAGATGACTCACAAAGGAACTCCTAACAGGACAAAACGACAACACACTAGCGAACGTAGGGACAAGTGTCATCACACAACCTGGTATGGTTACCATGGCAAGTCTTCATAGGTCCCGGCCCCATACACTGGGTCACCCTGGCAACCTAATCCGAGCTTCCGGCCCATCCAAGCCTCATGTGGACCCACACATCCTCTCGTGAAGACAAGGAAGATGGTTTGCCATTTCAGGCCTTCTCACAGCATGTCAAATCTATGATAGCACTCGTCTCATGTGTGAGGCACATTTATCTTACTTAGAGATTACATTCTAATCTATTTAGGTTATCACTTATTAGACTCACTTTCGACTGGTTACCCAGCAGCCACTTTGGGCGTGGCCCCCAATCGAAAGCCACTTTCCCATGCGACACTAGACTAAACTCAGACGAACTCAAAACCAAGGAATACACATGGTCAGACGAACGGAGTTCAAGAAGAGAGAAGCAATCATCAGGTCAAATACGACTCAAAGATGAACACTTACTGACGGTACTCTGACTAGAGACCCGATCAACAATGGTCAACCACAATCATCATTCAACTCACACACAAGGAGGATATGATCAAAATGACACTACCACAATACAACAGTCAACTCGGAATCGAGGACTGAAACAGGTACCCCAAGTCAATCCATATGACAGGGTCCTACTAAACAAAGCAAAACATGCCATTTCATAATTAAAGGCGAATACAGAAATTAAACTCGCAAGGTAATAATTAGAAAAGACAATATTTCCTCAAATTGATTAAAACATTAAAATCGATCAAGTTTTCTACAAGATCTAAATCAGCTTACAGCATCTACCTCATCTAGGGATAGGTTGTTCTTGGTTTTCTAACTCGTTAAGGTTTAAAACATAAAAAGACATATAAAGCCGTGATGAGTTTTTAACCAAATCATATTAATAAAATTCAGACAACCATTAATCAACTAAAATAAGATATTTAATCTCCAATCAAAACGTCATTGACAAACTGGTCTAAAATCAACCTCTACAAATTCATACTTTTCAATCCCAGATGTACCATACGGATCACGGAAATATAAATATAAAGGAAATTCAATTGAAGATACTCATTTCCAAATGCACATGATATAAACTTATTAATCCAAGATTGGACCAAAGTATAGCCAATTAATACTTGATAACGAAATTATCAATATTAGAACTTAATTAGAAGGGTGTGCATAAATCACGAAATGAAATTGAATGATGATCAATCTATAAAGTCCATTACAAACTAATCAATATCAAATTAACATTAATCAAAATTAATGCCTCCTTAATCCAAAATTAAGATCTAATTAAGACTAAGCATTAAAATAATATTTAAATAACATATGCATTTTTTAATTTTTTTTTATAAAAAAAATACATTAAAAAAAAATGTTTAACAACGATGTTTTAAAACAAAACACGCATTTAAAAAAGAACAAGGTGAGGGCTGGGCCGTGCCCTAGCCGCAGCGCCGAGAAAGCACCATGGGCGGCGCTCACGGTGGTGCCCGCAGGTGCCGCGGTGCCCTGTGGCCGCTGCGGCCCCTGCGGCCACCGCCTTGGGCCACAGCCGCAGCGTATGGCGAGCGTAGGTAAGGTAAACGCGAAGGGAGGGGAGTGAGTGGGGGAGAGGGGAGGAGGAGCAGGTGGAGCTCCGCTCCCCGCCCTCCAAACCCCAAACCCACTGTTTTCTTTAAAAAAAAAACATATGCTCAGCGCTAAAACAAATAAATATCCCCCCCTTTTTAAAACACACAGGTTTAAATTCAAACAAAACGCACAGGCTTAACAAAACAACAACACACCCAGTTCTGAATAAAATATATTTTCCATTTACACAGTTCGAATATAAAAATAAATGTTTTCATTTCCTTTAAAACACAGTTCGAACCACTAAAACAAAACGCCCATTACAGAGCTTGCTAATGGATTTCAATTCACTATAATTTCGGTTTAAATGAACAGGTTTAGATATCATATTTTCTTGAAGGTTTCTCATCCTTTCCAATAACAAAGGGTTTCAAACACCCAAACAGCAATGAGGAAAATACACATTTCCATTAAAATCTCCAGCCAAACTCATAATGGTCAATCAAATGGATTTTTCAAAAACAAATTCAGAATCCTACCTTCATTCGCAATCCTGGTATAGCTGAGGGGGAGCCCAATCCTGCCAGATCTAGACCAACAATCTTCCTCTCCAAAACCCCCAATTTTGTCCAAAATTATTTTTCCAACCAAAATTTCTCCAAAATGTCCATCCCTCCATTTTTCCCCAAAATGGGTTATATGGAAGAGTTGACCCAAAATTTCTATTTTTGGAATTTAAAATTTTTAGTTACAAAAATAATACTCAAAATTTAATTCTTTCTAACTATCACAACAAATTAACTTGCTTTCAAATCCAAAATCGAATTCTTAATCAACTGAAATTTAATCTTTCTCATTCTAAAAGCCAACAGAATGCAATCAACTCTATTGCGATAAAATATAAAACTTTCTTTTTCAACAGCATATATAAAATGCATTAAATATTCGAAAACAGTCATTAAATCGAATTTACTCCCAAATTTAAAACAAGCAATTCATATCAATGAAAATCGCATAACGAAATATCCGATTAATTTAGTCCATAAATCTCTAATGCACAAATACATATTTAATCAAGAAATTACTAAGGACTAATTAATCAAATTAACCAAACACACCAAGCACGCAAATCGAGAAAGCCAACCAAACAGATGACTTGCAAACCCAAACAAGAAGGGGATTACCGACGACGACTGGTTATGCTCACTTGAGCACAACAAAGGTCAACTAGGGTCTTACGACCACCTAATCCAACTCTAAGGATAAAAAGGGTACACTCAAACCTACAATCCAGGTGAAGACGAACCTCGCACTCATGCGGCGTTGTACCTGAAATATCCTGCAACCAAGAGTCATACATGCATACATACATAAAATTTAATGAAAGCGTTAGCTTGATGTTAATACCATGATATAGGTACACTAACAACTTGCATACAACTAGTGTGAGAAACAACATCAATAGCTATGCGTAAAATCAACATCTGACTATCACATAATATTACGATAAACTAATCAAGATTAAACCAAAGTTAGAGATTGATTAGGGCAGGGGTACTACATTCTCCCCCCCTAGGTTCTGACTTACTCCTGGAAGTCGTAAGGCTAGATGAAGAACATATCGTACGCATCAGCCCTGAAACTCATTCAACAAGGATCAAATTGCACATAGAAATCTTTCCATAAATAAATGAAATTTGATTGCAAAATCCTTTATAGACGCCATTATCCATTGGCAAGATACATCTAAAACCATACATTCCTTTAAAATATTCTAGGAATTATCCACAATCATAGCAAGGAAACAAGAAATTTCTTCCTTTCATTTCACCAAATTAAAGCATTACAAGGAGGTAAACAACAATTACCATAATCATCGACCAAAAATGACAGGAAAACATGCCATAATGATCAATTTCCTTTACCAATCCATCTTTTTCATAAAATTAATAACATAGAACTAGCTCAAAATATCAATTTCTACAACCAACTTAACTTTCAAGAAATAAGAGCAACATAAATAACTCAATTGATTACACTTGCCAGGCATAAGAAAACCTTTCCAATGACTATGTCCCATAGCATAGTAACAAGTTAACACAATTTACTCCATGATACACATAATAACCATCCACATAACTGGAATGCATAACAGAAAAGGCCACATGTGAGCATGTCTAATGCTCGGTCAAGGATAACATGTACGATCAACATCTCTATGCCTGATCTCAGAACAACAATATGATCATAAATATCCAATATCTCACTCAAAGGCTTGATGGTGCTAGGCACACCATAGCGGTGCTACCTTCCATACAAGACCTTTGTGAATATCCCTTGTTGTGTAAGGTGTTTAGCCTCCAAGAGATAGTCACCACACATAGGTAGGTAGTGGATACTAGCTGCATCACAGCCTCACATACCCCCATCCTCAAGGTTCCCTACATCAACTTCCTCGCACACACTCTACCAATTTCGTATCATACGTCCTTGGAGAGGAATTTCACATCTCGACATAAGACCAGCATCCGAAAACAATAAGGATAAACCAGTTTAGCCACCAAAGTACAGATGAATAAAGATAATAAATCATCAATTCCAACAATAAGGTAAGAAAATAATCCGAAATCTCAACACCAAATCAAAAGTGCAAAAGATCACAAGATCGTGGCTAAACCTTCACAGTCAAAGTAGAGTAAATTGCTGGCCCACAAGGAAATAAATAAATAATTAAAAGAAAATCGCAATTGCACATTACATCACTACGTGACTAATAGCTAGCCACCAACGAGGAAGGAAGGAACAATCATCTAGCTATCCTAGTAGCTCATCATGTGGTGTGGCCAAGTCACACATCCACATGGCATGGCAGTGTGCACCTCGAGATCACCCCGCATCACGTCGTCACATGGCATGACTCTGCCCAATACCTAGCGGTAGCCGCATGGAAATGTCTACTACATCTCGCATCGTGTCTCAGCATGGCATGGCAATACTCCAAGTGGACAAAACACACAATGGACGTATCCCGCATGGCAGTGTACCCCACGGATAAGGCACGCACTGGTCACACTCCGCATAGCGATGTTCCTCTCAGGATACTCGCCGTAAGCCAGAGGTATACATGGCTAAGGTCTACCCACAAGTCTACCAACACTGGTCAGTTGGCAACTTATGTAAGAACAATAACACGCCTCTCATGAAGACAAGGCAACAGACGCTCCAATAGAATTCCATCAATATGCTCAAAAACTACCATCTATATGCTCAAAATAAGGAAAGGAATAGGCTGACACACATGAACCTATAAATAGATTCATCAAAGGGAAAGTATTGAGTACACCTTGATATAGTTTAGTGGTACAGCTATATCATTCCTCAAAGTAGAGAAGCTAAATTCACTTCGCGCTGACATTACTCGTACGCCAATCCATACTATTCAAGGAACGGTCGCTTCGAATACTACCCCTTAACATACTGAGTTACCCATAGCCCGAGGTTTGGTACCCAGTAGGGAAACAAATAAGCAACATCACATAAACAGTATGGTTTCCCATACTCATAAGCAACATATCCCCCATGGTTGATTACTTCACCAATCCATGGGCACACAAGATAAGCACTGGTTTCTTACAGTACACACAATTACACCAGCACTAGTTTAATCACATTTATGAGGAGTACTTTTCAGTACGCTAACATCTATACAAGGAAGATTCCAATTATGCTTTCTATATAAATAACTGAATCAAGTTTACTCTAGATTCAAGTACTGAAATTATTAACAATTCACAATTACATAAGGAAATAACATCATTCCTATATCTTTCTCGAATCTCACTAAGCATTCATAATTAAATTACTAGCTAAGCAAATTCATTTCTAAAGCTTAAGAATTTCATTTATCACTATGAAGCCCAAAATGCAATAGTACAATATCACATGTTTTATAAACATTCTATTTAAATCAATGCATTCTTCAATATCATTTCCAAAAATTCTTATGATTAGGCAAAGAGAAGGGAAAGAGAGTTTGATAACCAAACTATTTCCTACAAAAAACACAAGATCAAACAAGATCACGCTACATTATACATTTTCTGACTATAAGCCTATCATTTAAATTACACGGTTTTCATTTTGCTATCATTTAGAATGATGACAATCAGCCTAACAAAACACTTTCAATAATTATGGTTGCAACAGGAGGTTCTAGTTTTTTTTTTCCAAACAAAACAGAGATCAAGAGAGGCAATCTTTTCGATAGTGCAAGACCTCATAGGAACACTCACTTATAATAATACAATACAGACACATGTCATAATTTGCAACCTATTAGAGAAGATCACATTACGATCAAAGATAAGCAAAGAGCTATTAACCAAATAAAACATATTAATCCATGCACATCAAACGAGCTTTCCCAATCGCACTTTCTAAACACATTACGGTAATTACATATACCCAAAAGCGAGTTCAATGGAGCATTTGTTAAAATAAATCTTCAATCAAACTGGTTTAATGATACACATAAGACAATCTTTCGGAAAACACCTAATACAATTTTCTTCCATCACCCAAAATAAATTTTTAAACCCATAGCCCTTTAATAATCTAAAAACATAAGCGTCATAAGGCTCACACAAGGGTTCAAGAAGTCACACCCTTTTCTCTTGCAAATAGGAAACTCAAATCAAAGATAATTACACATGTCTTAATCATTTTAATTTCCAGAAAGAGAGAGAGAAATGGTGATAATCATTTAATTTTCTACAAAATAAGCATTCAATAATTTTCCATACTAGTCCTTAAAGTGGACAACATTAAGCTATATCATAATCTTTAAACAAACATAATTCGCACTTTCAGATTCAAGACAAGCACGGACCAACCCAAATGGATTAGTCTAAAGAGTACAACACTCAATAAGGGAAGGTACATACGATTCTCTTTCAGAATAAGGGTAATCGTAGACCCAGACATCAATAAGCACATAAAGCACAAATAAGCACTCAAACACCAACATCAAGAAAGCGACAACAAGGTGTGAGCACACACGTTCCACACAAGCTAAGGTCTGCTCAATCACTCACATGCAAAAGGAGGACAAGCATACACATAAGGTTAATACACCTCACACCAATAGAGGGCACACGCGACACCAGAGATCCCAATGTTTGCAACATGGGCTCTGATACCAAATGTAATGCCCCGCCAGGAAACCCCGAAGGGATTAAGCCATAACACAAGAATAGAGTGCAATAAATTTTTTTTTTTTAAAGTAACAACACATAAGATGCAACAAGATATCAAAGATTCATATTACATAGCGGAAGAATTCAACTAACACCTAAAGAGTTTCCCAACGAGATTACTTAAATTTCACAATTCACTTAACTCACACAATTAATCCAAAAGCTGAATATCTTAATAACGAGATAATTTATAATCAGGATAATTTCTTTCAAAGATGGAAATATAAATCACAAGCAATGATTCATCCATTAAGATCCATTCATAATCTTCATTCACGCCTTTCATTTAAAATTACAAACCATACATCTAACATTCTAATACACTAGGATTTCATCATAACATAAGAGATCTTTCCAAGCATATTTAAATTCCTTAACAACAACTGAGTATAATTCATTACTCTAAGATACATTCTTTCATACTCCATTTTATTGCATTTTAAAAGATGATTACATACGGCATCTACGATAAATCACATCTAAACCACTTACGCATTCGATCAACATGGCATTCACGAAAGAACTGAATATAAGCATTTATAGTTAATTCTGATTATCCACTTAACCATTCTAACATAAGTTAATCATACATGATAAAGTTTAATAAAGGAAACATAAGAGAATACATCACATAACACCATCATGATCTTGGAGTTCACCCCTAAAGGGCTACATCTCCGGGTTTGCGCAACTGCAAGACCCCTCTGATAAATAATAAAGTTAAGAATACAAGAGGTTACACTATAGAATCCAGCCATCAAGGAGATACATAAACAATAGACAAATGACCGCATCGGTCAATTAATACATAAACGATCCTTGAAAAGAACAGGATCCAGCTGAACATAATCAAGCTAATACAAAGGTCTAGAAGAGCATCCATAAAACTGAGCCATCACCACCCAAGGTCTAACATGAAACCGACACTCACAAGGACAGAAACAAAAGGATGACTCACAAAGGTACTCCTAACAGGACAAAACGACAACACACTAGCGAACGTAGGGACAAGTGTCATCACACAACCTAGTATGGTTGCCATGGCAAGTCTTCATAGGCCCCGGCCCCATACACTGGGTCACCCTGGCAACCTAATCCGAGCTTCCGGCCCATCCAAGCCTCATGTGGACCCACACATCCTCTCATGAAGACAAGGAAAATGGTTTGCCATTTTAGGCCTTCTCACAGCATGTCGAATCTATGATAGCACTCATCTCATGTGTGAGGCACATTTATCTTACTTAGAGATTACATTCTAATCTATTTAGGTTATCACTTATTAGACTCACTTTCGACGGGTTACCCAGTAGCCACTTTGGGCGCGGCCCCCAATCGAAAGCCACTTTCCCATGCGACACTAGACTAAACTCAGACGAACTCAAAACCAAGGAATACACATGGTCAGACGAACGGAGTTCAAGAAGAGAGAAACAATCATCAGGTCAAATACGACTCAAAGATGAACACTTACTGATGGTACTCTAACTAGAGACCCGATCAACAACGGTCAACCACAATCATCATTCGACTCACACACAAGGAGGATATGATCAAAATGACACTACCACAATACAACAGTCAACTCGGAATCGAGGACTAAAACAGGTACCCCAAGTCAATCCATACGACAGGGTCCTACTAAACAAAGAAAAACATGCCATTTCATAATTAAAGGCGAATACAGAAATTAAACTCGCAAGGCAATAATCAGAAAAGACAATATTTCCTCAAATTGATTAAAACATTAAAATCGATCAAGTTTTCTACAAGATCTAAATCAGCTTACAGCATCTACCTCATCTAGGGATAGGTTGTTCTTGGTTTTCTAACTCGTTAAGGTTCAAAGCATAAACAGACATATAAAGCGTGATGAGTTTTTAACCAAATCATATTAATATAATTCAGACAACCATTAATCAACTAAAATAAGATATTTAATCTCCAATCAAAATGTCATTGACAAACTGGTCTAAAATCAATCTCTACAGATTCATAATTTTCAATCCCAGATGTACCATATGGATCACGGAAATATAAATATAAAGGAAATTCAATTGAAGATACTCATTTCCAAACGCACATGATATAAACTTATTAATCCAAGATTGGACCAAAGTATAGCCAATTAATACTCGATAACGAAATTATCAATATTAGAACTTAATTAGAAGGGTGTGCATAAATCACGAAATGAAATTGAATGATGATCAATCTATAAACTCCATTACAAACTAATCAATATCAAATTAGCATTAATCAAAATTAATGCCTCCTTAATCCAAAATTAAGATCTAATTAAGACTAAGCATTAAAATAATATTTAAATAACATATGCATTTTTTTATTTTTTTTAATAAAAAAAATACATTAAAAAAAAATGTTTAACAATGATGTTTTAAAACAAAACACGCATTTAAAAAAGAACAAGGTGAGGGCTGGGCCGTGCCCTAGTCGCAGTGCTGAGAAAGCACCACGGGCGGCGCTCACGGTGGTGCCCGCAGGTGCCGCGGCGCCCTCCGGCCACCGCGGCCCCTGCGGCCACCGCCGTGGGCCGCAGCCGCAGCGTATGGTGAGCGGAGGTAAGGAAAACGCGAAGGGAGGGGAGCAAGCGGGGGAGACGGGAGGAGGAGCGGGTGGAGCTCTGCTCCCCGCCCTCCAAACCCCAAACCCACAGTTTTCTTTTAAAAAAAAAACATACGCTCAGCGCTAAAACAAATAAATATCCCCCTCTTTTGAAAACACACAGGTTTAAATTCAAACAAAACGCACAGGCTTAACAAAACAACAACACGCCCACTTCTGAATAAAATATATTTTCCATTTACACAGTTCGAATATAAAAATAAATGTTTTCATTTCCTTTAAAACACAGTTCGAACCACTAAAACAAAACGCCCATTACAGAGCTTGCTAATGGATTTCAATTCACTATAATTTCAGTTTAAACGAATAGGTTTAGATATATTTTCTTGAAGGTTTCTCATCCTTTCCAATAACAAAGGGTTTCAAACACCCAAACAGCAATGAGGAAAATACACATTTCCATTAAAATCTCTAGCCAAACTCATAATGGTCAATCAAATGGATTTTTCAAAAACAAATTCAGAATCCTACCTTCATTCGCAATCCTGGTATAGCTGAGGGGGAGCCCAATCCTGCCATATCTAGACCAACAATCTTCCTCTCCAAAACCCCCAATTTTGTCCAAAATTATTTTTCCAACCAAAATTTCGCCAAAATGTCCATCCCTCCATTTTTCCCCAAAATGGGTTATATGGAAGAGTTGACCCAAAATTTCTATTTTTGGAATTTAAAATTTTTATTTACAAAAATAATACTCAAAATTTAATTCTTTCTAACTATCACAACAAATTAACTTGCTTTCAAATCCAAAATCGAATTCTTAATCAACTGAAATTTAATCTTTCTCATTCTAAAAGCCAACAGAATGAAATCAACTCTATTGTGATAAAATATAAAACTTTCTTTTTCAACAGCATATATAAAATGCATTAAATATTCGAAAACAGTCATTAAATCGAATTTACTCCCAAATTTAAAACAAGCAATTCATATCAATGAAAATCGCATAATGAAATATCCGATTAATTTAGTCCATAAATCTCTAATGCACAAATACATATTTAATCAATAAATTACTAAGGACTAATTAATCAAATTAACCAAACACACCAAGCATGCAAATCGAGAAAGCCAACTAAACAGACGACTCACAAACCCAAACAAGAAGGGGATTACCGACGATGACTGGTTATGCTCACTTGAGCACAATGAAGGTCAACTAGGGTCTTACGACCACCTAATCCAACTCTAAGGATAAAAAGGGTACACTCAAACCTGCAATCCAGGTGAAGACGAACCTCGCACTCATGCAGCGTTGTACATGAAATATCCTGCAACCAAGAGTCATACATGCATACATACATAAAATTTAATGAAACCGTTAGCTCGATGCTAATACCATGATATAGGTACACTAACAACTTGAATACAACTAGTGTGAGAAACCACATCAACAGCTATGCGTAAAATCAACATCTGACTATCACATAATATTACGATAAACTAATCAAGATTAAACCAAAGTTAGAGATTGATTAGGGCAGGGGTACTACAATTTTAGCATTTTTGCATTTTGTATTTTAGCATTTTAGCATTTTAGCATTTAGCATTTAGCATTTTAGTATTTTAGCATTTAGCATTTTAGCATTTTAGCATTTAGCATTTTAGCATTTAGCATTTTAGCATTTTATCATTTTAGCATTTAGCATTTTAGCATTTAGCATTTTAGCATTTCAGCATTTAGCATTTTTGCATTTTGCATTTTGCATTTTGGATTTTAGCATTTTAGCATTTTAGCATTTTAGCATTTTAGCATTTAGCATTTTTGCATTTTGCATTTTGCATTTTGCATTTTAGCATTTTAGCATTTTTGCATTTTGCATTTTGCATTTTGCATTTTGCATTTTGCATTTTGCATTTTGCATTTTTGCATTTTAGCATTTAGCATTTTAGCATTTAGCATTTTAGCATTTTAGCATTTTAGAATTTTTGCATTTTGCATTTTAGCATTTTTGCATTTTGCATTTTGCATTTTACATTTTAGCATTTTAGCATTTTTGCATTTTGTATTTTGCATTTTGGATTTTAGCATTTTAGCATTTTAGTATTTTAGCATTTAGCATTTTTGTGTTTTGCATTTTTTATTTTGTATTTTAGCATTTTAGCATTTTTGCATTTTGCATTTTGCATTTCGCATTTTGCATTTTGCATTTTGCATTTTTGCATTTTAGCATTTAGCATTTTAGCATTTAGCATTTTAGCATTTTAGAATTTTTGCATTTTGCATTTTAGCATTTTTGCATTTTGCATTTTGCATTTTGCATTTTAGCATTTTTGCATTTTTGCATTTTGCATTTTAGCATTTTAGCATTTTAGCATTTAGCATTTAGCATTTTAGTATTTAAGCATTTAGCATTTTAGCATTTTAGCATTTAGCATTTTAGCATTTAGCATTTTAGCATTTAGCATTTAGTATTTTAGCATTTAGCATTTTAGCATTTAGCATTTTAGCATTTTAGCATTTAGCATTTTTGCATTTTGCATTTTGCATTTTGGATTTTAGCATTTTAGCATTTTAGTATTTTAGCATTTAGCATTTTTGCATTTTGCATTTTGCATTTTGCATTTTAGCATTTTAGCATTTTAGCATTTTTGCATTTTTGCATTTTTGCATTTTGCATTTCGCGTTTTGCATTTTGCATTTTGCGTTTTGCATTTTTGCATTTTCGCATTTTTGCATTTATCATTTTAGCATTTTAGCATTTTATCTTTTAGCGTTTTAGCATTTTAGCTTTTTAGCATTTAGCATTTTAGCATTTTAGCACTTTTGCATTTTAGTATTTTAGCATTTTGAATTTTAGAATTTTTGCATTTAGCATTTTAGCATTTTAGCATTTTAGCATTTAGCAGTTAGCCTTTTTTTATTTTAGCATTTAGCATTTTAGCATTTTAGCATTTTAGCATTTAGCATTTTAGCATTTAACATTTTAGCATTTTAGCATTTAGCATTTACTATTTTAGCATTTCAGCATTTATCATTTTAGCATTTAGCATTTTTGCATTTTTCATTTTTCATTTTTCATTTTGCATTTTGCATTTTAGCATTTTAGCACTTTTGCATTTTGCATTTTGCATTTTGCATTTTGCATTTTTCATTTTAGCATTTAGCATTTAGCATTTTAGCATTTAGCATTTTAGCATTTTAACGTTTAGCATTTAGTATTTTAGCATTATAGCATTTAGCATTTTAGCATTTAGCATTTTAGCATTTTAGCATTTAGCATTTTTGCATTTTGTATTTTGCATTTTGCATTTAGCATTTTGCATTTTGCATTTTGCATTTTGCATTTTAGCATTTTAGCATTTTAGCATTTTAGCATTTTGCATTTTAGCATTTTTGCATTTTAGCATTTAGCATCTTAGCATTTTAGCAATTTTGCATTTTAGCATTTTAGCATTTTGAATTTTAGCATTTTTGCATTTTGCATTTTAGCATTTTAGAATTTTAGCATTTTAGCATTTAGCATTGATCATTTTAGCATTTTAGCATTTAGCATTTAGCATTTAGCATTTTAGCATTTAGCATTTTAGCATTTTAGCATTTAGCATTTTTTCATTTTGCATTTTGCATTTTGCATTTTAGCATTTTAGCATTTTTGCATTTTGCATTTTAGCATTTTAGCATTTTAGCATTTAGCATTTAGCATTTTAGTATTTTAGCTTTTAGCATTTTAGCATTTTAGCATTTAGCATTTTAGCATTTAGCATTTTAGCATTTAGCATTGAGTATTTTAGCATTTTAGCATTTAGCATTTAAGCATTTAGCATTTTAGCATTTTAGCATTTAGCATTTTTGCATTTTAGCATTTTGCATTTTGGATTTTAGCATTTTAGCATTTTAGTATTTTAGCATTTAGCATTTTTGCATTTTGCATTTTGCATTTTGCATTTTAGCATTTAGCATTTTAGCATTTTAGCACTTTTGCATTTTAGCATTTTAGCATTTTGAATTTTAGCATTTTTGCATTTTGCATTTTAGCATTTTAGAATTTTAGCATTTTAGCATTTAGCATTGGTCATTTTAGCATTTTAGCATTTAGCATTTAGCATTTAGCATTTTAGCATTTAGCATTTTAGCATTTTTGCATTTTGCATTTTGCATTTTGCATTTTAGCATTTTAGCATTTTTGCATTTTGCATTTTAGCATTTTAGCATTTTAGCATTTAGCATTTAGCATTTTAGTATTTTATCATTTAGAATTTTAGCATTTTAGCATTTAGCATTTTAGCATTTTAGCATTTAGCATATTTGCATTTTGCATTTTTCATTTTGCATTTAGCATTTAGCATTTTGCATTTTGCATATTAGCATTTTAAAAATTTTAGCATTTTGCATTTTAGCATTTTTGCATTTTAGCATTTAGCATTTTAGCATTTTAGCACTTTTGCATTTTAGCATTTTAGCATTTTGAATTTTAGCATTTTTTGCATTTTGCATTTTAGCATTTTAGAATTTTAGCATTTTAGCATTTAGCATTGATCATTTTAGCATTTTAGCATTTAGCATTTAGCATTTAGCATTTTAGCATTTAGCATTTTAGCATTTTAGCATTTATCATTTTTGCATTTTGCATTTTGCATTTTGCATTTTAGCATTTTAGCATTTTTGCATTTTAGCATTTTTGCATTTTGCATTTTGCATTTTGCATTTTGCATTTTGCATTTTAGCATTTAGCATTTAGCATTTTAGCATTTAGCATTTTAGCATTTTAACATTTAGCATTTAGTATTTTAGCATTATAGCATTTAGCATTTTAGCATTTAGCATTTTAGCATTTTAGCATTTAGCATTTTTGCATTTTGCATTTTGCATTTTGCATTTAGCATTTTGCATTTTGCATTTTGCATTTTGCATTTTGCATTTTGCATTTTGCATTTTAGCATTTTAGCATTTTAGCATTTTAGGATTTTGCATTTTAGCATTTTTGCATTTTAGCATTTAGCATTTTAGCATTTTAGCACTTTTGCATTTTAGCATTTTAGCATTTTGAATTTTAGCATTTTTGCATTTTGCATTTTAGCATTTTAGAATTTTAGCATTTTAGCATTTAGCATTGATCATTTTAGCATTTTAGCATTTAGCATTTAGCATTTAGCATTTTAGCATTTAGCATTTTAGCATTTTAGCATTTAGCATTTTTGCATTTTGCATTTTGCATTTTGCATTTTGCATTTTGCATTTTAGCATTTTAGCATTTAACATTTAGCATTTAGCATTTTAGCATTTAGCATTTTAGCATTTTTTCATTTTTCATTTTGCATTTTGCATTTTAGCATTTTAGCATTTTAGCATTTTGCATTTTAGCATTTTAGAATTTTAGCATTTAGCATTTAGCATTTTAGTATTTTAGCATTTAGCATTTTAGCATTTTAGCATTTAGCATTTTAGCATTTTAGCATTTAGCATTTTTGCATTTTGCATTTTTTATTTTGCATTTAGCATTTTGCATTTTGCATTTTGCATTTTAGCATTTTGCATTTTTGCATTTTTGCATTTTGCATTTTGCATTTTAGCATTTTAGAATTTTAGTATTTTACCATTTAGCATTGATCATTTTAGCATTTTAGCATTTAGCATTTAGCATTTAGCATTTTAGCATTTAGCATTTTAGCATTTTAGCATTTAGCATTTTTGCATTTTGCATTTTGCATTTTGCATTTTAGCATTTTAGCATTTTTGCATTTTGCATTTTAGCATTTTAGCATTTTAGCATTTTAGCATTTAGCATTTAGCATTTTAGTGTTTTAGCATTTAGCATTTTAGCATTTTAGCATTTAGCATTTTAGCATTTAGCATTTAGCATTTTAGTATTTTAGCATTTAGCATTTTAGCATTTTAGCATTTAGCATTTTAGCATTTAGCATTTTAGCATTTAGCATTTAGCATTTTAGCATTTTGCATTTTAGCATTTTTGCATTTTAGCATTTAGCATTTTAGCATTTTAGCACTTTTGCATTTTAGCATTTTAGCATTTTGAATTTTAGCATTTTTGCATTTTGCATTTTAGCATTTAGCATTTTAGCATTTTAGAATTTTTGCATTTTGCATTTTAGCATTTTAGCATTTTAGCATTTTTGCATTTAGCATTTACTATTTTAGTATTTTAGCATTTAGCATTTAGCATTTAGTATTTTAGCATTTTAGCATTTTAGCATTTTTGCATTTTGCATTTTAGCATTTTAGCATTTTAGCATTTAGCATTTAGCATTTTAGTATTTTAGCATTTAGCATTTTAGCATTTTAGCATTTAGCATTTTAGCATTAAGCATTTTAGCATTTAGCATTTAGCATTTTAGCATTTTTCATTTTAGCATTTTTGCATTTTAGGATTTAGCATTTTAGCATTTTAGCACTTTTGTATTTTAGCATTTTAGCATTTTGAATTTTAGCATTTTTGCATTTTACATTTTAGCATTTAGCATTTTAGCATTTTAGAATTTTTGCATTTTGTATTTTAGCATTTTAGCATTTAGCATTTTAGTATTTAGCATTTTTTGCATTTTGCATTTTGCATTTTTGCATTTTTGCATTTTAGCATTTTAGCATTTTAGTATTTAGCATTTTAGCATTTTAGCATTTTAGCATTTTAGCATTTATGCATTTTAGCATTTTGCATTTTAGTATTTAGCATTTTTGCATTTTAGCATTTTAGCATTTTAGCATTTTAGCATTTAGGTTTTTTGCATTTTGCATTTTAGCATTTTAGCATTTTAGCATTTAGCATTTTAGTATTTAGCATTTTTGCATTTTAGCATTTAGCATTTAGCATTTTAGTATTTAGAATTTTTGCATTTTAGCATTTTTATGTTTTAGTATTTAGCATTTTAGCATTTAGCATTTTAGCATTTAGCATTTTAGCATTTTAACATTTAGCATTTAGTATTTTAGCATTATAGCATTTAGCATTTTAGCATTTAGCATTTTAGCATTTTAGCATTTAGCATTTTTGCATTTTGCATTTTGCATTTTGCATTTAGCATTTTGCATTTTGCATTTTGCATTTTGCATTTTGCATTTTGCATTTTGCATTTTAGCATTTTAGCATTTTAGCATTTTAGCATTTTGCATTTTAGCATTTTTGCATTTTAGCATTTAGCATTTTAGCATTTTAGCACTTTTGCATTTTAGCATTTTAGCATTTTGAATTTTAGCATTTTTGCATTTTGCATTTTAGCATTTTAGAATTTTAGCATTTTAGCATTTAGCATTGATCATTTTAGCATTTTAGCATTTAGCATTTAGCATTTAGCATTTTAGCATTTAGCATTTTAGCATTTTAGCATTTAGCATTTTTGCATTTTGCATTTTGCATTTTGCATTTTGCATTTTGCATTTTAGCATTTTAGCATTTAACATTTAGCATTTAGCATTTTAGCATTTAGCATTTTAGCATTTTTTCATTTTGCATTTTGCATTTTGCATTTTAGCATTTTAGCATTTTAGCATTTTGCATTTTAGCATTTTAGAATTTTAGCATTTAGCATTTAGCATTTTAGTATTTTAGCATTTAGCATTTTAGCATTTTAGCATTTAGCATTTTAGCATTTTAGCATTTAGCATTTTTGCATTTTGCATTTTTTATTTTGCATTTAGCATTTTGCATTTTGCATTTTGCATTTTAGCATTTTGCATTTTTGCATTTTTGCATTTTGCATTTTGCATTTTAGCATTTTAGAATTTTAGCATTTTACCATTTAGCATTGATCATTTTAGCATTTTAGCATTTAGCATTTAGCATTTAGCATTTTAGCATTTAGCATTTTAGCATTTTAGCATTTAGCATTTTTGCATTTTGCATTTTGCATTTTGCATTTTAGCATTTTAGCATTTTTGCATTTTGCATTTTAGCATTTTAGCATTTTAGCATTTAGCATTTAGCATTTTAGTGTTTTAGCATTTAGCATTTTAGCATTTTACCATTTAGCATTTTAGCATTTAGCATTTAGCATTTTAGTATTTTAGCATTTAGCATTTTAGCATTTTAGCATTTAGCATTTTAGCATTTAGCATTTTAGCATTTAGCATTTAGCATTTTAGCATTTTGCATTTTAGCATTTTTGCATTTTAGCATTTAGCATTTTAGCATTTTAGCACTTTTGCATTTTAGCATTTTAGCATTTTGAATTTTAGCATTTTTGCATTTTGCATTTTAGCATTTAGCATTTTAGCATTTTAGAATTTTTGCATTTTGCATTTTAGCATTTTAGCATTTTAGCATTTTTGCATTTAGCATTTACTATTTTAGTATTTTAGCATTTAGCATTTAGCATTTAGTATTTTAGCATTTTAGCATTTTAGCATTTTTGCATTTTGCATTTTAGCATTTTAGCATTTTAGCATTTAGCATTTAGCATTTTAGTATTTTAGCATTTAGCATTTTAGCATTTTAGCATTTAGCATTTTAGCATTAAGCATTTTAGCATTTAGCATTTAGCATTTTAGCATTTTGCATTTTAGCATTTTTGCATTTTAGCATTTAGCATTTTAGCATTTTAGCACTTTTGTATTTTAGCATTTTAGCATTTTGAATTTTAGCATTTTTGCATTTTACATTTTAGCATTTAGCATTTTAGCATTTTAGAATTTTTGCATTTTGTATTTTAGCATTTTAGCATTTAGCATTTTAGTATTTAGCATTTTTTGCATTTTGCATTTTGCATTTTTGCATTTTTGCATTTTAGCATTTTAGCATTTTAGTATTTAGCATTTTAGCATTTAGCATTTTAGCATTTTAGCATTTTAGCATTTATGCATTTTAGCATTTTGCATTTTAGTATTTAGCATTTTTGCATTTTAGCATTTTAGCATTTTAGCATTTTAGCATTTAGGTTTTTTGCATTTTGCATTTTAGCATTTTAGCATTTTAGCATTTAGCATTTTAGTATTTAGCATTTTTGCATTTTAGCATTTAGCATTTAGCATTTTAGTATTTAGAATTTTTGCATTTTAGCATTTTTACGTTTTAGTATTTAGCATTTTAGTATTTAGCATTTAGCATTTTTGCATGTAGCATTTTTGCATTTTGCATTTTGCGTTTTGGCATTTTGCAGTTTAGCATTTAGCATTTTTGCATTTTAGCATTTTTGCATTTAGCATTTTTGCATTTTGCATTTAACATTTTTGCATTTAGCATTTTAGCATTTTAGTGTTTGGCATTTTAGCATTTTAGCATTTAGCATTTTTGCATTTTTGCATTTTATCATTTTAGCATTTTGCATTTTAGCGTTTAGCATTTTAGCCCTTTTGTATTTTTGCATTTTTGTATTTTAGCATTTTAGCATTTAGCTTTTAGCATTTTTGCATTTTTGCATTTGAGTATTTAGAATTTTAGCATTTTAGCATTTAAGCATTTTAGCATTTAGCATTTTAGCATTTTGGCATTTTGCATTTTGCATTTTGCATTTTAGCATTTTAGAGTCTAGCATTTTTGCATTTTGCATTTTGTATTTTTGCATTTTAGTATTTTAGCATTTTAGCATTTAGCATTTTTGCATTTTTGCATTTTAGCATTTATCTTTTAGTGTTTTTGCATTTTTACATTTTTGCATTTTTGCATTTTAGTATTTAGCATTTTAGTATTTAGCATTTTTGTATTTAGTATTTTAGCATTTTTGTAGTACCCCTACCCTAGTCTATTTCTAACCTTGGTTTAATCTTGATTAGTTAATCGTAATATGATCTTACAATCAGATGTTTGATTTAACGCATAGCTATTGATGTGGTTCTCACACTAGTTGTATGCAGATTTTCAGTGTTCCTATTTCGTGATGTTAGTATCGGACTAATGATTTCATTAAATTGTATATATGTATGCATGTATGATCTTTGGTTGCAGGAAATTTCAGGTGCAACGCCGCATGAGTGCGAGGTTCGTCTTCACCTGGGTGTGCAGGTTTGAGTGTACCTCTTTTTAATCCTTATAGTTGGTTTAGGTGGTCATAAGACCCTAGTCGACCTTAGTCGTGCTCAAGTGAGCATCGTCAGTCGTCGTCGGTGATCCCTTCTTGTTTGGGTTTGCGAGTCGTCTGTTGGTTGACTTTCTTGATTTGCGTGCTTGGTGTGCATGGTTAAATTGGTTAATTAGTCCTTAGTAATTATCTTGATTGAATATACATTTTTGCATTGATGATTAATGGATTAAATTGATTGAGAATTCGTTATGCGATTTTCGTTGTTAATGGATTGCTTATTTTAAATTGGGAGTGAATTTGAATTAATGTCTGTTTTTGAATATTAAATGCATTTATATATGCTATTGAAAAGAAAAGTTTTGTATTTAAATTTCAATAGATTCAATTGCATTCTGTTGGCGTTTATAATCTGAAAGGTTAAATTTGATTAAATGAAAGAAATCGATTTTTGGTTTGGAAAGCAAGTTAAATTGTTGTGATAAGTTAGAAAGGATGAATTTGTGAATTTTTTTGAAAAGAAAGTTTTTAATTCCAAAATAGAATTTTGGGGGTCAACTCTTTGATATAACCCAAATTTGGGGAAAAATTAAAGGATGGACATTTTTGGGAAGTTTTGGATTGGAGATGGAAAATTGGAGGCTTTGGCAGCTGAGACTGGGATTCTTCAGCCGATCTTGCCAGGAACGCGAGATCAGGTAGGATCCAACTCTCATTTCTAGTTTTTGTTTAAAATGAAAATGGGGGTTTTATCTTGGTTTAGATTCTCCTTCGAATGGCATGCTTATGATTTGTTTTGGTAAATTAACCAGCTTGGCTGGAAGTGTTTGAGGTGTTGTTAATTCCTCTTTTCCCTTTGGGCGTTTGAAACCCTTGAGTGTTTGTTATGGATGACCAAAACCATAAAAAAAAAATGACCCTAACGCAGTTCGTTAAACCCAGATCATGGCAAATCAAAATTTATTAAAACATGCTTGGGTATGGCATTTTTTTAGCGAAGTTCGAACTGTGTAAACAGAAAATATATTATTTTATGTTCGAACTATATTATGTTATGTTCGAACTGGGCGTATTTTGTTTATTGTGTGACCGTGCGTTTTTATTGGTTTAGTGGACTGTTGTTGGGGTGGAGGGCGGGGAGTGGAGCTCCACCTGCTCCTCCCCCCTTCCCCCGTGCGTCCCCCCGCTCGTTCTCCGTTTCCCCCTTCTCGCAGGTGTTAGGGCTATGCCCGCGGCACACCGCGGTGGCCGCAGGGCGCCGCGGACCTGCGGGCACCGCAGCGGGGCCGCCCGCATGGGCTCCTCTGCGGTCTCGGTGTGGACGGCGGCTAGGGTTAGGGCACGGCCCGCCCAGCTCACCTCCCCACTTATTTTTTTAATGCGTTTTTCTTTGGTTTTAAAAAAAAAATGGGTTATTAAATGTTTTTTTTATGTGTTTTTTTTATCATTCAAAAAAAAAAGAAAATGCAAATGATATGTTGTTAATGTATGTTATTTTAAATGTTGAGTATCAATTAGTACTTAATCTGGATTAAGGTAGCTAAAGAATGATAAACGATAATTGGTGTTGATTAATTCTATAATGGAGTTTGTAAGTTAGTCATTATTCAGTCTCATTTCATGACTTATGCTCTTTTTCTGATTAAGTTCTAAAACTATTGATTTTCGCAATTGAATATTGTTGACTATGTTTTGTCTGATCTTGGATTAATAAACCTAGATCCTACCTTCTAGCTAATTAGAGCACTTGGCTAATTGAGGTAGTATTGTTTAAAAATAATAGAGGATATTATGTTATTGGAAGATCGTTGAAATACGAGATTATAGAGGTCAGTTTTAGACCAGTATGTTAATGACGTTGTGATTGGAGATTAAATATCTTATTTTAGTTGATTAAAGGTTGTCTGAATTTTATTAATATGGATTGGTTAAAAACTCTTACGGCTTAATTTGCCTGTTCGATGCTTTGAACCTTAGGAGTTAGAAAACCAAGAACAACTTATCCCCAGTTGAGGTAGATAACTGTAATCTGATTTGGATCTTGTAGAAAACTTGATCGCCTTGTAACGTTTAAATCAATTTGAGGAATATTGTCTTTTCTGATTATTGTCTTGCGAGTTTAATTACTGTATTCGCTTTAATTATGAAATGGCATGTTTTGCTTTGTTTAAAAGGACCCCATCGTATGGATGATTTGGTGTTCCTGTTTCAGTCCTCGATTCCGAGTTGACGATTGTATTGTGATGTTGTCATAGTTGGTCGTGTTCCTTGTGTGTGAGTCGAATGATGATTGTGGTTGACCGTTGTTGATCGGGTCTCTAGTTAGAGTACCGTCAGCAAGTGATTACCCTTGAGTCGTGTTTGACCAGATGATTGTTTCTCTTCTTGAACTCCGTTCGTCTGACCATGTGCATTCCTTGGTTTTGAGTTCGTTTGAGTATAGTCTAGTGTCGTATGGGAAAGTGGCTTTCGATTGGGGGCCGCGCCCAAAGTGGCTACTGGGTAACCCGTCAAAAGTGAGTCTAATAAGTGATAACCTAAGTAGATTAGAATGTAATCTCTAAACAAGATAAATGTGCCTCACACATGAGACGAGTGCTATCATAGATTTGACATGCTGTGAGAAGGCCTGAAATGGCAAACCATCTTCCTTGTCTTCACGAGAGGATGTGTGGGTCCACATGAGGCTTGGCTGGGCTGGAAGTTTGGATTAGGGTGCCAGGGTTACCAGTGTATGGGCCGAGACCTATGAAGACTTGCCATGGTATCCATACCAGGTTGTGTGATGACACTTGTCCCTACGTTCGCTAGTGTGTTGTCGTTTTGTCCTGTTTTGAGTACCTTTGTGAGTCGTCCTTTGTCACTGCCCTTGTGAGTGTCGGTTTCATGTTAGACCTTGGGTGGTGATGGCTCAGTTTTATGGATGCTCTTCTGGACCTTTGTTTTAGCTTTGATTATGTTCAGCTGGATCCTGTTCTTTTTAAGGATCGTTTATGTATTAATTGACCGAAGCGGTCATCTGTATATTGTTATGTATCGCCTTGATGGCTGGATTGTATGGTGTAACCTCTTGTACTCTTAACTTTATTATTTTTCAGAGGGGGTCTTGCAGTTGAGCAGACCCGGAGATGTAGCCCTTTAGGGGTGAACTCCGAGATCATTATGGTGTTATGTGATGTATTCTCTTATGTTTCCTTTATTCAGCTTTATCATGTATGTTTAGCTTATGTTAAAATGGTTAAGTGGATAAATGGGAATTAACTATAAATGCTTATATTCAGTTCTTTCTTGATTGCCATGTTGATCGAATGCTTAAGTAGTTTAGATGAGAATCATCGTAAATGCTTTTATGTAATCGTCTTTTGAAATGCAATAAGTTGGAATATGAGAATGTAACTTAGAGTAATGTATTATTCTCAGTTGTTGTTAAGGAATTTAAATATGCTTGGAAAGATCTCTTATGTTTTGATGAAATCCTAGTGTATTAGAATATTAGATGTATGGCTTGTAATTTTAAATGAAAAGCTTGAATGAAGATTATGAATGGATCTTATGGATGAATCTTTGTTGTGATTTATATTTCCGTCCTTTGAAAGAAATTATCCTGATTATGAATTATCTCGTTGTTAAGATATTCAGCTTAATAGATTAATTGTGTGAGTTAAATGAATTGTGAAATTTAAGTAATCTCGTTGGGAAACTCTTTAGGTGTTAGTTGAAGTCTTCCGCTATGTAATCTGAATCTTGTTATCTTGTTGCATCTTATGTGTTGTAACTTTAAAAAAAAAAATTTGCACTGTATTCTTGTGTTATTTTGGCTTATCCCTTCGGGGTTTCCTGGCGGGGCATTACAATTTTAGCATTTAGCATTTTTGCATTTTTGCATTTTTGCATTTTAGCATTTTGCATTTTAGCATTTTAGCATTTAGCATTTTTGCATTTTTGCATTTTTATATTTTAGTATTTACATTTTAGCATTTAGCATTTTTGCATTTTGCATTTTGCATTTTTGCATTTTAGCATTTTAGCATTTAGCATTTTAGCATTTTAGCATTTTAGCATTTAGCATTTAGCATTTTTGCATTTTTCATTTTTCATTTTTCATTTTAGTATTTTAGCATTTTAGCATTTAGCATTTTTGTATTTTGCATTTTGCATTTTGCATTTTAGCATTTTAGCATTTGATCATTTAGCATTTTTGCATTTTTGCATTTTACCATTTTAGCATTTAGCGTTTTAGCATTTAGAATTTTTGTATTTTTGCATTTTAGCGTTTTAGCATTTAGCATTTTATAATTTAGCAATTTACCATTTTAACATTTTAGGATTTAATTATTGTTTAGTTTCAGTGGATACATTACCATGATGTGTTAATCAAACTTATATGACATTATTTCATGCTTTATCTGGATATGAGATGCATAATTTATTTGTAGTATTTCAGTACTTGTGATTTATGGCATTTTATGGCTTATTGTTATGTACTAACACTTTATTTCATCTATACAATGTGGAATTATATGGTGTGTGTCTGTGAGTGTATTGGATGCAAGGGGATGACTTTCCTTCACTCATTTCAGTGAGATAGGGAACGTCACGATTGTCCTTCATCGATGTGTGTGCCATGTTTTTTGTATTATATATATATGCATGAGTGGTTTGGTGATGTAGGATATTGTAGGTACAAGTACCAGGTAGGTATGGGGTATCGTCTCCACCTAGCTTCACAGGTCTAAGCGTGCCTTATATTTTTCAATGGAAGTGGATGAGATAGTAGTTGACCCTATTTTTACTCAGTTACACTCGTATGAGTGTCATTAGTTGGTCATCTTATCAGTTTGTTTGGCCTTTGTATTTTTGTTATTTTGATCTTCTTATGAGTCTTTGCTTTGATTTGCTCAGTTGTGTGTTTAGTGGTTTTAATTAATTAATTAAATTTATTGTATTATCTCATAGTTGAATTGTTTATGCATTGAGATTATAAATTTAATTAATTAAAAGAAATTATTAAATTAAGTTACAAGCTGCATGATATTAGAAATATATTTTTATTTAAATTTCTATGAAAAAATAAATTAAATTAATTGTATTTATTATTTCCTAGAATTTTAAATAAATAAAAGAATAAATAAATAAAAGAATAAAAGAATAAAAGAATAAATAAATAAAAGAATAAATAAATAAATGAATAAAAGAATTAATTAGAATTAAAGTATTGTTTTAATTCTTTATTTTGAAAATTAATTAATTTGTAGGAGAAAAGAAAAGAAAGAATTATAAATTTTAGTTATTGGATGTTAGCTTATATTTTGTTATAAAATTAGAAAAGTAAAAAAAAATAGTTTTATTGTAAATTTAGGTTTGCTTGGGAAAAAGCTATTGAACCTAGAATTTTAGTTTAAATAGGGGTATAGGTCTTTATTTTAGATACATGGGAAACAGGTCAGGAATTTAGGTGAAGAAATTTATTGGAAGCTTGTTTAAAAGATTAGGGCTCTTCTACAAATTTCTTCCAGGAAAGCTATACCAGATTGGGTGGCTTCTTTTGATTGTTGTTTTAAGAAAATATTTTATTTCTTTCTTCTTTCTGAATGATGTGTGTGTTAGGATGTTTGTCAAATCTAAAATCCTATCTAATTATTTCTTGTTCTTGAATAAAATCCATTCTTGAAGTTAATTTATAGTTTGTGGAAAGAAGTTATTACCTGGGTGTTTGTAGATTACATTTTCAGAAAATTGGGAAAAGTTATTTTGACAATTTTTTGCCAAGATTTTTATTATACATGGAACTCTGTGATATTATTAGTTATTATAGAAATAAATTTAATGTATTATTAAAAGTTAAGGGAAATTATTTTATTATATTATTTTGGAGATATTATGTATTAATTAATTTCCCTGTAAATAAATTTGATTGGAAATAAAATTTGGGTGAAAATAGAATTTACTTGTTTTAGATTATTGCACTTAAAAAAAAATTAATTAAAAAAAAAATTAATTAGAAAAAATAAAAATAGAAAATAAAAAAATAAAAAGAAAATTAACAAAAATAAATAAATAAATTTTAAAAAAAATAAAAATAAAAATATTATATGTATATAATATTTTCTATGGTTTTAATTATGTTATTTTGGAAATGAAAGATATTTTAAAATTAAATCTTCTTTTTATTATATATTTTAATGTGATAAAATTATATAATATTATATTCATAGAATATATATATTTATGTAATTATATTATATTATTATATATAATTTTTACTTTGGAATTTAATTTAGATTATTTTTAAAATCTAATCAGGTTTATTTGTAAATTAATCATGAACATATAATTAGGGGGTTAATTTTTGTGATTTTATGTAACTTTATTGGGCAAATGACAACATTGATTTCTTGTATTAATATAGTTATATTTTTCTTATTTTGTGGAAATTCCTTATTTGCAAGTTATTTATGCTTTTGGTTGTTGTAAAGAAAGATTACCTGTATTAGGGTCTTGCGTAAATGTTGTTTGTAGTCAAGCTTAATTTCGTTGCAATTGTTGAGTTGTCATTATGTTCTATGTTATTATATCTCCTTGGTCAGGTGTTGTTGTATAACCTTATTGATGTGAGCCATTGTGTGTGTTTGTCCAAATGGTCAATCTTGGGTTAGTGATTATGTATCCTTCACTTGTGCTTTGTTAGGATTTTTTTATGGTTGTCTGTTTCATCATAGAGTTCTCGTAGTGAGAGACATTTCTTGTTAGTGTTCTATGGGAGAGAGTGGCTTTCGAGTGGGGGTTGTGCCCGAAGTGGATGACAAGATAACCCGTTGAAAGTCAGTTAAAAAGTGATAACCTAATAATTGATTTGGGGATGCATAGAATAAATATTAATTAAGATAATGTGCCTTGTGCATAGGTGAGTGCTTGTACAGGGCTCATAATATTACGAGAAGGCTTGGAATGGAAAACTTACCACCTTGTCTTCACGAAAGGATTGGTAGGGTCCGCATGAGACTTAGTTGGAATCAGAGGCTCGGAAGAGGTTACCAGGAGAAACCTAGGATGGGGGCCAGAATCTATGGAGGTTGTACCATGGTAGCCATCAAGCTATGCGATGACACTCTGTCCTTACGGTCACTAGTGTTTTGTGAGTTGAGTCACATGGATGTTTGTGAAGTCTTGTAGTCCTTTCGTACTTGTCTTACTTTGCTTTCTTGAGGGTTTTCTACTATCTCCTAGCATGGTGGGGTGGTTCCATTTTGGGATCACATGGTCAGGCGGTAGTGCCACTTCCCATCAGATATTATGGATTGTATCTTCAGGCAAGGAAAGGCTTTGTTGGTGTTTCTTGGTTCGTGGTTTATGTACTAGCTCTTGTTCAAGATCATTGTTCAATTGAGACCTTGTGGTCATTGTATCAGACTTTTATGTAACCTTGGTATTGTAACTTTGTAATCAGTGGCATTATTGGAAGCCATGTATTTATGGATATTGTAATATTATGTCAGTGAAATGAATGTTATTGCTTGATCTTATATTTAAATGGTTTATGGAAATTGCGTACATTGGAATACTTTTATTTTTTTATTATAAAATTTGGATGTATGTGTAGTTTTAAACTAAAGCATTCAATTTATCTAATTAAATGGATTAACTGTGGTGTTAATATAGTCTATGAAATAATCTTCATTGGTAACCCTTAGGAAAACATATGTTAGACTTCTATTGTGTTATTAAACATTCAATGGTTTTATTTAGTGCACTTAGTCTTTAACAAAAAAAAAAAATTTCACCCTTTAGTTGCCTAGTTGTGTTGTTTTCCTTTAGGGTTCCTGGCGGGGCATTACAAAGAAGATTATCAAAAGAATCTGAATCAACAATTACTTTACATATTTTACCTTGTCTTAGACATTGAGTTCTGAAGATGGATACTTGTGGTTGAACCTATTGCTGCCCTTGACCCCTTCTAAACATCAGGAAGTCACCTTCAAGTACTAAAGCAGCCTTACCAAACCTCTCTTCTTCTAGTTGTTCTTCTCCTTGTGCTAATCCTAGTCGTCTACCTGATCCAAATCCGCTTCCACCATTGTAGCCTCCCCTTTGATTAGAAAATGATTCCTTTCCCTTGTCATTGATGTCTTTTCCTTATCCTTCATTGTTAAGCCTACTTCCCCTTCCTCTATTTGCACCACCTCTATCACTTCCTCCTTGTTTCTCTTACTTCCTCTTTACCTTTTCTTCAGCCCTTATAGCCAACTAAAAACACTCTCAAAGTGTCTTTGGTATACTCAAACCAATCTCATCTTGCAAGTTGTATCTAAGCCCATTAAGATATCTTGCAATCTTCTCATCCTCATCTTCTAATCCACTTCTTATACTCAATGTGTGAAATTTCACATTGTAGTTCATCACATCCATGTCTTTTTGTTTCAGATTTTGTCTCAACCTCTTTGTCTAAATTGCATAATCAGATGGAAGCAATTGATCCTTCATCATGGCCTTCATCCTACTCCATGTGGTGATCTTAGGCATCCCTCTTTCCAATCTCTTTGTCTACACAATACTCCATGATGTTAGAGAAGTTCCTCTTAATTTGTCTTAGAAAAAGTCACCTTGTTTTCCTCATCCATGTCCTCATACTCAAAGTAATTCTCAAGGGCATCTATCCACCCCCATACCTCTTCACAATCCATCTTGTCATGGTAGATAGGCAAATCAATGGTTGTCTTACTTCCACCTCATTGTACTGCCTTAAATAACCTCACCATCCTTCTCTCTTCAAGGTCTAGTCCCCCTTCTCTATTCCCTTCATTTCGATTCTCATCTGCTCCATCATTTGCTTCAGCATCTTCTTCCTCATTCTCTCTTTGTGGCCCTCTTCTACATCATCTCTTCAAGGCTTCCAACCTTTCCTGCAATGTTGCATTCTCCCTTATCATTTTTCTTATCTCTCTATCTCTTGCTTCTTCTTTCTCTCTCCTTTCTCTCCCCTCCATTTCCAAGGTCTCTTTCAACTCTTGGTTCTCCCTTGCTATTTGTTGTTTTGGAGGCATCTTGTCTATACCCCAACTCACTAAAAAAGTTATCTCTTTTCCATTCTTCCAATAAGAACCTACTAATGGCTCTAATAGCACAATGATGCAAAGGTATTGGGTTCTTTCACAAATATGAATTTGTCTTACACTTTGTTCTTCAAACCCCAAGGGTTCACTAGGTTTCCTTCCACACAAAGTCCTTTCAAAGCACCAAAAATTAATCCCAATTCAAACACCACTTTCTAGGGTCTTCTCACACTATAAACAATCTAAATCAATAGGTTATACACACCCAATAAATTGGCTCACTTACTGACCCTTACTCAGGTAACTAGGCAGGCCAATTTGCTAGTAACCCTATTTAGTGGGTAATCTACCCTTTACTGAAAATTCTTCCCAAAAACTTGAAAAAAAAAAAAAATTTCCTGATACCCTTTTGGACATTATTTAACATATGTAAATATCATATATTTTTCTTTTAGACCAACTGCACGGACCAATACCCTGCTACTGCACATTTAGGCCTAATTAGGCCATAATTACAAAGCAAGTACAAACATATCAACTCCCCTCTATTCAAAACATTAAAAAATTATTAGGATAGGTCTCAAATAAAAGTATTTTTACATTTATTTTGGCATCCATTCTTATTTGATACGTCAAACCCCAAACCCTTCTATTTAGGCCTTCAAAACTAGGGCCTCCTCAAATCCACTCTTCCAATCACTTCCAAAACTTATACTTCATGATTAACCATTTATTTATCATGTAATAAAATATTACATACTAATATAGTGCCCTCATTAAGGCCAAACTCCTACTGCTTTACCTATGCCACCATTCCCATGCACCTTTCTCATGTAAACTTGAACTCAAAAGGTGATCACCCATCATGTCAGCTCCATCCCTGCACTTTTACCTGCATTTTAGTCTATAATACACCATTAGGGACTCATTCCTAAAGAAACATCAAATACACAAAGAGAAATGAACCCTAAAACTTCATTTTGACTCCCAAATTAGCACAAACAAGCACCTACAACACTAGTTTTGGGACAGTCAACTATATATGCACCAAATGAATTGATTAAACCTTCCAAATGAATTAAAATAATTATAATAACATATAAAAAATACCTTTCAAAGAGTATAGATCAAAATGAAGAGATAAAACAATAATATGTTTCAGATTCCACTCATGAATTCAAGGAAAATGTTAAATTTTATTGTAGCAGTTTGGTATTACAAAGATCAATCTTCAAAATAAACTCTGGAAACCTCTCCTCACATGGGAAGGATGTTTTTAAATTTATTTTCACCCCCCAAACTGAAAATAACTCCCATAACTACCCAAGAACCAACTAGCTTTGGAAATCCACCATTTTGAAATTGCACAAATTGACAATTTTTGACATAACTAGAAAAACTTTCTCAATTTGACTTTATGACATCAAAAACTTAACCTAATGACTTAAAAATATTTAAAATAGTTGATATACCCCAAATTGACACCTAATATTCCTTCTTAACATTTATTACTTAAATTTGCTCATTTGACAACATTGACACAATTTTTACAATTTTGACACAACTTGACAACTTGACTCAACTTGACTCAACCATGACAAATATTGGCTTTACATGCCTTATTAAATTGTTTTAGGTCTGAAATGACCCTCATTACATCCATCCATTCTTTATAGACATGTTAGACCTTATAGGCCCCTTAGGTGCTCACCTGTTAGTATTATAATCCATTTACGATTTGACTTAGTGTTAGTATTCAAATAGGGTAAGGGTTTAAGGATAAAGCATGGTGTGAGGGTTATGATTATATAATAAATCTTAAATTAAAAGTAAAAATTAAGATTTAATTAGATTTATGGTTATAGTTGCATAAAGGTTCAATTAGGGTTAGGGTTCAATTAGGTCTAGATTAGGGATATTATCAAGGTTAAGACTTGATTATGGTAAGGTTTTAGTTATAGATAGGGTTTGAATTAGGATTGAAATTTAATTACATTAGGGTGAGGGTTAAAAGAGGATTTAAGTTCAATTAGGTTTAGGTGTAGGCTAGAATTAAATTAGGATTAGGATTCAATAAGGGTTAGTGTTTAAGTCAAGGTTAGATGAAGGTTGAGGTTGTAGGTAAGATTTAATTCTATGGTTAGAGTTTAGTTTAAGGTTAGATGAGGGTTGTGATTCAATTAGAGGGATTATGGTGAAGGGTTAAGGGTATAGAACTAATTAGAGTTAAGGTTCAATTATGATTAGGGTTTTATTATGGTATGTGTATAATTATATTTAGGGTTATGATTTAATTATATTAGGATCAAGGTTAAAATAGTATAAGAGATCAATTAAGATAAGGTTTTGGGCTATATTAAGGTTAGGGTTCAAGTCGTAGTTAGAATTTAATTCTAGGGTTATATTTAAATTTAGGTTTAGGTTATGGCTTAGGGTTCAATTAGGTCTAGATTAGGACATTATCAAGGTTAGGGTTTGATTATGGTAGGGTTTTAATTATAGTTAGTGTTCATATAAGAGTTCAATTAGGGTTAAGGTTAAATTGTAAGTGAAGTTTAATCATCAAGATAAAATAAATTTTCAAGATCTTCACACACATCCAAACCCTAATGGGGTTATCTAAAGTTCAACTGATCGGATGTAAATTCATTTAAAAATTAATCATTTTAGATTATCGATCCAAGGGGGAATACATGCCCCTTGGATTTTAACTTCCAAATTACCCTTATTTTTCTCTGATGATTTAGAGGGACAATGCCACATACGTCGTTATTGCAGATTTATTAGGCATTAAGTGTAGTAGTTCAACATGATGACATTACCCATAAGTTTGACCCAGAGGCACCATAGATACCGAACACCACTAATTTCTGGTTTCAACTCCTCTTGTTTAGTTATCTAACTAGGAATTTAACTTTGAATTCATGAATCTTAAATGAAGCAATATACCAATAGAATTATGACAAAGAAACTATTATATACAAGGAAATATCGCTTGAATTTAAAACTAAAGTATGAATTTTACATAATTGAAAGGAACATAAACAAAACAATTACTTTGAATAGTATTTTCTCCGAAGGAAAGTTATGATAATTAAACATTCGAAAACTTGAACTAAATACATGAAATTACTAATTGCTTGGAAACCATGATACTTTCAAAGATAATGTAATAACCACTTCCAGCTTATGAGTTCAACAATAAAATTTCTTTTTTGAGACCACATAACACATTTGTAACACTTCAACACAAGTATATTATAGAAAGTATCTAATTCCATACAATTTTGATAAACAATAACATAAGGCTTCTATTGGGTACAATTACTCAGTACCTTCTTCATTCACGAGTTTCTCTCACCAATCCATCATCATGCAATTCCTTTATTTCTAGGACCTACATCTACAAATTTGTCTACTTGTCTAGATACATAATAGAAGGTTAGCATATATTAGAATACATGATTTTCACATAAAATCATACTAATACTTTAACCAATTCAATCATACAATAGATGATTATTGATTTTATAAAGATTATTAAGATATACATACCAATGGAAAGGTAAAGTAAGATCAATGTAACCCAAAAGGAGCATGACCTAAGGGCTAGACTTAATGTCTCAGGGGCTCATCATAGATGGCCTTGCCTACATGAATGCATATAGACATCGTAGTTCACGAAAACAACTCAAAACCCATCTAATATGATGGAATAAGAGTGGGTACGCAACCCTTTCTAGGGTCCAGTTCCCCAGACAGATCTCTCATCGGCTGCCACTCACTAAGGTGAAACGGAGATGAATACTTAGATATAGACAGGGGTTTGGCTCATGCTACAAATATTCAAGGCTTATTACTCACCATAAAATCATTACTATTCATGCTAAGGGTTATCGCTAATAGTATTATAATAATTGCTTGGAATTTGAATCATTCTTTATGAGAGGCTATTTGGTGTGGGTTCTCCACAAGTTAAAAAAGAAGTGGTGATCAACAAAACAAATGAGAATACGTACATGTCAAGCATGTAATACTATTAAACATCAAGTTGCTGACCCCCACACTTTGCAAAATAATCTACAGGCTATGTACTCTCGAGACTACAGGAAGTCGAGAGGTCGATGTGAGGCAAGTAGTGTGTGGTGGATCAACAATGGATGTTTGCACACAGTCATATTTTGCCAACAAAGAAAGAGGCTAAACAAAGGGTACACAACTACAAAGAGTATTGATTCCATAATGCACCAAAGATGATGACTAGAAGACATAACAACCAAGGGTTCCAATACAAGAATTGAAATAGAATAAGAAGAATACTATAATGTGAATAAGAAGAAACCACAAAAAGTCAAGGAATGTTAGATGAGCATTGAAGATCTTTGAGTCAAGTTCAAACAGGGGAAGACTATCTAAATATTTAAAACCTTGGCAAGGATAAAGAACATGGGAATAGAAACCCACAACTTCACATCTGAATAAGAATTCATGCAAGTACTATGGAATATAGTAGCAACACAGATTAAGCGTTCAAGCATCATCATTGGTCAGTGAGGAAGGAAAGAATAAGGCAGACCTTAATCCTTAGAGAATAAATAGTCAGGTCGAATAATGACAACCCGCATGAAGACCAAATAGTGAATGTAGGCTCTAAAATACCAAAATTAGGACATGGCGATAGCAAATAGAAGAACATAAAAATTCCTTAGTTTAGAAATCCCATCGCAAGCACCGATTTACCAGTCAGATAGCACAAGTTTCAAGAAAGAAGACATACCAATACAAGAACAACCAATTATATCACCAATAACAAAATACTAACGGTATAAATAGAATCCATCGATTACTGCAGGAAGGAACAAACATTTGAAAGGAGCAAAAAATAAGCATGTTTACCAATCTCCCACTACGATTCAACTTGAAAGATGAGAAATTTTTTCTAGAAAAGCCTGGAAGAGCCTTCCCCCAACAATCAAAAGAGCCGCTAATATCTTCCCCCCCTCCTACATCTTCTTTCCTCCCGGTTCCTCCCCCATTTGTATGCCCTCCATCATTTTTTTTGTATGGGGTTCACTGAAATAACGTATCAACACAAGAATCAATCTCCTTGGGTTTGAATTTCTTGTAACCATCCATGATTCAATAGTTTCATATGGGTCTAGCATGATTAAATCTGGTGCAAACTTGTACTACAACTTTGGAGAAAGATTTGGTTTTTTTGTAATACTTCCAAAGCTTTTCTCGTCCTTCCTTGCTGAATGTCATCGTGGATTAAAGTCTCATGTTGCTCCTTAAGACTAGCAAAAAAAACCAGTTTGTCTACCCCTCAATCATTTTCTAATGCATCCAGCAGAGAGGTAAGACATGCTCATTTCAGTTTGCCAGCACACCTTATCTGCAGCAACCGTCTTTATAGCTACCAATCCCACAATACTCGCAATTGATGCCACCACCCCTCCATGTAATGTATTATACCTATTCATAATGGGAGGCTTGATTGAAAGGGTGGAAAGGACAAGACCAGTATCAACACGATCGACGGTCAAATGATGGAGAATTAGCACCTCTTTGAAGCCCATGTCATGAGATTGAGGGGGAACATAATTAACTGAACGCATGACATCAATCTAGTTTATGGATACCAAATGGGATGGTGCATTTGGGTCAATTTGTACTCAAGATAGCATGGGATCCATTGAATTTTCTGCTATACTTCCAACGTTAAGTATTGTAACTGTCGAATAACACTAGTGTGGAAATTTTCTAAAAATATTCAAACATCTCTAAAATGCTATTATTATCAGTTTTACAGTAGGTTATATTTAAAGAAAATAACATGGGTGACAATTTCCATGTATAATCATATAATTAAAATTTAACCATAAAACAAATGTCCTAAAATATCCCATTTTAATACTAAACTTGTAATGTTTGTATCAATTGGTAGGAAGAACTTGACATGGAGGGTCATTGCAGATAACTTATGAAAATGATTTGAATTACTTGCAAGATATAATTGTTTTGGAAAAACCATTAGACAATAACTATCAATCGTAGTACTGATTTCCTTAAAAGAAAATTAAACGATTGAATAGAAAGAATTTGGAAATGAATTTTAACACCTACTTGTTTGAAGCAAAAAGTACTTAATAATAATCCCATCTAATTCTTCCATATGAAGTAATATGAATTTCATCTACAAATGATAACTCTACTTTAAATGTGAATCCTCAAACTTGAAAGGTACTAAATTGCTTGAAATAGAATTTAAATTATCAAATAATTATACTTTGGAAATGAATTCAATACTCACTTGTTGAAGGGAAAAGGAAACAACTATTCAACAATAAGCTTCAAATTAACCATATTATTCTTAGTTACTAATTATTTGAAAAAGAGATTAGACAAGAGTGTAAACACTTGCTATTTAACCAAGTAAATAATAATAAGTCTCCTAATAAACAATTCTAATCAATAAACTTCTAGTTTCTTTTGAACTAATACCTTTACAAGATTATAAAGTGATAACTAATTACTCCTTCCACTTGAAGTAATGTTAACCTTATCATTGGATGCATTCTACAAATAATAACTTTATCAATTTCAAATACTTCGAAGGGAGGTAATATTTGCTCCTTAAATTGCCCTCAATTAGAATTGTTATTTAATTTCTAAGTGATCATGGAATAGGTTTCTTGAAACTCATTTCCTAAAACAATTTTGGTTTTGAATAAACTCTCTTTGCATCCTAATTAATACTATTACCAGATGAATATTTAACTATTCAATTTACCTCTAAGTTTAATGATAATTAAATTTATCTTTATTAATTAATTGTATTATTAAGTGCAACCTTTCCTTTTTACTAGTCTTGTGTTTATTTTAGCTAGAAGGTGAATGATTTTAACTATTAAAAGAAGTGACTATTCACAATGCCTTATATAATCATATCTTGGAATCTAATAAAGAAACAAATTATAGTACCCCTGCTCTAATCAATCTCTAATCTTGGTTTAATCTTGGTTAGTTTATCTTAATATAATGTTATAGTCGGATGTTGATTTAACGCATAGCTGTTGATGTGGTTTCCACACTAGTTGTATGCTAGTTGTTTAGTGTTCCTATTTCGTGGTATTAATATCGGGCTAACGCTTTCATTAAATTTTATATATGTATGCATGTATGACTCTTGGTTGCAGGAAATTTCAGGTACAATGCCGCATGAGTGCGAGGTTCGGCTTCACCTGGATGTGCAGGTTTGAGTGTACCTCTTTTATCCTTAGAGTTGGATTAGGTGGTCTTAAGACCCTAGTCGACCTTAGTCGTCCTCAAGTGAGCATCGCCAGTCATCGTCGGTGTTCCCTTTTTGTTTGGGTTGGCATGTCGTCCGTTTGGTTGACTTTCTTGATTTGCGTGCTTGGTGTGTTTGGTTAAATTGATTAATTAGTCCTTAGTAATTATTTTGATTAAATATGTAATTGTGCATTAGAGATTGATGGACTAGATTAATCGGGATTTCGTTATGCGATTTTCGTTGATATTAATTGCTTACTTTAAATTGGGAGTGAGTTCGATTAAATGACTGATTTTGAATATTAAATGCATTTTGTATATGCTGTTGAAAAGAAAGTTTTGTATTTTATCACAATAGATTTAATAGTATTCTGATGGCTTTTGAAATTAGAAAGATTAAATTTCAGTTGAATGAGAAATCAATTTTGGATTTGAAAAGCAAGTTAATTTGTTGTGATAGTTAGAAAAGGATTAAATGTTGAGAATTATTTGTAAATAAGAATTTTAATTCCAAAAATGGAATTTTGGGTCAACTCTTCCATATAACCCAAAATTTGGGGAAATTTTGAAAAAAAATGGACATTTTTTTGGAGAAATTTTGGTTGGAAAAGATTTTGGAGATGAAATTTGAGGGTTTTGGATGGAGAAGGAGGGTTTTGGTAGCTGGAGATTGGGACTCTTCAGCAGATCTTGCCAGGAATGCGAGATCAGGTAGGATCTAATTCTCAATCTTAGTTATTGGTTAAAATGGAAATGGGGGTTTGAATGTTTTCATGCTATCTTGGTTTCAGATTCTCCATTGAATGACAAGACTATGAACTGATATTGTAAATTAGTTAGTTTGGCTGGAAATGTATTGAGGTGTGTCATTCCTCATTGCTGTTTGGGTGCTTGAAAATCCCTTTTGTGTTTAGAATGGATGAATACCATCAGAGAAAACTTCATACCAAAATATATTCATTGGAATCGGATCTCATTCAAACCGAAATTGTTAATCCAAATTTTGAGTTGGGTTTATTGTTTGTTTAAATACCGAACTGTGTTTAAAAGGAAAAAGATAACATTTAGTTTTATATCGAACTGGGCGTTTGTGTTAATTTTCGGACTGTGTTTTAAAAAAAATATATATATATTGAAAACTGAGCTGGGCGTGTTTGTTTTTTAACCCTTGGTTTGGGGTTGGAGGGCGGGGAGCGGAGCTCCACCCGCTCCTCCTCCCCCTCCCCCGCTCGTCCCCCTTTCTGTGCTTGCCATTCTGGGCCGCGGCACACTACGGTGGCCGCAGGGGCCGCGGTGGCTGCAGGGCGCCGCGGACCTATGGGCACCGCAGTGGCGCCGCCACACGGGATTTTTCCCCGGCTAGGGTTTGGGCGCCCAGCCATCCCAGTTGGGAGGTGGGCCCCGCCCTCACCTCTTATTTTAAATGCATTTTTTTTTAAACATAGTTTTTTTTTAAAATGGTTTTTTTTAATGTATTTTTTTTATCATTCAAAAAAAATGCATATAATATTTGTAAATATTATTTTAATGATTAAGTTTTAATTAGTTTCTTGATTATGATTAAGGTGGCAATAATCTTGATTAATGTTAATTAGATATTGATTAAGTTTATAATGGAGTTTATAGGTTAATCATTATTCAATTTCATTTCACGATTTATGCACCCCTTCTAATTAAGTTCTAAAACTGTTATTTCGCAATTGAATATTGTTGATTATATTCTGATTGATCTTGGATTAATAAATCTAGATCTTACCTTCTAGCTGATTAGAGCATTTGGCTAATTGAGGTAGTATTGTTTTAAAACAAAATCGAATATTATGCTATTGGAAAATTGTTGGGATACGATGTAATTACTATTTGATGATGTTAAATATTATCTTAGAACATGTCATTTGAGTAATCGAGAAGTAAGTGAGATATCTTACCATTGATCGTAGAAAATTGAAATGATGTGCTTTTGGAAGTGATTAGCTTCATTAGAATCTCTTTTTATAATTATATTTCCGTGATCCGTATTATGCATCTGGGTTTGAAAATATGAAACTGTAGAGGTTGGTTTTGAACCAGTATGTCAATGACGTTTGATTGGAGATTAAATCTCTTATTTAATTGATTAATGGTTGTCTGAATTTGATTAATATGAATTTGGTTTAAGAACTCATTATGGCTTTATATGTCTGTTTGATGCTTTGAACCTTAGAGAGTTAGAAAACTGAGAACAACTCATTCCTAGATGAGGTAGATAACTGTAATCTGATTTAGATCATGTTGGAAACTTGATCGATGTTTAATGTTTAGATCACTTCAGAAAGATTGCATCTGTCGAATATTGTCTTTTCTGTTTATTGCCTTTGCGAGTTTAATTGCTGTATTCGCTTTTAATTATGAAATGGCAAGAGTGCTTTGTTTGATAGGACCCTGTCATATGGAATGATTTGAGGTACCTGTTTCAGTCCTCTATTTTGAGTTGACTGTTGTTTTGTGGTGTCGTCGTAGTTGGTCATATCCTCTTTGTGTGAGTCGAATGATGATTCATGGTTGACCTTAGTTTGTCAGGTCTCTAGTTAGAGTACCGTCAGTAAGTGTTCATCTTTGAGTCATGTTTGACCAAATGGTTGTCCTCTTCTTCTTGAACTCCGTTCATCTGACCATGTGTATTCCCTAGTTTTGAGTTCGTCTGAGTTTAGTCTAGTGTCGTATGGGAAAGTGGCTTTTGATTGGGGGCCACGCCCAAAGTGGCTGCTGGGTAACCCGTCGAAAGTGAGTCTAATAAGTGATAACCTTTAAGTAGATTAGAATGTAATTTCTAAGTAAGATAAATGTGCCTCACACATGAGACGAGTGCTATCATAGATTCGACATGCTGTGAGAAGGCCTCAAATGGCAAACCATCATCCTTGTCTTCACAAGAGGATGTGTGGGTCCACATGAGGCTTGGATAGGCCGAAAGCTCGGATTAGGTTGCCAGGGCAACCTAGTGTATGGGGCCGAGACCTATGAAGACTTGCCATGGTATCCATACCAGGTTGTGTGATGACACTTGTCCCTACGTTCGCTAGTGTGTTGTCGTTTTGTCCTGTTAGGAGTACCTTTGTGGGTCATCCTTTTGTCTCTGCCCTTGTGAGTATTGGTTTCATGTTAGACCTTGGGTGGTGATGGCTCAGTCTTGTGGATGCTCTCTTGGACCTTTGTTTTAGCTTTGATTATGTTCAGCTGGATCCTGTTCCTTTCAGGGATCGTTTAAGTATTCATTGACCGATGCGGTCGTGTGTATATTGTTTATATTTTGCCTTGATGGCCGGATTGTAATGGTGTAACCTCTTGTATTCTTAACTTTATTAATTATCAGAGGGGTCTTGCAGTTGAGCAGACCCGGAGATGTAGCCCTTTAGGGGTGAACTCCGAGATCATTATGGTGTTATGTGATGTATTCTCTTATGTTTCCTTTATTCAGCTTTATCATGTATGATTAGCTTATGTTAGAATGGTTAAGTGGATAAATGGTATTAACTTTAAATGCTTTTATTCAGTCCTTTCTTGAATGCCATGTTGATCGAATGCATAAGTAGTTTAGATGAGATTTAGCGTAGATGCTAGTATGCAATCGTCTTTTGAAATGCAATAAGTTGGAGTATGAATGAATGTATCTTAGAGTAATGAAATATACTCAGTTGTTGTTAAGGAAATGAAGTATGCTTGAATAGATCTCTTATGTTTATGATGGAATTCTAGTGTGTTAGGATATTAGATGTATGGCTTGTAATTTTAAATGGAAAGCTTGAATGAAGATTCAAATAGATCTTAATGCATGAATCCTTGTTGTGATTTACACTTCCATCTTTTGAAAGAAATTATCCTGAATATGAATTATCTCGTTATTAAGATAATCAGCTTATTGGATTAATTGTGTGAGTTAAGTGAATTGTGAAATTTAAGTAATCTCGTTGGGAAACTCTTTAGGTGTTAGTTGAAGTCTTCCTCTATGTAATCTGAATCTTTGATATCTCATTGTATCTTAATGTGGTGTAACTTTAAAAAAAAAAATTATTGCACCCTATTCTTGTGTTATGGCTTAATCCCTTCGGGGTTTCCTAGCGGGGCATTAATCAACCTTTCAAATTGAATCAAAACTTTGTCTAACATTAAGTCATATTACTGAAATACCTAAAAGGGTTACTATGAATCTAAACACATTTACTTGTTAGGTAAATTCATTTAACATTTGATACTTTTACTAATTGAAATATACAAAAGATAGTTTTGAAATCTAATAATTACAGAGCTTAAATATTTGAAATCTATTGAATGGATTGAGAGAACCCACTTACTATTGGACTTAAATATTTGAAATTTATTGAATGTCTTCAGGGAACCCACTTACTATTAGGATTTAACTATTCTATGAAAAGATCCAAAACTATGGAATAAGTGTATCATTAGTGCAATAACATTTTCCTTGCTTCATTTTTCCTAAGTCAAACTAATTTGTTTAATAAGGAGATTTAGCTCTTATATCTACATCTTAAGAAGGATTGATTCAAGATGATAGATCTCTTAATGCCCGATTATCTATTGAAATTCTCAAGTGTTAATTGACTCTTTTTCCTTATGCAATATTTATCTTTTCAAAACCCAAGGGACTCTTAAACAATCATTAAGGAGATACTAACTCTTTAGAATTTAAAAAGAGTTCAAATTGCAACTTAATTTTCCATAATTAAAACTCCAATAAGGTACCCATTAATATGGGTTAGACCCTTTTCACTTAAATTTTCCTTTAATATATTAATAATGTAATTCCTAAAACTAGAGATGATATTTTAAATATATTTCCATTAATTTTAATAAGGTTATATATTAAATGGGTCTCATTAATCCTTTTTAAATATATATCAATAAATAAAACCATTTTTCATCAAATAGACCTCAATAAATAAATCAATTTCTCACTAAATTCGATTAATTTTCAACTATTACAATTAATAATTATAAACTAATCCTAAATGATTTTTTAATCACCAAGTGCATAATTAAATTTCAAAGCACTATAAGCTTATTAATTTTAATCATTCAAAATAACTTTCAATATTCTAAAACATTTTTAATTTTAAATTAAAATAAAAAATAATAATATAAAAATAATTTTGAACTACTTATTTTTATAATACAAATAAATTTCAATTACTTAAAAAACTTAGAATAGAAATAAAATTTTCAATTATTTGAATAACACAAAATTTAATTACAAACTCTAAAGTATAATTCAATTTTAATAAAAAAATTCCTAACTCAATATATATATATATGTTTATTTAATCTTAAATAAATAAACAAAATTTAAAAAATAAAAATAAATTTACATCTACGAACAAATTTAGAACATAAATTTAATATGATTTTAAATAATTTTGATATATATTTTTATATAACATATATTTGAAGGGAATTTTACTAATCTATTAATCAAGGCAAGATTTACTTTTTTTTTAATTTATTTCATACATGTACAAGGAATAATTTTTTTTTTCGAAAAATCCAAAGAGATGAATATGTTTCTAAGAAGTACAGAGATGAACTTTTGTTTTCTATAATGCAGAGAGATGAATGTTTTCCTAAAATCTATAGACATGAATATTTTCCTAAAATCCATAGAGATGGATATTTATCTAACTTACATAGAGATGAATATATTTCTATTTTTATTTTCTTTATTCTGATTTTATATTACTTTGGCAATAGATTTATTTTTGTTCAAGTTATTCTAATATATATATATATATATATTTCACTCTAAAAAAATATGATTTTTGTAAAATAAAGAAAGTTGATTGAGGAAAAGATAATAGATTAAACAATATTTGAATTTTAATATGCATGTTTTGAAAAAAATCTATTAACCAATTTATTTCCTACATGCAGAATAAAAGAGAAGATTGTTTTTTTCTTTTTTGGATAGAAAAGCAATTCATTACATGTATTTGATTAAATCAATTAACAAAAATAGAAAAAGATTTCCTTGCAAAAAACTGAAATTGATAAAAGAGATTTCTTTTTTTTTTTAAATAAAAATAAAATTTAAAATTTCTTATGTGCAAAATTCTGAAAGAGATGAGAAGAAGATTTTCTTTGAAAAGAAAAAGCAACCGATGAATGTGGAAGAGGGGAACCTTGATTTGAGTGAAGAACCTTACTGACCTCCTTCAATTCCTCCTTGAAGCTTGGTAATGATCTTCTCCGAAATCCTGCAACAAATCTACAAAATTTCTCCTACAACTAACATGGTATTGAAAATAAATTCATAAGAATTTCAAGACTACTTTATCATCCAAAAAAAAATGAACTCCCTCTACTAATTTTTCAAAAATTTAGAACTCAATATATAGAAAAGAGAGTCATTTTCCCACTACAAAAGAAATTAATTCATTCCCATATTGTTTTCCCAAAATAATTTCATGCAAAATGATTAATTGTCATAGTGGGGGTTACATGCATAAATTGAATTTGAAATTCTCTTCTAGAACCTTCTCATTTCCTCCTATAACATGTGCTAAATAGCATATTGAGAAAATAAACAATTTCTGAATTAATTTCATGTGAAAATGATTGTTGTCATAGTGGGGGTTACATTTGACCATGCATTCAAAATTCAAATTTGAATTCTCCTCCAAAAATGCATTTTGTAACTCCTTTGTCATAAAAATGCCATGAATAGAATTATTCTTGTCATAGAATAATTTTTGTAACTACCATGTCATATATTTTCTAAATATAATATTTATTCTTTAATATTTTAAATTTTAAATTTATTTTCTCGAGTCTTCTTATTTCTCCCACACCATGTGCTCAATTAGGATATTGAGAAAATAAGCAATTTTCAAATAAATTATGACCTCATGTGTGTGTCACCACTTAAATTCCTTTTTATTTAAAAACTTCAACCTCATTTCAATTTATCTTTACTTTCTAACATTACTCATTAAATTAATATAATAATAATAATAATAATAATAATAATAATAATAATAATAATAATATCAAGTCATATCAAGGTCCAAAAAGAGGGTTATGACATCCTTCCCCCCTTAAATTGTGCATTGTCCTGATGCACTAATTATAACCTTAAAAAGAGTTCGCTAATTCATAATGTTTAGAAGGAATGTGAAAACATCTGCTGCATCATAATTGAGTCTTCCCATGTATTATTCCTTTTATCATATTGATTCCATTATATTTGAATAGAACAGTCCCTTTGTTGTACAATTGGTATTGGTGCTTCTCCAAGACTCTGAATGGCTCTATCATTATTCCCCCTAATTCCTAAGAGGATCATTCCTTACTTCATCAAACCTTATCGAATAAGTTATCCTATTTTAATTGCCCTTATTAGTATTATATCCATCCCTTTGATTTTGATAATGATGTGGCTTCTTTATTGATCCTTGTTGAAGTTTGCATTTCCCTTGAATTCATGCTTCGCCTTGAATGAATGATTCATGTTAAAATTATATCTCGCTATTGCTAGGGCTTGAATATTCCTTTCTTGTTCTTTCAGGTACTTCCTTCATGCCTACGAGTCTATGCACATCAACTTCTACCCCAAGTTGGTATTGAGCCCCCAAAATGAACTTTTTTATTTGACCCTCTTATATTTTGACACATAGGTACACACTTTAACAATTTGGTAAACTTATTTTGGTATAGTTGAACTGTCAAAGCCCTTGTTGTAGATATGGAATTATGTTACCTTCTCATTGAATAATAATTGTGAGTCTCCTCTTATAAAAATGGTGAATTAATTTATCTCATGTGATTATAGCCTTTTTATACCCATTTGTTCATTAGTATTAGTCCACTAACAAGCTGCATCTCTAGTGAGTTGATAGGAAACCCCATAATGTCTTAATTGTTTCACTCAAATCTTTTAGTTCAACGTATTTTCCCTTTTCATTCAACCAATTCTCAGCTCCTTCACCTATTTCTTTCCTTCGAACTTAGGTTGATTAATTTCCTAGAAATCCTTAGATAGCTCCAACATATTGTTTTCCCTCATTTATTCAACAGTTGCAAAGTTCTAATTTTCAATCCCACTTCTATTTATTTGATGTCATTTTGCCTTGCTGTATGGTCCTGCATTGATTTTTCCATGGAGTTGATCTCATCCCTTTGTTTAGTTAATATGTTGATTATAGTTTAGAATTCTTGTTTCTTTATTCCTTTAGTCTAGTTGATTCCATCATTGTTATCTTCCCTTTGACTCCTTGAAGTGGTGGTATGCTTTCCTCTTTCGCTTTCTTTACCTTCTAGGTCTTCTTTAAATTTTAATTTCTTATTTAGTTCTTGACTTAATATATAATAATTTACCTCTACAACCTCCAACTACTTCCAAGATACTCTTCAAAATTACATAAGTTGAAGTGAGCTCAAGGCATAGAATTGAACCCTCACTCTGATACCACATGTAATAACCCACTTAACTTAGTCCAAAAACTCAACTAATTTTTTTTTTAATATATAAAAATATTGATTTATTATTCTTACTTATACTTTTTTTTTTAATTCAATCAGATACTTAGGTACATATATCCAAACAAGATAGGCATCCATCCAACTGGGATGGGCATCTAACCATATAGGTTAGGCATCTATCCATATGGGAATAGGCATCTAACCATAAGGGTTAGCCATCTAACCATATAGGTTAGGCATCTATCCATACAGGATGGGAGGTTTCATCCATCCAATCTAGGATAGGAATCTATTCATAAAAATAGGATATGCTCTGGCCAGAGACTTTAGACTCATCGAGACCATCTGAGTCCTAAGCCACTCTCTAAAGAATACACTCTCCTACTAGGAGCACACCAAGGTCACCATCCTTAGGAGTATTAAAATAATTACACAAATAAGCTTGAGTTCCACCTTGGAATCCAGCCTAAAGCCTCGGGACGTCAAGCGAATCCATACGAGATTCCTTCTGAGTATGCATTGAATTAACTTTAACCTCTTAATTATTATTTGCACCATTTGATTAAAAGACCAAGGAGCTTCAAGAACCAACTACTCACCCATAACCAAATCCTAATCCCTATTCTCAAATGCCTGAGTACAAGGGACAACTTCATCCCTAGACTGCCTACATACTCGTTTGGGCACGAGATCAAGGCATAAAGTATGTAGTTCTAGTTTCTAACTATGGTTTAATGTAAACTGTTTGGTGGGTACACAACCCTTTCTAGGGTCAATGTCCTAGACAATTTCTCTGTGATTGCTACTGATGATGGTAGCTCTATAGAAAAAAAAGCTCAAGATGGCCTTTTGCTTGTGGCCTAAACAACTAAGTCCTATTTCCTATTAAATACGTCACCCTTAATCCATTATAATCCATTGAAATCAACAAGATAAAATAAATTTTTAAGATCTTCCAACACATCCAAACCCTAATGGGGTTATCTAAAGTTCAACTGATCAGATGTAAATTCATTTAAAAATTAATCTTTTTAGATTATCGATCCAAGGGGGATTAGCCACCCCTTGGATTTTAACTTCCAAATGACCCTTATTTCTCCCTGACAATTTAGAGGGATGATGCCACAAATGTTGTTATTGTAGCTTTATTAGGTGTTAAGTGCAGTAGTTCAACATGACAGCATTACCCATAAGTGTGACCCAAAGGTACCATAGATACCAAACACCGCTAATTTCTGGTTTCAACTCCTCTTGTTTAGTTATCTAACTATGCATTTACATTTGAATTCATGAATCTTAAATGAAGCAATATACTGGTACAATTATGAAAAAGAAACTATTATATGCAAGGAATTATCCCTTGAATTTAAAGCTAAAGTATGAATTTTAAGTAATTGAAAGCAACATAAACAAAACAACTACTTGGAAAAGTATTTCCTCGGAAAGAGAGTTATGATAATTAAACATTCGAAAACTTGAACTAAATACATGAAATTACTAATTTCTTGGAAACCATAATACTTTCAAAGATAACTTATGAAAATGATTTGAATTACTTGCAAGATATAATTGTTTTGGAGAAACCATTACACAATAAGTATGAATCCTAGTACTGATTTGCTTAAAAGAAAATTAAATGATTGAATAGAAAGAATTTGGAAATAAATTTTAACACCTACTTGTTCGAAGCAAAATGTACTTAATAATAATCCCATCTAATTCTTCCATATGAAGTAATATGAATTTCATCAACAAATGACAACTCTACTTTAAATGTGAATCATAATACTTGAAAGGTACTAAATTGCTTGAAATAGAATTTAAATTATCAAATAATTATACTTTGGAAATGAATTCAATACTCACTCGTTGAAGGGAAAAGGAAACAACTATTCAATAATAAGATTAAAATTAACCACATTATTCTTAATTACTAATTGTTTGAAAAAGAGATTAGACAAGAGTGTAAACACTTGCTAGTTAACCAAGTAAATAATACTAAGTCTCCTAATAAACAATTCTAATCAATAAACTTCTAGTTGCTTTTTAACTAATACCTTTGCAAGATTATAAAGTGATAACTAATTAATCCTTCCACTTGAAGTAACGTTAACCTTATCATTGGATGCATTCTACAAATAATAAATTTATCAATTTCAAATACTTCGAACGGAGCTAATGTTTGCTCCTTAAATTACCCTTAGTTAGAATTGTTATTTAATTTCTAATTGATCATGGAATAGGTTTCTTGAAACTCATTTGGTAAAACAATTTTGGTTTTGAATAAACTCTCTTTGCATTCTAATTAATACTATTACCATATTAATATTTAACTATGCAATTTACCTCTAAATTTAATGTTAATTAAATGTAGCCTTACTAATTACTTGTATTATTAAGTGTAACTTTTCCTTTTTACTAGTCTTGTGTTTCTTTTAGCTAGAAGGTGAATGATTTTAACTATTAAAAGAAGTGACTATTCACAATGCCTTATATACTCATATCTTGGAATCTAATAAAGAAACAAATCAAATAATCAACCTTTCGAATTGAAGAAAAAATTTGTCTAACATTAACTCATATTGCTGAAATACCTAAAAGGGTTACTATGAATCTAAACACATTTACTTGTTAGGTAAATTTCTTTAACATTTGATACTTTTACTAATTGAAATATACAAAAGATAGTTTTGAAATCCAATAATTAAAGAACTTAAATATTTAAAATGTATTCAATGTATTAAGGGAATCCACTTACTATTGGACTTAAATATTTGAAATGTATTGAATTTCTTGAGGGAACCCACTTACTATTAGGATTTAATTATTTGATGAAAAGATCCAAAACTATGGAATAAGTGTATCATTGGTGCAATAACATTTCCCTTGCTTTGTTTTTCCTAAGTCAAACTAATTTGTTTAATAAAGAGATTTAACTATTATATCTACATAATAAGAAGGATTAATTCAAGATGATAGATATCTTAATGCTTGATTATCTATTGAAATTCTCAAGTGTTAATTGACCCTTTTTCCTTATTCAATATTTATCTTTTGAAATCCCAAGGGAATCTTTTCACATCATTGAGGAGATACTAACTCTTTAGAATTTAAAAAGAGGTCAAATTGCAACTTAATTTTTGATAATTAAAACTCGAATAAGGTACCCATTGATATGGGTTAGACCCTTTTCACTTAAATTTTCCTTTAATATATTAATAATCTAATTCCTAAAACTAGAGATGATATTTTAAACATATTTCCATTAACTTTAATAAGGTTAGATGTTAAATGGGTCTCATTAATCCTTTTTAAATAGATATCAATAAATAAAACCATTTTTCATTAAATAGACCTTAATAGATAAATCAATTTCTCACTAAATTCGACTAATTTTCAACTATTAAAATCTATAATTATAAACTAATCCAAAATGATTTTTTAATCACCAAATGCATAATTAAATTTCAAAGAACTATAAGCTTATTAATTTTAATCATTCAAAATAACTTTCAATATTCTAAAACATTTTTAATTTTACATGAAAATAAAAAATAATAATATAAAAAAAAAATTTAACTACTTATTTTTATGATACAAATAAATTTCAATTATTTAAACAAATTAGAATATAAATAAATTTTTTAATTATTTGAATAACACATAAAATTTAATTACAAACTCTAAAGTATAATTCAATTGTAATAAAAAAATTCCTAACTCAATATATATATATATATATATATATATATATATATATATATATATATATATATATATATATATATATATATATATATATATATATATATATATATATATATATGTGTGTGTGTGTTTATTTAATCTTAAATAAATAAACTAAATTTAAAAAATAAAAATAAACTTAAATCTACAAATAAATTTAGAACATAAATTTAGTATTATTTTAAATAATTTTGATATATATGTTTATATAACATATATTTGAAGGGAATTTTACTAATTTATTAATCAAGGCAAGATTTACTTTTTTTATTTATTTATTTCATACATACACAGGGAATAATATTTTTTTTTCCAAAAATCCAAAGAGATGAATATGTTTCTAAAAAGTACGGAGATAAACTTTTGTTTTCTATAATGCAGAGAGATGAATGTTTTCCTAAAATCCACATACATGAATATTTTCCTAAAATCCACAGAGATTTGTATTTATCTAACTTACATAAAGATGAATATATTTCTATTTTTATTTTCTTTATTCTAATTTTATATTACTTTGGCAATAGATTTATTTTTGTTCAAGTTATTCTAATTTATATATATTTCATTCTAAAAAAATCTGATTTTTTATATAATAAAGAAAGTTGATTGAGGAAAAGATAATGGATTAAACAATATTTGAATTTGTATATGCATATTTTGAAAAAAATTTATTAACCAATTTATTTCCTACATGCAGAATAAAAGAGAAGATATTTTTTTTTTTTTTGGATAGAAAAGGAATTTATTATATGTATTTGATTAAATCAATTAACAAAAATAGAAAAAGATTTCCTTTCAAAAATTTGAAATGGATAAAACAGATTTCTTTTTAAAAAAAATAAAATTAAAATATAAAATTTCTTATGTGCAAAATTTTGAAAGAGATGAAAAGAAGATTTTCTTTGAAAAAAAAAAGCAAGCAATGAATGTGCAAGAGGGGAACCTGGATTTGAATGAAGAACCTTGCTGGCCTCCTTCAATTCCTCCTTGAAGCTTGGTAATGATCTTCTCCAAAATCTGTAGTACCCCTACCCTAGTCTATTTCTAACCTTGGTTAATCTTGATTAGTTTATCGTATTATTATGTGGTAGTCAGATGTTGATTTAACGCATAGCTATTGATGTGATTTTCTCACTAGTTATGTGCAAGTATTCAGTGTTCCTATTTCGTGGTATTACATCGAGCTAACGCTTTCAGTAAATTTTATATATGTATGCATGTATGATCGTTGGTTGCAGGAGATTCCAGGTACGAAGTCGCATGAGTGCGAGGTTCATCGTCACCTGGTTTTGCAGGTTTGAGTGTACCCTTGTTAATCCCTAGAGTCGGATTAGGTGGTCGTGAGACCCTAGTTGACCTTCGTCGTGCTCTAGTGAGCATCACCAGTCGTCGTCGGTAATCCCTGTTTGTTTGGGTTTGCGAGTCGTTTGTTTGGTTGACTTTCTTGATTTGCGTGCTTGGTGTGCATGGATTTAATTGATTGAGAATTCGTTATGCGATTTTCGTTGTTAATGAATTTCTTATTTTTATTGGGAGTGAATTCGAATTAATGGCTGATTTCGATTATTAAATGCATTATATATATATGCTGTTGAAAAGGAAGTTTTATATGTTATCGCCATAGAGTTAATTGTATTTCGTTAGATTGCTAATTTGAAAGGTTAAATTGATCCGATATGAGAAATCGAATTTTGAATTGTTAAAGCAAGTTAGATTGTTGCTATTGTTGAAAAGAATTAATTTTTAAGTATTATTTTTTTTTAATAAAAGTTTTTATTCCAAAAATGGAAATTTTGGGGTCAACTCTTCCATATAACCCAATTTGGGGGAAAATTAAAAAGGATGGACAAATTTGGAGAAGATTTGGCTGGGAAGGGATTTTGGAGGATTTTTGGATGGAGAAGGAAGGATTTGGGCAGCTGGAGATTAGGATTCTTCAGCGGATCTTGCCAGGATTGCGTGTTAAGGTAGGATCCAACTCTCTCAATTTTGGTTTTGGTTTGGAATGATAATGGAGATTTTATCTTGGTTTTAGACTCTCCTTCGAATGCCATGTTTATGTTTTGTTTTGGTAATTTAACCAGCTTGGCTGGAAGTGTTTGAGGTGTTATAATTCCTCTTTTTCCTTTGGGCGTTTGAAACCCTTGAGTGGTTGTTATGGATGAGCAAAACCATCAAAAAAAAAAATGATCCTAACGCAGTTCGTTTAAACCAAGATCATGGCAAATCGAAATTTATGAAAACATATTTGAGTATGGCGTTTTTAGCCAAGTTCGAACTGTTATTAAACCGAAATTCCTTATCTTTTTATGCTGGGCATTTGTGTTGTTTTCGAACTGTGTGTGTGTGTTATATAGCAAATTTATTTAAAATGGACCAAACCTGGGCGTTTTATTGTTGAGCGATTTGGGCATTGTTTTTTATTGAAAATGTTGGATTCGGGGTTCGGGAGAGCGGGGAGCGGAGCTCCACCCACTCCCCTCTCCTCCCCCACTCTTCCCTTATCCTCCGCTCGCTTCCCTTACGCCTCCCCATTGCCTTTCTGTGCGCTCGCAGCCGCGGTGGCCGCGGCACTGCGGTGGCCGCAGGTCCGCGGTGGCCGCAGGGCGCCGCGGAGCCTGCGGGCACCGCAGTGGCGCCGCCCATGGGCTCCCCTACGCGAAGCCCTAACCCTAGCCCGCACTTTAGGTGCATTCTTTTGTTGGTTAAAAAAAATAGGGAACATAGTTTGTATAATACGTTTCCTTATGCGTTTTTAAACGCGTTTCCCTTGTGGTATATTGTAGTTATAAATGGGTTTTTTTTGTCTTATGTATCTTTTTCCCATTCAAAAAAAAAAAAGGGGGGGTTTATAATATGTTGAATACTATTTTAATGTTAGTGTTAATTCATTCTTAGTTAGGATTAAAGGTGGAATATCATGCTAAATGCTAAATTGGTATTGACTAATTTTATAATGGGGTTATAGGTTAATCATTAGCCAATTTCATTTCACGACTTGATACCCTTTCTAATTAAGTTCTACAACTGTGAAGTTTTGCAATTGAAAAGTAAGCGAAATAATTATCGTTAGAAATTGAAACGATATGCTTGGAAATGATTATCTCCATTTAGATTCTCTTTCTATATTTGTATATTCCGTAATCTGTATTATGTAATTGGAATTGAAATCATGAATCTGTAGAGATTGATTGTAGACCAGTATGTTAAAGACGTTTGGAATTGGAGATTAAATATCTTATTTTAATTGATTAATGATTGTCTAAATCTTAATAATATGAATTGGTTAAAACTCATTATGGCTTAGTTTGCCTGTTCGTTGTTTGAATTTTAACGAGTTAGAAAACCAAGAACGACTTATCCCTTGATAAGGTAGATGACTGTAAGTTGTTTTAGATCTTGTAGAAAACTTGATCGTCGTTTAATGATTAAATCAAATTGAGGAAATATTGTCTTTTCTGATTATTGCATTGCGAGTTTAATTTCTGTATTCGCCTTTAATTATGAAATGGCATGTTCTGCTTTGTTTAGAAGGACCCTGTCGTATGGATGATTTGGTGTTCCTGTTTCAATCCTCGAATTTTGAGTTGACTATGGTATTGTGATGTTGTCTTAGTTGGTCATATCCTCTTCTATGAGTCGTATTTGACCTGATGATTGTTTCTCCTTCTTGAACTCTGTTCGTCTGACCATGTGTATTCCTTGGGTTGAGTTCATCTAAGTTAGTCTAGTGTCGTATGGGAAAGTGGCTTTCGATTGGGGGCCGCGCCCAAAGTGGCTGCTGGGTAACCCGTCGAAAGTGAGTCTAATAAGTGATAACCTAAGTAGATTAGAAAATAATCTCTAAATAAGATAATGTGCCTCACACATGGGACGGGTGCTAGCATAGACTCGACATGCTGTGAGAAGGCCTGAAATGGCAAACCATCTTCCTTGTCATCACGAGAGGATGTGTGGGTCCACATGAGGCTTGGATGGGCCGGAAGTTCGGATTAGGTTGCCAGGGTTACCAGTGTATGGGCCGGGACCTATGAAGACTTTCCATGGTATCCATACTAGGTTGTGTGATGACACTTGTCCCTACGTCCGCTAGTGTGTTGTCGTCTTGTCCTGTTTTGAGTACCTTTGTGAGTCGTCCTTCGTCGTTGCCCTCGTGAGTGTCGGTTTCATGTTAGACCCTTGGGTGGTGATGGTTCAGTTTTATGGATGCTCTCATGGACTCTTATGTTATTAGCTTTGATTATGTTCAGCTGGATCCTGTTTCTTGTAAGGATCGTGTATGGATTTATCGACCGGTGTGGTCGTCTGTATATGTTTATGCTTCGCCTTGATGGCTGGATTGTATGGTGTAGCCTCTTGTGCTCTTAACCTTATTATTTATCCGAGGGGGTCTTGCAGTTGAGCAGACCCGGAGATGTAGCCCTTTAGGGGTGAACTCCGAGATCATTATGGTGTTATGTGATGTATTCTCTTGTGTTTCTTTTATTCAGCTTTATCATGTATATTTATTTTATGTAAAATGGTTAAGTGGATAATTGGAATTAACTATTAATGCTTATATTCATTTCTTCCTTGAATGCCATGTTAATCGAATGCACAATTGGTTGAGATGCGATATATCGTAATGCATGTGTGAAATCGTCATTTTAACGCAATAATTGGGTTATGGAATAATGTATCTTAGAGTAGTGAATTATACTCAGTTGTTGTTAAGGAATTTAAATATGCTTGGAAAGATCTCTTTTGTTATGATGAAATCCTAGTGTATTAGAATGTTAGATGTATGGTTGGTAATTTTAATGAAAAGCTTGAATGAGAAATCATGAATGGATCTTAATGATGAATTCTTGCTTGTGATTTATATTTCCATCTTTGAAAGAAATTATCCTGATTGCGAATTATCTCGTTATTAAGATATTCAGCTTAATGGATTAATTGTGTGAGCTAAGTGTATTGTGAAAATTTAAGTAATCTCGTTGGGAAACTCTTTAGGAGATTGTTGTTAAGGTCTTCCGCTATGTAATCTGAATCTTTGTTGTCTTGTTGCATCTTATGTGTTGTAACTTTTAAAAAAAAAAAATTTGCACTCTATTCTTGTTATTTTAGCTTATCCCTTCGAGGTTTCCTGGCGGGGCATTACATTTGGTATCAGAGCCCATGTTGCAAACATTGGGATCTCTGGTGTCGCATGTGCCCTCTATTTGTGTGAGGTGTATCGACCTTATGTGTATGCTTGTCCTCCTTTTGCATGTGAGTGATTGAGCAGACCTTGTCAGGTGTGTAACGTGTGTGTTCACACCTTGTTTTCACCTTCTTGATGTTGGTATTTGAGTGCTTATATGTGCATTGTGCTTATTTGATGTCTTGGTCTATGATTACTCTAATTTTGATAGAGAGTCGTATGTACCTTCCCTTCTTGAGTGTTGTACTCTTTAGACTAATCCGTTTGGATTGGTCCGTGCTTGTCTTGAATCGGAAAGTGCGAATTGTGTTTGTTTAAAGATTATGATTTAGCTTAATGTTGTCCACTTGAAGGACTAGCATGGAAATTATTGTATGCTTATTTTGTAGAAATTAAATGATCATCACCATTCCTCTCTCTCTTTTGGAAATTGAAATGATTAGGATATGTGTAATTATCTTTGATTTGAGTTTCTTGTTTGCAAGAGAAAAGGTTGTGATTTCTCGTACCCTTGTGTGAGCCTTATGTCGTCTATGCTTTTAGATCATTAAAGAGGGCTATGGGTTTAAAAATTTATATTGGGTGATGGGAGAAAACTGTATGTGTATGTTTAAAGAATTCTCCATGTGTATATTGTAGGAGTAGCATGATTAAATTCTACCTTAGTAAGGTGCATTAATATGCGAATAGATGAATTATGTGAAACGGCTTGGTTATAGAAGAAGTATTATAAAAGAGCATGTTATTGTAGCTCCAAGAGAGTATTAATGTGTTCTCTGAAAGATTGATTTATGTGTTTTCCGAAAGATTGTTTTCTGTGTTTCATTATACCAGTTTAATTGAAGATTTATTTTCGCAAATGCTCCATTGAACTCGCTTTTGGGTATGTGGAATTACCTTAATGTGCTTAGAAAGTGCGAATGGAAAAGCTTGTTTGATGTGCATGCATTAATATGTTTATTTGGGTAATAGCTTCTTTCTTATCTTTGATCGTAATGTGATCTTCTCTAATAGGTTGCAAATGACGGCATGTGTCTGAATTGTATTATTTATGTGAGTGTTCTTATGAGGTCTTGCATTATCGAAAGATTGCCTCTCTTGATCTCTGCCTTGTTTGGAAAACTAGAACCTCTTGTTGCAACCATAATTATTGGAAGTGTTTTGGTTAGGCTAATTTTATCTTTCTAATCGGTAGCGAAATGAAAACCGTGTAATTGAAATGATAGGCTTATAGGGAGAAATTTAATGTATAATGTAGCGTGATCTTGTTTGATCTTGCGTTTCTTTGTAGGAAATAGTTTGGTTATCAAACTCTCTTTCCCTTCTCTTTGCCTAATCATGAGATTTTTATAGAAATGATATTAAGAATGCATTGATTTAAATATAATGTTTATAAAACCTGTGAAGTTATGTGTTTGCTTTTGGCTTCATAGTGATAGATGAAAGTCTTAAGCTTTAGAAGTGAATTTTCTTAGCTAGTAATTTAGTTATGAATGCTTAGTAAGATTCGAGAAAGATATAGGAATGATGTTAATTCCTTATATAATTGTGAATTGTTAATAATTTCAGTATTTGAATCTAGAGTAAACTTGATTCAGTTATTTATATAGAAAGCATAATTGCAATCTTCCTTGTTTAGATGTTAGCGTACTGAAAAGTACTCCCCGTAAATGTGATTAAACCAGTGCTGGTGTAATTGTGTGTATTGTAAGAAACCAGTGCGTATTCTATGTGCCCATGGATTGGTGAAGTAATCAACCATGGAGGATATGTTGCTTATGAGTATGGGAAACCATACTGTTTATGTAATGTTGCTTATTTGTTCCCTACTGAGTACCAAACCTCGGGTTGTGGGTAACTCGGTATGTTAAGGGGTAGTATTCAAAGCGACCGTTCCTTGAATAGTATGGATTGGCATACGAGTAATATCGACGCGAAGCGACATTAGCTTCTCTACTTCGAGGAATGATATAGTTGTTCTACTAAACTGTATCAAGGTGTACTCACTACTTTCCCTTTGATGAATCTATTTATAGGTTTATGTGTGTTAGCCTATTCTTTTCCTTATCTGAGCATTTTGTAATGGTGATTCTTGTATATCATGATGGTATTATTTGTAGGATCCTTTGCCTTGTCTTCATGAAAGGTAGGTTTATTCGCATGTGCTGCCAGTTAGTTTGTGTTGGTGGGCATGTGGGTGGACCAGAGTCATGTATACCTCTGACTTACGGCGAGTATCCTTCTAGATACGTCGCTATGCGGGATGTGGCTTGCGCGTGCTTTTTCCACGAGGTGCACTACCATGCGGGATACGTCCATTGTGTGTTTTCTCCACTTGGGGTATTGCCATGCCATGTGACGATGTGATGCGGGGTGATGTCGAGGTGCACACCGCCATGCCATGTGGATAGTGTGACTATGTCGCACCACATGATGAGCTACTGCAATAGCTAGTCAGTTGTTCCGTCCTTCCTCGTTGGTGGCTAGATGCTAGTCACACAGTGCTGTTACGTGCAGTTGTGATATTCCTTATATTTCTTTGGGGATCAACAGTTTATTTTACTTTGATTTTGAAGGTTTGGCCACGATCTTGTGATCTTTTGCACTTTGATTTGGTGTTGAAAGTCCAGATTATTTTCTTACCTTATTGTTGGAATTGATGATTTATTATCTTTATTCATCTGTGCTTTGGTGGCTAAACTGGTTTATCATTATTGTTTTCGAATGCTGGTCTTGTGTCGAAATGTGAAATTCCTCTCCAAGGACGTATGATACGGAATTGGTAGAGTGTGTGCGAGGAAGTTGTTGTAGGGAACCGTGAGGATGGGGGTATGTGAGGCTGTGATGCAGCTAGTACCCACTACCTACCTATGTGTGGTGACTATCTCTTGGAGGCTAAACACCTTACACAACAAGGGATATTCACAAAGGTTTTGTATGGAAGGTAGCACTGCTATGGTGTGCCTAGCACCATCAAGCCCTTGAGTGAGATATTGGATATTTATGATCTTATTGTGGTTCTGAGATCAGGCATAGAGATGCTGATCATGCATGTTATCTTTGACCGAGCATTAGACATGCTCACATGTGGCCTTTTCTGTTATGCATTCCAGTTATGTGAATGGTTATTATTTGTACCTTGGAGTAAATTGTGTTAACTTGTCACTATGTTATGGGACATAGTCTTTGGAAAGGTTATCTTATGCCTGGCAAGTGTAACCATTGAGTTATTTATGTTGCTCTTATTTCATGAGAGTTAATTTGGCTGTAGAAATTGATATTTTGAGCTAGTTCTATGTTGTTAAATTTTATGATAAAGATGGATAAGTAAAGGAAAATTGATCTTATGGCATGTTTTTCTATCATTTTTGATCGATGATTATCGCAATTGTTGGTTACCTCCTTGTAATGTTTTAATTTGGTGCAATGAAAGGAAGAAATTTCTTGTTTCTCTGCTATGATTGTGGATAATTCCTAGAATATTTTAAGGAACGTATGGTTTAGATGTATCTTGCCAATGGATAATGGCGTTTGTAAAGGATTTTGCAATAATATTTCATTTATTTATGGAAAGATTTCTATGTGCAATTTGATCTTTGTGGAATGAGTTTCAGGGCCGATGCGTACGACGTGTTCTTCATCTAGCCTTACGACTTCCAGGAGTAAGTCGGAACCTAGGGGGGGAGAATGTAGTACCCCTACCCTAGTCTATTTCTAACCTTGGTTAATCTTGATTAGTTTATCGTATTATTATGTGGTAGTCAGATGTTGATTTAACGCATAGCTATTGATGTGATTTTCTCACTAGTTATGTGCAAGTATTCAGTGTTCCTATTTCGTGGTATTACATCGAGCTAACGCTTTCAGTAAATTTTATATATGTATGCATGTATGATCGTTGGTTGCAGGAGATTCCAGGTACGAAGTCGCATGAGTGCGAGGTTCGTCGTCACCTGGTTTTGCAGGTTTGAGTGTACCCTTGTTAATCCCTAGAGTCGGATTAGATGGTCGTGAGACCCTAGTTGACCTTCGTCGTGCTCTAGTGAGCATCGCCAGTCGTCATCGGTAATCCCTGTTTGTTTGGGTTTGCGAGTCGTCTGTTTGGTTGACTTTCTCGATTTGCGTGCTTGGTGTGCATGGATTTAATTGATTGAGAATTCGTTATGCGATTTTTGTTGTTAATGAATTTCTTATTTTTATTGGGAGTGAATTCGAATTAATGGCTGATTTCGATTATTAAATGCATTATATATATATGCTATTGAAAAGGAAGTTTTATATGTTATCGCCATAGAGTTAATTGTATTTCGTTAGATTGCTAATTTGAAAGGTTAAATTGATCTGATATGAGAAATCGAATTTTGAATTGTTAAAGCAAGTTAGATTGTTGCTATTGTTGAAAAGAATTAATTTTTAAGTATTATTTTTTTTTAATAAAAGTTTTTATTCCAAAAATGGAAATTTTGGGGTCAACTCTTCCATATAACCCAATTTGGGGGAAAATTAAAAAGGATGGACAAATTTGGAGAAGATTTGGCTGGGAAGGGATTTTGGAGGATTTTTGGATGGAGAAGGAAGGATTTGGGCAGCTGGAGATTAGGATTCTTCAGCGGATCTTGCCAGGATTGCGTGTTAAGGTAGGATCCAACTCTCTCAATTTTGGTTTTGGTTTGGAATGATAATGGAGATTTTATCTTGGTTTTAGACTCTCCTTCGAATGCCATGTTTATGTTTTGTTTTGGTAATTTAACCAGCTTGGCTGGAAGTGTTTGAGGTGTGATAATTCCTCTTTTTCCTTTGGGCATTTGAAACCCTTGAGTGGTTGTTATGGATGAGAAAAACCATCAAAAAAAAAAATGATCCTAACGCAGTTCGATTAAACCAAGATCATGGCAAATCAAAATTTATGAAAACATATTTGAGTATGGCGTTTTTAGCCAAGTTCGAACTGTTATTAAACCGAAATTCCTTATCTTTTTATGTTGCGCGTTTGTGTTGTTTTCGAACTGTGTGTGTGTGTTATATAGCAAATTTATTTAAAATGGACCAAACCTGGGCGTTTTATTGTTGAGCGATTTGGGCATTATTTTTTATTGAAAACATTGGATTCGGGGTTCGGGAGAGCGGGGAGCGGAGCTCCACCCGCTCCCCTCCCCTCCCCCACTCTTCCCTTATCCTCCGCTCGCTTCCCTTACGCCTCCCCATTGCCTTTCTGTGCGCTCGCAGCCGCGGTGGCCGCGGCACTGCGGTGGCCGTAGGTCCGCGGTGGCCGCAGGGCGCCGCGGAGCCTGCGGGCACCGCAGTGGCGCCGCCCACGGGCTCCCCTGCGCGAAGCCCTAACCCTAGCCCGCACTTTAGGTGCATTCTTTTGTTGGTTAAAAAAAATAGGGAACATAGTTTGTATAATACATTTCCTTATGCGTTTTTAAACGCGTTTCCCTTGTGGTATATTGTAGTTATAAATGGGTTTTTTTTGTCTTATGTATCTTTTTCCCATTCAAAAAAAAAAAGGGGGGGGTTTATAATATGTTGAATACTATTTTAATGTTAGTGTTAATTCATTCTTAGTTAGGATTAAAGGTGGAATATCATGCTAAATGCTAAATTGGTATTGACTAATTTTATAATGGGGTTATAGGTTAATCATTAACCAATTTTATTTCACGACTTGATACCCTTTCTAATTAAGTTCTACAACTGTGAAGTTTTGCAATTGAAAAGTAAGCGAAATAATTATCGTTAGAAATTGAAACGATATGCTTGGAAATGATTATCTCCATTTAGATTCTCTTTCTATATTTGTATATTCCGTAAACTGTATTATGTAATTGGAATTGAAATCATGAATCTGTAGAGATTGATTGTAGACCAGTATGTTAAAGACGTTTGGAATTGGAGATTAAATATCTTATTTTAATTGATTAATGATTGTCTGAATCTTAATAATATGAATTGGTTAAAACTCATTATGGCTTAGTTTGCCTGTTCGTTGTTTGAATTTTAACGAGTTAGAAAACCAAGAACGACTTATCCCTTGATAAGGTAGATGACTGTAAGTTGTTTTAGATCTTGTAGAAAACTTGATCGTCGTTTAATGATTAAATCAAATTGAGGAAATATTGTCTTTTCTGATTATTGCATTGTGAGTTTAATTTTTGTATTCGCCTTTAATTATGAAATGGCATGTTCTGCTTTGTTTAGAAGGACCCTGTCGTATGGATGATTTGGTGTTCCTGTTTCAATCATCGATTTTTGAGTTGACTATGGTATTGTGATGTTGTCTTAGTTGGTCATATCCTCTTCTGTGAGTCGTATTTGACCTGATGATTGTTTCTCCTTCTTGAACTCCGTTCGTCTGACCATGTGTATTCCTTGGGTTGAGTTCGTCTGAGTTAGTCTAGTGTCGTATGGGAAAGTGGCTTTCGATTGGGGGCCGCGCCCAAAGTGGCTACTGGGTAACCCGTCGAAAGTGAGTCTAATAAGTGATAACCTAAGTAGATTAGAAAATAATCTCTAAATAAGATAATGTGCCTCACACATGGGACGGGTGCTAGCATAGACTCGACATGCTGTGAGAAGGCCTGAAATGGCAAACCATCTTCCTTGTCATCACGAGAGGATGTGTGGGTCCACATGAGGCTTGGATGGGCCGGAAGTTCGGATTAGGTTGCCAGGGTTACCAGTGTATGGGTCGGGACCTATGAAGACTTGCCATGGTATCCATACCAGGTTGTGTGATGACACTTGTCCCTACGTCCGCTTGTGTGTTGTCGTCTTGTCCTATTTTGAGTACCTTTGTGAGTCGTCCTTCGTCGTTGCCCTCATGAGTGTCGGTTTCATGTTAGACCCTTGGGTGGTGATGGTTCAGTTTTATGGATGCTCTCATGGATTCTTATGTTATTAGCTTTGATTATGTTCAGCTGGATCCTGTTTCTTGTAAGGATCGTGTATGGATTTATCGACCGGTGTGGTCATCTGTATATGTTTATGCATCGCCTTGATGGCTGGATTGTATGGTGTAACCTCTTGTACTCTTAACCTTATTATTTATCCGAGGGGGTCTTGCAGTTGAGCAGACCCGGAGATGTAGCCCTTTAGGGGTGAACTCCGAGATCATTATGGTGTTATGTGATGTATTCTCTTGTGTTTCTTTTATTCAGCTTTATCATGTATATTTATTTTATGTAAAATGGTTAAGTGGATAATTGGAATTAACTATTAATGCTTATATTCATTTCTTCCTTGAATGCCATGTTAATCGAATGCACAATTGGTTGAGATGCGATATATCGTAATGCATGTGTGAAATCGTCATTTTAACGCAATAATTGGGTTATGGAATAATGTATCTTAGAGTAGTGAATTATACTCAGTTGTTGTTAAGGAATTTAAATATGCTTGGAAAGATCTCTTTTGTTATGATGAAATCCTAGTGTATTAGAATGTTAGATGTATGGTTGGTAATTTTAATGAAAAGCTTGAATGAGAAATCATGAATGGATCTTAATGATGAATTCTTGCTTGTGATTTATATTTCCATCTTTGAAAGAAATTATCCCGATTGCGAATTATCTCGTTATTAAGATATTCAGCTTAATGGATTAATTGTGTGAGCTAAGTGTATTGTGAAAATTTAAGTAATCTCATTGGGAAACTCTTTAGGAGATTGTTGTTAAGGTCTTCCGCTATGTAATCTGAATCTTTGTTGTCTTGTTGCATCTTATGTGTTGTAACTTTTAAAAAAAAAAAATTTGCACTCTATTCTTGTTATTTTAGCTTATCCCTTCGGGGTTTCCTGGCGGGGCATTACAAAATCCTTCAAAAAATCTACAAAATTTCTCCTACAACTAACATGGTATTGAAAATAAATTCATAAGAATTTGAAGACTACTTTATCATCCAAAAAATAATGGACTCCCTCCCCTAATTTTTCAAAAATTTAGAACTCAATATATAGAAAAGAGAGTCATTTTCCCTCTACAAAAGAAATTAATTGATTTCCATATTCTTTTCCCAAAATAATTTCATGCAAAATGATTAATTGTCATAGTGGGGGTTACATGCAAAAATTGAATTTCAAATTCTCTTCTAGAACCTTGTCATTTCCTCCTACAACGTGTTCTAAATAGCATATTGAGAAAATAAATAATTTCTATATTAATTTCATGTGAAAATGATTGTTGTCATAGTGGGGGTTACATTTGACCATGCATTCAAAATTCAAATTTGAATTCTCCCCCAAAAATGGATTTTGTAACTCCTTTGTCATAAAAATGCCATGAATAGAATTATTCATGTCATAGAATAATTGTGTAACTCCCATGTCATATATTTGCTAAATATAATATTTATTCTTTAATATTTTAAATTTTAAATTTCTTTTCTAGAATCTTCTTATTTCTCCCACACCATATACTCAATTGGGATATTGAGAAAATAAGCTATTTTCAAATAAATTATGACCTTATATGTGTGTCACCACTTAAATTTCTTTTTATTTAAAAACTTCAACCTCATTTCAATTTATCTTTTCTTTCTAACATTACTCATAAAATTAATATAATAATAATAATAATAATAGCAAGTCATATCAAGGTCCAAAAAGAGGGTTATGATAGTCCTTAATATTTTGTGAAAATTTTAGTGCTTAAAAACTTATCCTACCTTAAGTATTACCCTAAATTGAATCTAAGCATTGGGCTGATCATCCTTATCAAATTTTACTTAGGAACTTTGCCTATCATAAGTAAGAAAGGTTGTTTATCCTAAATTGGAAATGACCTAGGTTTACCTAGTTATGTCTTGACCTTAATCCAAATCCAATCCAAATGTAATGAAATCCAGAACTAAGTCCAAAAATTCCACCAAATCTTGTTCATTCGTCTACAACCATGCTTGTTCATGGTGACATGCTGCCTATAGTACCCCTACTAGTTTGAATCCATTAGAATCATATTTTATTATTGGATGTTTTTCAGTAGATACATTACCATGATATATTATTCAGATTTTTATAACATTATGCTTTATCTGGAGATGAGATGTATAATTTATTTGTAGTATTTTAGTACTTGTGATTTATGGCATTTTATGGATTATTGCTATGTACTAACATTTTACTTTATGTATGTGATGTGTAATTATATGTTGTGTGTTTGCAAGTGTATTGGATGCAAGGGGATGATTTTCCTTCACTCATTTCGGTGAGACAGGGAATGTCGTGATTCTCCTTCATCGGTGTGTATGCCATGTTTTCTATATTATATACATATGCATGTGTGGTTCAGTGATGCAGGATATTGCATTTACAAGTACCGGGTAGGTACGAGGTATCATCTCCACCTGGCTTTACAGGTTTGAGTGTGCCTTATATTTTTTGATGGAAGTGGAGGAGATAGTAGTTGACCCTATTTTACTTAGTTACGCTAATGTGAGTGCCATCAGTTGGTCATCTTGTTAGTGTGTTCAGCCTTCATATTTTGTCATTTTATCTTTTATGGATAATTGCTTGAGATTTGTTTAATTTGAGTATTTTAGTGGATTTAATTAATTAATTAATTAAGTTTATAGATTTATCTCATTATTGTATTGTTTGTGCATTGAGATTATAAATTTAGTTAATTAAAAGAAATTATTAAATTAAGTTGCAAGCTACATGATATTAGAAATATATTTTTTTTAAATTTTAGTGGAAAAATAAGTTAGATTAATTATATTTATTATTTCCTAGAATTTTAAATAAATAAAAGGATAAATAAATAAATAAATAAATAAATAAAAGAATAAATAAATAAAAGAATAAATAAATAAAAGAATGAAAGAATAAATAAATAAAAGAATAAAAGAATAAATAAATAAATGAATAAAATAATTAATTAGAATTAAAATATTGTTTTAATTCTTTATTTAGGAAAAAGAATTAATTGGAATTAAAGTATTGTTATAATTCTTTATTTAGAAAACTAATTAATTGGAATTTAAGTATTGTTTTAATTCTTTATTTATAAAATTAATTAATTGCATGAGAAAAGAAAAGAAAGAATAATGACTTTTAATTATTGCATGTTAGCTTATCTTTTGTTATAAAATTAGAAAATAAAATAAAATTACCATTATTCTAAATTTAGGTTTTTTGTGAAAAAGCTATTGAACCTAGAATTTTAGTTTAAATAGGGGAATAGGTCTTTATTTTAGTTACACAGGAATAGGTTAGGAATTTAAGTGAAGGAATTATTAGAAGCTTATTGAAAAAGTTAGGGCACTTCTATAGATTTCTTCTAGGAAAGCTATACTAGGTTGGATGAATTCTTAGTTGTGGGTTTTTAGTAAATATTTCTATTTTTCTCTAATTGATGTGTGTGTGTTAAATTATTGTCGAATACAAACCCTTTTCTGATGAATTCGAGTTTTGTTTTGAAATCCATGCTTGGCGTGTATTTCTAGTTTATAGGAAGAAAGTAATTTTGGAAAAATTAGGAAAATTATTATAGAAAATTCATCAAGATTTTATGATGCATGGAGAATTGCAAGATTTGGGAGGGATGAGATTCTTAGAGAAAATATTCCCTCTTGTTTGATTTTTGTTTCGATCCTTGGCTATGGGAGTCCTTTTTAATATTTGTGTATCTATGTGAAATTATTTAGTTATTTTAGAAATAAATTTAATCATTAATTAAATTTATTATGTTATTAAAAGTTAAGGGAATTTGTCTTATTATATTATTTTGGAGAAATTATGTATTAATTAATTTTCCTTTTAATAAATTTTATTGGAAATAAATTTTGGTTGAAAATAAAATTTACTAGTTTTTAGGTTCTTGTATGTTAAAAAAAAATAATAATAATTTAAATTAATTATTAAAAAAAAAACATTAAATTAATTTAAAAAAAATAATATTAATTATAATAATAATAATAATAATAATAATAATAATAATAATAATAATATATATATAGTATTTTTGTGGTTTTAATTATGTTATTTTGGAAATGAAAGATATTTCAAAATTAAATCTTCTTTTTATTATTTTAATGTGATATAATTATATAATATTATATTCATAGAATATATATATATATATATTTATGTAATTATATTATATTATTATATATAATTTAGAATTTGTAATTTAATTTAGATTATTGATATAATATAATCAGGTTTATTTATAAATTATTCATGAACATATAATTAGGGGGTTAATTTTTATGTGATTTTATTTTAACTTTATTGGACAAATGACAGATTGATTTCTTTGTGTTAAAATAGTTGTATTTTCTTATTGTCTAGAAAATCTTTAATTACAAGTTATTTATGCTTTTGACTATTTTAAGAAAAGATTGCCTATATTAGGATCTTGTGTAAATGGTGTTTGCAATCAAGCTTAATTTCATCACAATTCTAGTTGAGTTGTCATTCTGTCCTATGTTATTATTTCTCCTTGGTTAGGTGTTGTTATAAAACCTTATTGATGTGAGCCATTGTGTGTGCTTGTCCAAATGGTCAATCTTGGATTAGTGATTATGTATCCTTCACCTGTGTTCTATCAGGATTAGTTATGGATGTTTGTTTTTCCATAGAGTTCTCATAGAGAGACTTTTCCTATTAGTGTTCTATGAGAGAGAGTGGCTTTCGAGCGGGGGCCATGCCCTAAGTGGATGACAGGATAACCCATTGACAATTAGTTAAAAAGTGATAACATAATAATATATTAGGGGGGAGTGAGATAAATATTAATTAAGATAAGTGTACCTTGTGCATTGGTGAGTGCTTATACAGGGCTCATAATGTTATGAGAAGGCTTGGAATTGCAAACTTACCACCTTGTCTTCATGAAAGGATTGGTAGGGTCCGCATGAGACTTAGTTGGAACCGGAGGCTTGGGAGAGGTTACCAGGAGAAACCCAAGATGGGGGTCAGGACCTATGGAGGCTGTACCATGGTAACCATCAGGCTATGTGATGACACTCTCTTCTTAGAGTCACTAGTGTTTTGTGAGTTGAGTCACATGGATGTTTACAAAGTCTTGTAGTCCTTTCCTACTTGTCTTACTTTGTTTTCTTGAGGGTTTTCTACTATCTCCTAGCATGGTGGGGTGGTTCCATTTTGGGATCACATGGTCGGGTGGCAGTGCCACTTGCCATTGGATGTTTTGGATTGTATCTTCAGGTGAGGAAAGGCTTCACTGGTGTTTCTTGATTTGTGGTTTATGTACCAGCTCTTGTTCGAGATCATTGTTCAGTTAAGACCTTGTGGTCATTGTATCAGACTTTTATGTAACCTTGATATTGTAACTTTGTAAACCTGTGACATTATTGGAAGCCATGTATTTGTGGATATTGTAATAGTATGTTAGTGGAATGTATGTTATTTCAGTTGCTTTGATCTTATGTTAAAATGTTTTATGGGAATTGGATACATTGAGATACTTTTATTTCTTCATTATGAAAGTTGGATGTATGTATAGTTTTAAACTTAAACATTCAATTTATCTAATTAAATAGATTAATTGTGGCGTTAATATAATCTACAAATTAATCTTCATTGTTAACCCTTAGGAAATCATATAATAGACTTCCGTTGTGTTATTAAATGTGTAAAGGTTATAGTTAATGCATTTAATCTTAAAAAAAAAAATTATTTCACCCTTTAGTTGCCTAGTTGTGTTGTTTCCTTTAGGGTTCCTGACGGGGCATTACATTTGGTATCAGAGCCCAAGTTTCAACACTAGGTACTATGGGTTTGTAGTGTGCGTTTCAGTTGACCTTTTTACTTAGGTCTTAATGTTTGTGTTTCCCTTGTTTTATCCTTGCCATAGGTCTGAACCATTTTCTCTATACAGTGCTAGGTCATGGCTAGGAAAGCTAGGGGAGGATGTAGCAAAGATGAGAGAACTGTATTCTTATTTATTTTAGGCTTCCAAGAGTAAGCTTAGTTTTGGGGGGGAGAATGTAGTACCCCTACTATATTGAATCCATTAGACTCATATTTTATTATTGGTTGTTTTTCAGTAGAAACATTACCATAATATATTATTCATATTTTTATAACATTATGCTTTATTTGGAGATGAGATGTATAATTTATTTGCAGTATTTCAATACTTGTGATTTATGGCATTTTATGGATTATTGCTATGTACTAACATTTTACTTTACCTATACGATGTGTAATTATATGTTGTGTTTACGAGTGTATTGGATCCAAGGGGATGATTTTCTTTCACTCATTTCAATGAGATAGGGAACGTCACGATTCTCCTTCATCGGTGTGTATGTCATGTTTTTTATATTGTATATATATGCATGTGTGGTTCGGTGATGTACGATATTGCAAGTACAAGTACCGGGTAGGTATGGGGTATCGTCTCCTCCTGGCTTCACAGGTCTGAGCATGCCTTATATTTTCTAATGGAAGTGGAGGAGATAGTAGTTGACCCTATTTTACTTAGATACACTCATGTGAGTGTCGTTAGTTGGTCATCTTGTTAGTGTGTTCAGCTTTGATATTTTGTCATTTTATCTTTTATGGATAACTGCTTAAGATTTATTTAATTTGAGTATTTTAGTGGATTTAATTAATTAATTAATTAAGTTTATGGACTTATCTCATTATTGTATTGTTTGTGCATTGAGATTATAAATTTAGTTAATTTAAAGAAATTATTAAATTAAGTTGCAAGTTGCATGATATTAGAAATATATTTTATTTAAATTTTAGTGGAAAAATAAATTAGATTAATTATATTTATTGTTTCCTAGAGTTTTAAATAAATAAATAAATAAATAAATAAAAGGATAAATAAATAAATAAATAAAAGAATAAATAAATAAATAAATAAAAGAATAAATAAATAAAAGAATAAAAGAATAAAAGAATAAAAGAATAAAAGAATAAATAAATAAATGAATAAAATAATTAATTATAATTAAAATATTGTTTTAATTTTTTATTTAGGAAAAAGAATTAATTGGAATTAAAGTATTGTTATAATTCTTTATTTAGAAAATTAATTAATTGGAATTAAAGTATTATTTTAATTCTTCATTTAGAAAATTAATTAATTGCATGAGAAAAGAAAAGAAAGAATAATGATTTTTAATTATTGCATGTTAGCTTATCTTTTGTTATAAAATTGGAAATTAAAATAAAATTACTATTATTCTAAATTTAGGTTTGTTTTGAAAAAGCTATTGAACCTAGAATTTTAGTTTAAATAGGGGAATAGGTCTTTATTTTAGTTACATAGGAACAAGTTAGGAATTTAGGTGAAGGAATTTATTGGAAGCTTATTGAAAAAGTTAGGGTGCTTCTACAGATTTCTTCCAGGAAAGCTATACTAGGTTGGATGAATTCTTAGTTGTGGGTTTTTAGTAAATATTTCTATTTTTCTCTGATTGATGTGTGTGTGTTAAATTATTGTTGAATACAAACCATCTTTTGATGAATTCAAGTTTTATTTTGAAATCCATGCCTGGCGTGTAGTTCTAGTTTATAGGAAGAAAGTAATTTTGAGAAAATTAGGAAAATTATTATAGAAAATTCATCAAGATTTTATGATGTATGGAGAATTGCAAGATTTGAGAGGAATGATATTCTTAGAGAAAATATTCCCTCTTGTTTGATTTTTGTTTTGATACTTGGCTATGGGAGTCCTTTTTAATATTTGTGTATCTATGTGAAATTATTTAGTTATTTTAGAAATAAATTTAATCATTAATTAAATTTATTGTGTTATTAAAAGTTAAGGGAATTTGTTTTATTATATTATTTTGGAGAAATTATGTATTAATTAATTTTCCTTTTAATAAATTTTATTGGAAATAAATTTTGGTTGAAAATAGAATTTATTGGTTTTTAGGTTATTGTATGTTAAAAAAAAAATTAAAAAAAAAATATTAAATTAATTATTCAAAAAAAAAATTAAATTAAATTAATTTTAAAAAATAATAATAATAATAATAATATATATATATATATATATATATATATATATAGATATATATATATGTATGTATATAATATTTTCTGTGGTTTTAGTTATGTTATTTTGGAAATGAAAGATATTTCAAAATTAAATCTTCTTTTTATTATATATTTTAATGTGATATAATTATATAATATTATATTCATAGAATATATATATATTTATGTAATTATATTATATTATTATATATAATTTTTAATTTGGAATTTAATTTAGATTATTGATATAATATAATCGGGTTTATTTGTAAATTATTCATGAACATATAATTAGGGGGTTAATTTTTATGTGATTTTATTTAACTTTATTGGACAAATGATAGATTGATTTCTTTGTATTAAAATAGTTGTATTTTCTTATTGTCTAGAAAATCTTTAATTACAAGTTATTTATGCTTTTGACTATTTTAAGAGAAGATTGCCTATATTAGGATCTTGTGTAAATGGTGTTTGTAGTAAAGCTTAATTTCATCACAATTCTGGTTGAGTTGTCATTGTGTCCTATGTTATTATTTCTCCTTGGTTAGGTATTGTTGCAAAACCTTATTGATGTGAGCCATTGTGTGTACTTGTCCAAATGGTCAATCTTGGGTTAGTGATTATGTATCCTTCACCTATGTTCTATCAGGATTAGTTATGGATGTTTGTTTTTCCATAGAGTTCTCATAGAGAGACTTTTCCTATTAGTGTTCTATGAGAGAGAGTGGCTTTTGAGCGGTGGCCATGCCTGAAGTGGATGATAGGATAACCCGTCGAAAGTTAGTTAAAAAGTGATAACATAATAATAAACTGGGGGAGAGTGAGATAAATATTAATTAAGATAAGTGTACCTCATGCATAGGTGAGTGCTTGTACAGGGCTCATAATGTTATGAGAAAGCTTGGAATGGGAAACTTACCACTTTATCTTCATGAAAGGATTGGTAGGGTCTGCATGAGACTTAGTTGGAATCAGAGGCTCGGGAGAGGTTACCAAGAGAAACCCGAGGATGGGGGCTGGGACCTATGGAGGCTGTACCATGGTAACCATCAAGCTATGCGATGACACTCTCTTTTTAGAGTCACTAGTTTTTTGTTAGATGAGTCACATCGATGTTTGCAGAGTCTTGTAGTCCTTTCGTACTTGTCATACTTTGCTTGCTTGAGGGTTTTTTACTATCTCCTAGCATGGTGGGGTGGTTCCATTTCGGGATCACATGGTCGGGTGGTAGTGCCACTTCCCATCGGATGTTTTGGATTGTATCTTTAGGCGAGGAAAGGCTTCACTAGTGTTTCTTGATTCATGGTTTATGTACCAGCTCTTGTTCGAGATCATTGTTCAGTTGAGACCTTGTGGTCATTGTATTGGACTTTTATGTAACCTTGATATTGTAACTTTGTAAACCTGTGACATTATTGGAAGCCATGTATTTGTGGATATTGTAATAGTATGTCCGTGGAATTTATGTTATTTCAGTTGCTTTGATCTTATGTTAAAATGTTTTATGGAAATTGGATACATTGTGATACTTTTAGTTCTTCATTATGAAATTTGGATGTATGTATAGTTTTAAACTTAAACATTCAATTTATCTAATTAAATAGATTAACTGTGGTGTTAATATAATCTACAAATTAATCTTCATTAGTAACCCTTAGGAAATCATATGTTAGACTTTCGCTATGTTATTAAACGTGCAATGGTTATAGTTAATGCACTTAATCTTAAAAAAAAAAAAAAAATCACCCTTTAGTTGCCTAGTTGTGTTGTTTCCTTTAGGGTTCCTGATGGGGCATTACACTGCCTTAAAAGATTTTTCATTTTATGGTCCATGAGTGAGCTTAAAAGAAAAATATAATGGATTCATATACTAGTGAGATCCTCAATACCAACAGACATTATGAGACACATGGCTCCAACCAAGAGGAAGATGTTTTATTTGATCAACTAGATGTATCCCTAGGATTATCCTCTTTCTTGAATGATGCATATAATCAAGAGATGATAGAAAAATGATAAATTTTAATCTGAGTGCCTTCTTGTTGGACCTCGTTTGACATGGGGCTAGGTTTCCTTCAAATTTTGACACATCCATTCTCATCACTCTACCAACTGGAGATTTCCTTAACAATGTTGCACCTATTCTTGATACCATCTTGAATCCATCATCACATAACCCCACTTCACCCTCCCCTACCTGTCCAACTATCACTCCACCTTCCACTTCCAAATTCTTAAACAACATAGCCAACTTCATACATATAACCCAGCCTCTTCCAACTTTAGTGCAAGCTTGCCAACATCCCATCACTACATCTTCATATCAATACATTAGTTCAATCATTCCACCCACTTCCAATTATCATATTCCCATATTGGAACATCAATATTGTCCACTCCACCACCAACATTTTGACACCCCCCAACTTAGTGACTTGGAAATAGAGCTTAATGAAATGAAACACTTACTCAAAAACATGAAGAATGAACATAAAAAGTAAACTTATACATTTGAAGAAATATGCCCATATCCTTCTGACAAATCAATTTTTGTGGTTCCTTATTCTCTTAGCTTTCAGATCTTAAAATTTGACAAATACAAAGGAAAAGGTGACCCTAGGAAACATGTCAAATAATTCTTCATAACTTGTCAAGAGGTCTCTTATAGTGACATCTATCTAAGGAGACTCTTCCCTAAGAGCCTAGGAGCCCCTTCTCTCACATGTTTTTCTAATTTTCCACATGTATGCATCACTTCATTCTCTGATTTAGTTGAAACATTTGTGACTTATTATATGTATAACATTGAAAGTTATGCATATATGATGTATCTATACAATACTAAACAAAGGAATGTGGAAACTTTTGCTAATGATGTAGAAATTTTTATCCACAATCTTGTGTCTGAAATGTCCTTTCGTTTATGTGTGCAATGTCTTGAAGATTATGAAGAAGTCACCAAAAAAGGCTTGGCCTTGGTACATGCATTAATTGAGAAAGTTGTTATCAAACATTATCAAAATGAATCTCATGGTTCTCCTCCAATGATAAGCCTAAGTTTTGGGGTAAAAATAAAAATATGGTAAATGATGGTGTGACAAATGTTACAAATATACAAATAATTTAAGTACCATCCAATCCACCAATAAAATCAAACCCACCTTGCAATCCTCCCTCTCACTAAAAGAAAATCAAACCTAATATGACCATCTCCATAAATCGCAAACCAACCCTTCAACAAAGTAATCAAACCAAGCGTGAGTACACACCTCTCACTCAACCTATCGATGTCATTTTTCAACAACTTACTATGGCCAATATAGTACAATATCATATTACACGACCTTATAATGAGAATCAACACAATCCCACATGGTACAATAACATTGAATATTATGAATACCACTGCTTCAAAGGTCATGATACTAAAAAGTGCATGAAATTGAAGAACTATAATCAAGATCTTATTAATAGAGGAGAAGTTGAGGTAGTAGGGAATAAGGCAAATTTATCTAATGAAAAGCTCAAAATTTATCAAGACCCCTTTCCAAAGCATGATAAAGGAAAAGCTTCATCATTCCATGATGTTACTTATGATTATACAAATACCATATCATCCTTTGAATCCCTTGTTGGTCCTATAGAAGTAGTTTATGATCATGTTAATATCATAACCATCAAAGGAGTAGATAACCTACCACACCCCAAAGGAGGAGACTCGTCCTTCAAGAAACATCTACCACCCTCATCGATTTCAATGTTACCACTCACTAAGGGAGATTCAGTATCCAAGGGGATTCTCCTCCTCCACAGTCATCCTCTAATGCTATATCCACATCTCACTATAATATCCTTGACCATCTTAGCAAAAATCCTACACAAATCTCCATCCTTGAGCTGCTTAAATCACCACCTATCTATAAAGAAATCCTTGAAAACTCTTTGCTTGAGTGTTGTGTCCTTGATAACATCAATGCTTCACAATTACAATCTTTGATAGGAAATATCACTTCCCAACATCACCTTGTCTTTACTTCTAAAGATGTTGTGTACACCAATCCATCTCATAACAAACCCCTCCATACTGAAGCCATTGTAAATAAACATAAAATAAAAAGGGTTCTTATAGACAGTGGATCCATTCTAAATTTGTGTGCATATAAGTTAATAAAAAAATTGGGATACCCCAAGAATATTATTTATTCAAAAGAAAAGATCATAATTAAAGCATATGATGATGTTGAAAGGGTCTCTAAAGGAAAAAATGCTATGCCACTTCAAGTGAGCCCAATAACAGTAGAAACAATGTGTCTGGTGTTGGATCTTGATCTTCCATACAACATCCTCATTGGTTGTCCATGGATTTATTCCATTCAAGTCATTCTCTCCACTTACAATCAATGCCTCAAACTCCCATATAATGGTAAGGAAATCACAATTTCTGCTAATCCATGACCTTTCCAATATTACAAACTTCTTGAAGGACAACACACCTACCATTGTCCTCTCAACACTCTAACTTCATCACCATCAATCAAAAACTCCAATGTCAGCTTCGCTTCCACAAAACTCAAGATCAAGTCCAAAATCTTTGACAATGGGTTTGGAGAATATGTCCTTAAGAATGCACTCTATATGAGACATCTCCTTGCCTCTAGTAAGTCCTATGGTAGGCCTAAACAAATTAAAATTAAAAAAATGTTCACCATTCAATGCAAGAAGAGTACATTCTAGGAGTGGGGCCCTCTTGATGAAGAGAATCATGATACAAATGTCACTTCATGGCTCTATCAAGAGGAAGATGATGAATGTACAAATATTCCAAAAGACATGTATCCAAGAGCATTCTCCATTTTAGACAAAATAGGCTATCAAGGACATGGTCTACGACCTAAAGAGGAAGGAAGGAAAGAACCTATTGCACCAATCTCTTACAAGCACAAGAGAGGATTACGTTACTTTTTGAGAACCTAAGTTAACTCTCAAATTCTCTCATGTAGCTTATTTTTCCAATGTCAATGACTCCAATGAAGAGAAATTTTATGAAGTGCCTTTTCAATACCTTGATGATCTTTTTGATGAAGCTCGTGTATACAATATCAGTCCTTCAACTTTACCCAATCTCCTGCTTGTATACCATGAAGTCATTTATTGGGACCAACAAGGACCACCTACCCTCGACATCTGTGTTGATGATAGTGCCTTCTTTGTACTTTTAAACATGTACAGCCTTAAAGATCACATGATAGTTTGTGGCATCATGTAATGCCCCGCCAGGAAACCCCGAAGGGATTAAGCCAAAACACAAGAATAGAGTGCAATTTTTTTTTTTTAAGGTTACAACACATAAGATGCAACAAGATATCAAAGATTCAGATTACATAGCGGAAGACTTCACTAACACCTAGAGAGTTTCCCAATGAGATTACTTAAATTTCACCATTCACTTAACTCACACGTTTAATCCAAAAGCTGAATATCTTAATAACTAGATAATTCATAATCAGAATAATTCCTTTCAAAAGAGGGAAATACAAATCACAAGCGAAGATTCATCATTAAGATCCATTCATAATCTTCACTCAAGCTTTTCATTTAAAATTACAAACCATACATCTAACATACTAATACACTAGGATTTCATCATAACATAACAGATCTTTCCAAGCCTATTTAAATTCCTTAACAACAACTGAGTATAATTCACTTACTCTAAGTTATATTCTTTCATATTTCAACTTATAGCATTTTAAAACACGATTACATACATACATACATCTATGATAATCTCATCTAAACCACTTACGCATTCGATCAACAAGGCATTCAAGAAAGAACTGAATATAAGCATTTATAGTTAATTCCCATTTATCCACTTAACCATTTTAACATAAGCTAAACATACATGATAAAGCTGAATAAAGGAAACATAAGAGAATACATCACATAACACCATAATGATCTCGGAGTTCACCCCTAAAGGGCTACATCTTTGGGTCTACGTAACTGCAAGACCCCTCTGATAATTAATAAAGTTAAGAGTACAAGAGGTTACACCATACAATCCAGCCATCAAGGCGATACATAAACAATATACAAACGACCACATCGGTCCATTAATACATAAACGATCCTTTAAAAAGAACAGGATCCAGCTGAACATAATCAAGCTAATACAAAGGTCCAGAAGAGCATCCATAAAACTGAGCCATCACCACCCAAGGTCTAACATGAAACCGACACTCACAAGGGCAGAGACAGAAGGACGACTCACAAGGTACTCAAAATAGGACAAAACGACAACACACTAGCGAACGTAGGGACAAGTGTCATCACACAACCTGGTATGGTTACCATGGCAAGTCCTCATAGGTCTTGGCCCCATACATTGGGTCACCCTGGCAACCTAATCCGAACTTCCGGCCCATCCAAGCCTCATGTGGACCCACACATCCTCTCGTGAAGACAAGGATGGTAGTTTGCCATTTCAGGCCTTCTCACAGCATGTCGAATCTATGATAGCACTCGTCCCATGTGTGAGGCACATTATCTTATTTAGAGATTACATTCTAATCTATTTAAGGGTTATCACTTATTAGACTCACTTTCGACAGGTTACCCAGTAGCCACTTTGGGCGCGGCCCCCAATCGAAAGCCACTTGCCCATACGACACTAGACTATACTCGGACAAACTCAAAACCAAGGAATACACATGGTCAGACGAACGGAGTTCCAGAAGAGAGAAACAATCATCAGGTCAAACACGACTCAAGGGTAATCACTTGCTAACGGTACTCTAACTAGAGACCCGATCAACAACGGTCAACCACAATCATCATTCGACTCACACACAAGGAGGATATGACCAACTATGACAACATCACAATACAACAGTCAACTCGGAAATCGAGGACTAAAACAGGCACCCCAAATCATGCCATACGACAGGGTCCTATTTAACAAAGCAAAACATGCCATTTCATAATTAAAGGCGAATACAGAAATTAAACTCGCAAGGCAATAATCAGAAAAGACAATATTCCCTCAAATTGATTTAATCATTATAAGTCGATCAAGTTTTCTACAAGATCTAAATCAGCTTACAGTTATCTACCTCATCAAGGGATAGGTTGTTCTTGGTTTTCTAACTCCTAAGGTTCAAGGCATCGAACAGGCAAATTAAGCCATAATGAGTTTTTAACCAATTCATATTAATAAATCTCAGACAACCATTAATCAACTAAAATAAGCTATTTAATCTCCAACAAAACATCATTAAGTAGAATTTACATCGTATTCCAACGATTTTCCAATAACATATTATTTCTCTATTATTTTTAAACAATACTACATCAAATAGCCATCTTCCCTAATCAGCTAGAAGGTAAGGTATAATTTTACTAGAACAAGATCAATCCGAATATAATTGACAATATTAAATTGCAAAATAACAGTTGAAGGACTTAATTAGACGAGGTGCACAAATCATGAAATGAAATTGAATGTTTAATTCACCTATAAACTCCATTATATAATTAATCAATATCAAGTTTACATCAATCACGATTAATGCCACCTTAATCTTAATCAAGAACTAATTAAACTTAACATAAAAAAAACAACTTCTCATTAAAATGATATAAATATCATATGCTTTCTTTTTTTAATACTAACAAAAATACATTAAAACAAAACGATTATAAATTACGTTTAAACAACAAAAAAACGCATTTAAAATTATGTTTTTTTTTTAATAAAAGAACGCATTTTAAAACAATGAGGCGAGGGTTAGGGCCGTGCCCTAACCCTAGCGCCAGGGGCACTCCCGCGAGCGGCGCTCACGGTGGTGCCCACAGGTGCCGCGGCGCCCTGCGGCCACCGCCGTGAGCCGCTAGCGCTGCGGTCTGTGAGCAGAGAACCAGGGAGAGACGGGGGGAGCAAGCGGGGGACGCGCGGGGAAGGGGGGAGGAGTGGGTGGAGCTCCGCTCCCCGCCCTCCAACCCCAAAACCCAGGGTTTAAATCATCAAACGCGCAGTCCCGAACAAAACAACGCCCAGCTTGGGTTTAACCAAATTACACGACGCTAAAAAAAATATAAAACCTAGTTCGAAAATTAAAATAATGTTTTTGTTTTCCATTTAAACACAGTCCGAAATAAACACAAACGTCCAGCTTGGTTAAGATAAATTACACAGCGTTATTGTACAACGCACAGTTCGGAACTGGTCATATCAGAGCCCATGTTGCAAACATTGGGATCTCTCGTGTCGCGTGTGCCCTCTATTTGTGTGAAGTGTATCGACCTTATGTGTATGCTTGTCTTGAATCTGAAAGTGTGAATTGTGTTTGTTTAAAGATTATGATCTAGCTTAGTGTTGTCCATTTGAGGGACTAGTATGGCAATTATTGAATGCTTGTTTTGTAGAAATTAAATGATTATCACCATTCCTCTCTCTCTTTCTGGAAATTAAATGATTAGGATATGTGTAATTATCTTTGATTTGAGTTCTTGTTTGCAAGAAGAGAAAAGGGTGTGACTTCTTGAACCCTTGTGTGAGCTTTATGATGCTTATGTTTTTAGATTATTAAAAGGCTATGGGTTTTAAAAAAAAAAAAAAAAAAAAAATTATTTTGGGTTTTTGGGAGAAAACTGTATGTGTATGTTGTAGGAGTAGCATGATTAAATTCTATTTTAGTAAGGTGCATTACTATGCGAATAGATGAATTATGTGAAACTGCTTGGTTGTGGAAGAAGTATTAAAAGAGCATGTTATTGTAGCTTTGAGAGAGTGCTAATGTGTTTTCCGAAAGATTGTCTTATTTGTCTCATTAACCAGTTTGATTGAAGATTTATTTTAGCAAATGCTCCATTGAACTCGCTTTTGGGTATGTGGAATTACCTTAATGTGTTTAGAAAGTGCGAATGAAAATCTTGGTTGATGTGTATGCATTAATATGTTTTATTTGGGTTAATAGCTCTTTGTTATCTTGTTGCATCTTATGTGTTGTAACTTTTTAAAAAAATAAATTTTGCACTCTATTCTCGTAATTGTGGCTTATCCCTTCGGGGTTTCCTGGTGGGGCATTACATTGGAATTTTTGGGTCAACTCTTCCATATAACCCAAATTTGGGGAAAAATGGAGGGATGGACATTTTTGGGAAGTTTTGGAGTGGAGATGGAAAATTGGAGGCTTTGGCAGCTGAGATTGGGATTCTTCAGCTGATCTTGCCAGGAACGCGAGATCAGGTAGGATCCAACTCTCATTTTTTTAGTTTTTGTTTAAAATGAAATGGGGGTTTTATCTTGGATTTAAATTTTCCTTCGAATGCCATGTTTATGGATCGATTTGGTAAATTACCAGCTTGGCTGGAAGTGATTTAGAGGTGCTGTTAATTCCTCTTGTTTTTGGGCGTTTTAGTATGGAATTTCAGACTGTGTGTTCAAAAAAAAAAAAGTTAAATGATTTGTTATCGCTCTGGGCGTTTGTGTTGTTTCCGAACTGTGTGTTCGAAGGAAATTTATCATTTTTGAACTGTGTTTTTATGTTTTTAGCGCTGTGTTTAAATTTTATGGCGCTGTGTAAATGCCCATTTTTACCCCTGTGTGTTAATCCATGAACTATATTACCTCTTTTTGTTAGCTGTGCATTGTTGCTTTACGGGGCGGACTGGGCGTTTTTTTCTTTCTTGTTTGAACTGCGGGCCGGGGTTTGGGAGAGCGGGGAGCGGAGCTCCACCCGCTCCCCTCCCCTCCCCCACTCTTTTCCCCCTCTCTCGCACGTTACCTCCCCCCACACATCCTCCCTCGCTGGTGTGAACAGCTAGGCCGCGGCACACTGTGGTGGCTGCAGGGCCGCGGTGGCCGCAGGGCGCCGCGGACCTGCGGGCACTGCAGTGGCGCCGCCCGCGTGGGCATCCCCTGCGGCTGGTGTGGGATGGCGGCTAGGGTTAGGGCATGGCCCGCCCAGCTCGTCTTCCTCATTTTTAAAAAAATGCATTTTGGTTAAAACAAAATTCATAAAATGTTTTCTTTTTAGGTATTCTTTTCACTCAAATAAAAAGAATGCATATGATATGAGTATAGTTTATAATGAAAGATGTTTTTTTTTTCAAATGTATTTTTTTTTTAACTCAAAAAAAATATATATATATATAACGTTTTTTTTTATATTATGTAATGTAGATTTTGATGTATGGTTTAATATCAAATTGTGTATAATGTATTGATTGTGGAATAACGAATATACTCCTTACTTAGCAGTTCATTTTGGATTCTGCTATACGTGCATAGGAAAGTAAAATTCGGATTGGGAAATGATTACCTTCATTTGGTTTCCCTTTTTATTTTTATATTCCCGTGATTCGTATTATGCATCTGGGATTGAAAATATGAAACTGAAGAGGTCGGTTTTCGACCGGTATGTTAATGACGTTTTGTTGGAGATTAAATGTATCCTTGTTTAAATTGCTTAATGGTTGTCAAATTTTATTAATATAAATTGGTTTAAAGACTCGTTATGGCCTAATTTGCCTGTTCGATGCTTTGAACCTTAGGAGTTAGAAAACCAAGAATAACTTAACCCTTGATGAGATAGATAATTGTAGTCCGATTTAGATCTTGTAGGAAAACTTGATCGATTGTAATGTTTAAATCAATTTGAGGAAATATTGTCTTTTCTGATTATTGTCTTGCGAGTTTAATTTATGTATTCACCTTTAATTATGAAATGGCATGTTTTGCTTTGTTTAGTAGGACCCTGTCGTATGGATGATTTGGTGTTCCTGTTTCAGTCCTCGAATTTTGAGTTGACTATGGTATTGTGATGTTGTCTTAGTTGGTCATATCCTCTTCTGTGAGTCGTATTTGACCTGATGATTGTTCTTCCTTCTTGAACTCCGTTCGTCTGACCATGTGTATTCCTTGGGTTGAGTTCGTCTGAGTTAGTCTAGTGTCGTATGGGAAAGTGGCTTTCGATTGGGGGCCGCGCCCAAAGTGGCTGCTGGGTAACCCGTCGAAAGTGAGTCTAATAAGTGATAACCTAAATAGATTAGAATGTAATTTATAAATAAGATAATGTGCCTCACACATGGGACGAATGCTATCATAGATTCGACATGCTGTGAGAAGGCCTGAAATGGCAAACCATCTTCCTTGTCTTCACGAGAGGATGTGTGGGTCCACATGAGGCTTGGATGGGCCGGAAGTTCGGATTAGGTTGCCAGGGTTACCAGTGTATGGGCCGGGACCTATGAAGACTTGCCATGGTATCCATACTAGGTTGTGTGATGACACTTGTCCCTACGTTCGCTAGTGTGTTGTTGTTTGACCTGTTTTGAGTACCTTTGTGGGTCGTCCTTTTGTCTCTGCCCTTGTGAGTATCGGTTTCGTGTTTAACCTTGGGTGGTGATGGCTCAGTCTTATGGATACTCTTCTGGACCTTTGTTTTAGCTTTGATTATGTCAGCTGGATCCTGTTCTTTTTAAGGATCGTTTATGTATTATTGACCGATGTGGTCGTTTGTATATTGCTTATGCATCACCTTGATGGCTGGATAGTACTTGGTGTAACCTTTTGTACTCTTAACCATATTATTTATCAAAGGGGTCTTGCAGTTGCGCAGACCCGGAGATGTAGCCCTTTAGGGGTGAACTCCGAGATCATTATGGTGTTATGTGATGTATTCTCTTATGTTTCCTTTATTCAGCTTTATCAGGTATGATTAACTTATATTAGAATGGTTAAGTGGGTAATTGGAATTAACTATAAATGCTTATATTCAGTTCTTCCTTGAATGCCATGTTGATCGAATGCGTAAGTGTTTTAGATGTGATGTATCGTAGATGTATGTATGTAATCATCTTTTGAAATGCAATAAGTTGGAATATGAATGAATGTATCTTAGAGTAATGAATTATACTCAGTTGTCGTTAAGGAATTTAAATATGCTTGGAAAGATCTCTTATGTTATGATGAAAATCCTAGTGTATTAGTATGTTAGATGTATGGTTTGTAATTTTAAATGAAAAGCTTGAATGAGAATCATGAATGGATCTTAATGATGAATCCTTGCTTGTGATTTACATTTCAATCCTTTGAAAGAAATTGTCCTTCTTATGAGTTATCTCGTTATTAAGATATCCAGCTTTTGGACTAATTGTGTGAGTTAAGTGTATTGTGAAAATTTAAGTAATCTCGTTGGGAAACTCTTTAGGAGTTAGTTGTTGTCTTCTGCTATGTAATCTGAATCTTTGTTATCTTGTTGCATCTTATGTGTTGTAACTTTTAAAAAAATAAAAAATTTGCACTCTATTCTTGTAATTTTGGCTTATCCCTTCGGGGTTTCCTGGCGGGGCATTACAGGTCACAAACGCCCAGTTCGATATAATCCATATTATTTTAAACACACAGTTCATTTTACTTTGCAAAAACTAGAATAACCATAAATGGGTTCGAATTCCATATTTCGATTTACATACCAGAAATCCATTTTCCTAAACTTGGAGATATGGGTTTTACAACATTTCCTCCTAGAACAGCAAACCCCATAGAAATTAAGAAAAACCAAATGGATAAACAAACCCTACCTGATCTCGCATTCCTGGCAAGATCTGACGAAGAATCCAAATCTCCAGCTCCCAAATCCTCCTTCTTCCTCCAAAATCCCCCAATTCATCTCCAAAATCTCTCCCAAAATGTCCATCCTCCAATTTTTTCCCAAATTTGGGTTATATGGAAGAGTTGACCCAAAAATTCCATTTTTGGAATTAAAATTTTTATTTAAGAATAATTCACAAAATTTATCCTTTCTAACTATTTCAGAAAATTAACTTGCGTTTCCATTCACAATCGATTTCTTCATTTAATCAAGTTTAATCTTTCAATTTTCAAAATCCAAGAGAATACTATCCATCTATTGCGATAAAATATAAAACTTCCTTTTCAACAGCATAAACAAAATGCATTAAATATTCGAAAACAGACATTTAATCGGATTTACTTCCAATTTAAAACAGGCAATTCATTAACAACGAAAATCGCATAATGAATTCTCAATCAATTTAATCCATTAATCATCAATGCACAAATGCATAAATAATCAAAATAATTACTAAGGACTAAATAACCAAACACACCAGGCATGCAAACCGAGAAGGTCAACCAAACAGACGACTCGCAAACCCAAACAAAAAGGAATAACCGACGACGACTGACGATGCTCACTTGAGCACGACTAAGGTCGACTAGGGTCTTACGACCACCTAATCCAACTCTAAGGATTAAAAAGGGTATGCTCAAACCTGCAAAACCAGGTGACGAGGAACCTCGCACTCATGCGACTTCATACCTGAAATCTCCTACAACCAAAGATCATACATGCATACATATATAATAACTTAATGAGAGCATTAGTCCGATACTAATATCACGAAATAGGAACACTGACAACTTGCATACGACTAGAGAGAACACCACATCAATAGCTATGCGTTAAATCAACATCTGACTATAACATCATATTAAGATAAACTAATCAAGATTAAACCAAGGTTAGAAATAGACTAGGGTAGGGGTACTACACATCAAACTTAATAAGGAGGCATACTTTGGTAGTCAAGCCAACTCCCTTAGTCACAAAAATGAAAATAAAAACCCAAATTCCCCTAGTGAAAACCTCAATGAGGCATTATCGAACAATAAAAAAGTAAAAAGAAAGGATGTATCCACTAGTGAAAACCTAGACCAGGCAGTAGAGGATGAGGGAATTGACTTTCCTACCATAGTTCCCCCATTGCAAGAAATGTCCTCATTATTGATTAAAGAAACTGAAACAATAAATTTGGGGACAAAAAAAATCTGAAGAATACATTCATTGCCAAATCTCTCACTGATCAATACAAGCAAGATGTAGTAACTTTTCTCAAAGATATACAAGTTAACTACACTTGGTCATACACTAACATGCTAAGATTGGATCTAGATTTAGTAGTGCATCATCTTGTAATACATCTTAATGCAAAGCCTGTCAAGCAAAAATTGAGAAAAATACACCCTCAAATTTCTCTTTTAGTCAAAGAAGACCTGCAAAAGATGTTAGATGTGGGATTTATTTCACCTATTGACTATCCAAAATGGTTTTCAAGCACAGTACGGGTCGAAAAACCCACTAGAGCAATACATATCTACATAGACATTAGGGATCTCAATAAAGCATGTCCTAAGGATGATTCCCCTTACCAAACATTAACATCATGGTGGATCTAACAACCAAAAACAAGAGGCTTTCCTTAATGGATAGTTTCTCAAGATATAATTAGATCAAAATTATTATCAAAGGTCAACATAAGACAACTTTACTACTCCATGGGGAACTTTTTGCTATCAAGTCATTTCCTTTGGGTTAAAGAATGTAGGAGCTACCTATCAATGAGCTATAACCACTATCTTTCATGATTTTTTTGATGATATCATGGAAGACTATGTACATGATCTCTTAGGAAAATCAAAGACACAAGAAGGACACATTGTTGTCCAAAATAAGATCTTTGAAAGACTGGAAAAGTACAAGTTACATTTTAAACCTAAGAAATGTGTTTTTGGAGTTACTTTTGAAAGACTTTTGGGTTTTATTGTATCAAGAAGAGGAATTTAAGTAAATCCAACTAAGGTGTAGGCTATTATGGACATGCCACCTCCAAATAATCTCAAGCATATTCACAATCTTCAAGGAAAACTCCAATCTTTTCATAGATTCATCTTGTAACTTGTGATTAAGTGTTAATCATTCGCTTTTACTTCATAAGAATACCAAATTTTAGTGGGATTGTTTGTGTTGAAAGGAATTTGATAATCTTAAGGAATATCTAGCTTCCTCGCCTATTCTGATACCTCCTTTTCCCAGACAATTACTTCTTTTGTATATCTCTACTATAAAAATGGTACTAGATTCATTACTAGCATAATTTGATGGTCGAGGAAAAGAGCATGCAATATAATATGGTTGTCATGAAGGATTGTGCCCAATTGCTCAATCTCTAAATCTCTGCAACCTCATGCAACATGAAACACCTTTGAACCTATGGGTTTCTCATGATGAAGGTGAGTCTCCAGATTATGGGCTAGTTACCTCACAAAACCTCCTAAAAATAGTGGTACTTTATCCAAATAATCCAACAAAAACAACAAACTAGGGAGGTCTTTCTCCCAACTCACCTATTCAAATAGATGTCAACTCTTCACAAACTCTCAAGAGCCCTCACAAGGCTAATAGGTTCTCAATAGGATTCTGTAGTACCCCTACCGTAATCTATTTCTAACCTTGGTTTAATCTGGATTAGTTTATCGTAATATTATGATTAGTGTCAGATGTTGGATTTAACGCATAGCTATTGATGTGTTTCTCACACTAGTTGTATGCAGGTTATTCAGTGTACCTATTTCGTGATTTTAGTATCGGACTAACACTTTCATTAGATTTTATAAATGTATGCATGTATGATCTTTTGTTGCAGGAGATTCCAGGTATGAAGTCGCATGAGTGCGAGGTTCGTCGTCACCTGGTTTTGCAGGTTTGAGTGTACCCTTGTTAATCCCTAGAGTCGGATTAGGTGGTCGTGAGACCCTAGTTGACCTTCGTCGTGCTCTAGTGAGCATCGCCAGTCATCGTCGGTAATCCCTTCTTGTTTGGGTTTGCGAGTCATCTGTTTGGTTGATTTTCTCGGTTTGCATGCCTAGTGTGCATGGTTAAATTGGTTAATTAGTCCTTAGTAATTATCTTGTTTAATTATGCGTTTGTGCATTGAAGATTAATGGATTAGATTAATCGGGTATTCGTTATGCGATTTTCGTTGTTAATGAATTGCCTATTTTAATTGGAAGCAAATTGATTTAAATGACTGATTTTGAATATTAAATGCATTATTTATATATGCTGTTGAAAAGAAAGTCTGATATTTTATCGCAATAGATTAATTGTATTCTGTTGGATTATTAAATTAGGAAGATTAAAATTGTTTAAATGAGAAATCGAATTTTGAATTGAAAGGCAAGTTAATTTGTTGTGTTTGTGAGAAAGAATTAAATTTTGAGAATTATTTGAAAATACAGTTTTTAATTCCAAAATAGAAATTTTGGGTCAACTCTTCCATATAACCCAATTTGGGGAAAATTGGGGAGGATGGACAAATTTGGAAAAAAATCCTTGGTTGGAGAAATTTTTGGAAAAGAAAATTGGAAAAGAAATTGGAGGTTTTGGGGAAGGAATGATGCTGGATCTGGCAGGTGGGCTCTCCTTCAGCCATTCCAGGATTGCGTTGTGAGGTAGGATTCTAAACTTGTTATTGGGAATCAATGTGATTGTTCATTTTTAATTGGCTCGAAATTTTGGTTTGAGATTTTGGTTTTTGAGATGTTGGTTAAATCCTCTTTGTTTTTTTTGGGTGTTTGAAACCCTTGGGCATTTGAAAAGGATGAGCAAAACCATCAAAAAAAAAATCCTAATGCAGTTCGTTTAAACCAAGATCATGGCAAATCGAAATTTATTAAACGTTTTTGGGAATGGCATTTTAAGCCAAGTTCGAACTGTGTAAACAGAAAATATGTTATTTTATGTTCGAACTATATTCTTTTATGTTCGAACTGTGTGTGTGTTTTAATCAAATTTGTGGTTATAACCGAGCTGGGCGCGTTTTCTTAATGGTTTCGGACTGCGTTGGGGTTTGGGAGAGCGGGGAGCGGAGCTCCACCCGCTCCCCTCCCCTCACCCGCACGCCCCCCTTCTCCCCCGTGCGTTCCCCTACTGTCTCCTCCATTCCCCGCTTCACGCCTGAAGTGTGGTTGGGGCTGCGGCCCACGGCGGTGGCCGCAGGGGCCGCGGTGGCCGTAGGGCGCCGCGGCACCTGCGGGCACCACCGCGGGCGCCGCCCGAGTGCCTCCACCGCCTGCGTCTAGGGTTAGGGCGGCCTGCGTTTCTTAATGCAGTTTTCTTTGTTTAAACATAGTTTATTTTAAATGCATCTTTGTGGTTTTCATTGTAGTTTTTAAAATGCGTTTTTTTGATAAGAACGTGGTTCTTAATGTGTTTTTTTTATATACTTTTTTTTTATCATTAAAAAAAAAGGGGCATTGGATTATAATATCATTTTTATGTAAGAGATCCTTAATGCTAAGTTTAAAGTGCTCTTAATTATGATTAAGAGGCAATATCTTGATCAATGTAAATTTGGTTAGTAAGTAATTCTATAATGGAATTTTATAAGCTAGTTATTATGCAATTTCATTTTGTGGCTTATGTACTTTCCTAGTTAAGATCTAAGATTGATAATTTCGTCATCGTATATAATTTGGCTGTTCTTTGGATCAATCTGGGATCAATAAGTTTATATCTTCCCTTCTAGCTGATTAGGGAAGATGGCTGTTTGATGTAGTATTGTTTAAAAATAATAGAGAATAATATTTTATTGGAAATCGTTGGAATACGATGTAAATTCTATTTGATGATGTTTTGTTGGAGACTTAATATCTTATTTTAGTCGATTAATGGATGTCTGAATTTTATTAATATGAATTGGTTAAAACTCATTATGGCTTAAATTGCCTGTTCGATGCTTTGAACCTTAGGAGTTAGAAAACCAGGAACGACTTATCCCTTGATAAGGTAGATAACTGTAAGATGTTTTAGATCTTGTAGAAAACTTGATCGTCGTTTAATGATTAAATCAAATTGAGGAAATATATGGTCTTTTCTGATTATTGCTTTGCGAGTTTAATTTATGTATTCGCCTTTAATTTATGAAATGGCATGTTTTGCTTTGTTTAATAGTACCCTGTCGTATGAAATGTTTTGGTGTACCTGTTTCAGTCCTCGAATTTTGATTTGACTATGGTATTGTGATGTTGTCTTAGTTGGTTAATCCTCCTTGAGTGAGTCGAATAATGATTCATGGTTAACCTTAGTTGTCAGGTCTCTAGTTAGAGTACCGTCAGTAAGTGATTACCCGTGAGTCGTGTTTGACCAGATGATTGTATCTCCCTTCTTGAACTCCGTTCGTCTGACCATGTGTATTCCTTGGTTTGACTTCATCTGAGTTAGTCTAGTGTCGTATGGGAAAGTGGCTTTCGATTGGGGGCCGCGCCCAAAGTGGCTGCTGGATAACCCGTTGAAAGTGAGTCTAATAAGTGATAACCTAAGTAGATTAGAAAATAATCTCTAAATAAGATAATGTGCCTCACACATGGGACGAGTGCTATCATAGATTCGGCATGCTGTGAGAAGGCCTGAAATGGCAAACCACCTTCCTTGTCTTCATGAGAGGATGGGTGGGTCCACATGAGGCTTGGATGGGTCGGAAGTTCGGATTAGGTTGCCAGGGTTACCAGTGTATGGGCCGGGACCTATGAAGACTTGCCATGGTATCCATACCAGGTTGTGTGATGACACTTGTCCCTACGTTCGCTAGTGTGTTGTCGTTTTGTCCTATTTTGAGTGCCTTTGTGAGTCGTCCTTTGTCTCTGCCCTTGTGAGTATCGGTTTCACGTTAGACCCTTGGGTGGTGATGGTTCAGTTTATGGATGCTCTCATGGACTCTTATGTTATTAGCTTTGACTATGTTCAGCTGGATCCTGTTCCTTCTAAGGATCGTTTATGTATTTATTGACCGATGTGGTCGCTTGTATGATGTTTATGTATCGCCTTGATGGCTGGATTGTATGGTGTAACCTCTTGTACTCTTAACTTTATTATTTATCAGTGGGGGTCTTGCAGTTGAGCAGACCCGGAGATGTAGCCCTTTAGGGGTGAACTCCGAGATCATTATGGTGTTATGTGATGCATTCTCTTCTGTCTCTTTATTCAGCTTTATCATGTATATTTAACTTATGTTAGAATGGTTAAGTGGATAATTGAAATTAACTTTAAATGCTTATATTCAGTTCTATCTTGAATGCCATGTGGATCGAATGCATAATTGCTTGAGATGCGATTTATTGTAATGCATGTGTGAAATCGTCCTTTTAATGCAATAAGCTAGAATATGAATGAATGTAACTTAGAGTAACGAATTATACTCAGCTGTTGTCAAGGAATTTAATATGCTTGGAAAGATCTCTTATATTATGATGAAATCCTAGTGTATTAGAAAATGTAGATGTATGGTTTGTAATTTTAAATTGAAAAGCTTGAATGAGATTATGAATGGAACTTAATGATGCATCTTGCTTGTGATTTATGTTTCCATCTTTGAAAGAAATTATCCTGATTGTGAATTATCTTGTTATTAAGATATTCAGCTTAATGGATTAATTGTGTGAGCTAAGTGTATTGTGAAAATTTAAGTAATCTCGTTGGGAAACTCTTTAGGAGTTAGTTGAAGTCTTCCGCTATGTAATCTGAATCTTGTTATCTTGTTGCATCTTATGTGCTGTAACTTTAAAAAAAAAAAAAAATTGCACTCTATTCTTGTTATTTTAGCTTATCCCTTCGGGGTTTCCTGGCGGGGCATTACAGATTCAAAAACCCAAAAGTGAATCCATGCTTCCCAAACCTTGTCCAACGATTGGAATCCATTAGGTTAAGTTCAAAAAACCTTTTCAAAGGTCAAATTGAGTCTCCCAATAATTATACCTCACCAAACTCTTTAACCTCACTCACACAAACTCAACTCCTATTGGGACTTCAACTTGTCCCTAGGTATGACTCACAATGGAAAGGGAATACTTGCCAACCTAAGGATTTCATGATACCCTTTAAGAGACTCCTAAAAATAAGCAAATAACTACTCTTGACCCACCCATCCACCCTAATTGTCATAAAAGATCTTGCTTCTATATCCCTGGTTCATTATGGCAGCCACAACCTTGTTTAGAACAGTCATAAAAATCTAAGCCATCTCCCCACTCTAGGGCCTCCTATCACCTTCAAAGGTCACTAAGGACTCCCAAACACCTTTCCAAATTATCTTCCACTCACCAAAATCATTCATATCACCACATTCACAAAATCTCAGTCCACTAGGTCTTTAGGACAACAATATACCCAATTTTAGGACTGTCATAAAAATGGTGAGTATTTTGACCAATAAAGGGCCAAAAATACTTGTTTATGGTGTTAAATAACCCCTTACACCTTCCCAATCCTTCAACCAACTTCTGGGAGCCCAATCTTGCACTCTCACCATCCAAACACCATCAATTCACTATCATTTCCAGACTGAGACACAAAACCTCATATTTATGTCACCTTTTAGCACATGAAAACTTGTATGTGGCACCCTAAAAGGAATAAAATTTGAAAATAGTCATTTAAAAGGGTCATCCCATCCATTTTCATGAGTATTTGATGATGGGATGACCAAAAATTACACATTTTTATGTCACTGGTTACCCTAGCAAGGGTTTGTACCTGATTTTACAAAATTTATGATAACTTGCTCAAAACAAAGTGAAAATGAATAAAAAAAAAGCCAAAACTTCAAGGACTAATTTATATTTAAATTAAAATAGATTTATTATGTCCACAATAAGTATTTAACAGTGAAAAACACTTGGTATCAGACTGCTACACCTAGAAAACAAGAAAAATGTTGGGTAAACTTTGAATTTTTATTACTTATGCCTCAATGCATGATCCAACCAGAAATTGAACATGTAAATGAAGATATTACAAGGATTTTTCATCCCTAAAACTTTCATAATAACCATTTGAACACCAAATACCAACAAACCACTTCCTAATGCACTTTTTTTATAACAAATTTTGCATTGACAACATTGTCAATTTTGACAATTTTTGTGCAACTTGACTATAAACCCAAAATGAGACCAATATGACTTACAAGAATCATTAATAAATCCAATTAGGCCAAATATTATTCATACATGATAAAATACCTCATTTGATTCTTTGGACACACTTCAGCCTTATAAGGACAATTTTGACAATATGAGACAAGTAGGACCACATATTAAACTTAGACATTAAAAATTGGTCTTCAAGGACCTTATTACATGATAATGGTCATTAATAACCTTATTAAATCTTGAAATTATTTTGAAACTTAAAATGACTCAACATGGCCAAAAAAAAGCATATGACCATCTAAGTGCTCCTACACCAGAACTTGATTGGGAAAAGGGATAGAAAGATTGTTTAAACTAAAAACTATGACTATTAGGAGGTGATACACCAAAATTTAAGTCTGAAACTCTTGATTTTGACTCACAAGTTGACCCAACAAAAGCATGAATTTATTCACAACTTGATAAAAATCACATAACAAATCGATGTTTCGTATGGAGGCTTTGTTTTCAATGTTTATCTGAAGGAAAATAAGTTTCACACCTCTAACTTGATTGAAAAAATAAAACTATAGGACACAACTTATATTACTTGTGAAATTTCTTTTTTCAGCACTATAATAATGAAACAAATTAAAGGATTTCAAATAAATTCATAGTAATTAAATCCAATCATTCATTGATAACAAGAGAACAAGAAAATCTTGGAGGAACCATAGCTTTATTAAGTCTGAAAGGAGAATTTTGTTCTTACAAAGGTAAATTCTTTGAAACTTGAAAGAAAACCTATTGAGTTACAATACTTTTACTACTGTGTATGTAGGCAAAAAACAAAGAACTAGAAGAAAAATAAAAAATGGAAGATGACTTATAGAAAAAAAGTCCTGAAAACAACTCAAGTTGAACTGATTGTGCCTCTTTGAATTGAGCTCTAACCAATTTCTTCTTTCTTCAAATTATCTCCAATTTGCATGAATGTAGCCTCTTGAGTCAAAATCAATGAAAAGTCATGCAAAAGGGGCCTTAGAACTTCCAAAAACTAGTTGTCAACTACTCCTAAAGTTTTCTTAAGTGGCACTACATCCATGTAGGGTCAAAACTGATTTTTAACTATTGTATTTGCTTTGAAAATTTCACCTTTTACTGCCTTAAGTAACCCTTGAATTGATGGTTGAATCTTAAAACTCATCTTTGCCTTTATAATGATAACCTGAGTTGATATGCATGATATGAAGGTTTAGGTTTTTCATGGCTACTTTTGATTATAAGAAAGAGGGACTACACACTCTCCTTAATGTATATAACAACACAATACCTTCTTGGAAATTGTTCTCACATTAATTAGAATTTTATCATAACAATGTAATCTTCTAGTTAATTGGAAATTGTTCTCACATTAATTATTTGGTTTTTATTAGAAATGACCTAACCAAAAGGTCAAGAATATGGATAATTGAAAGAAGGAGATCAAAGCAAAAATTCATGTAATGGAAAACAACTTTCAAATCATCAAGATAAATATTGAAAGGGTAGTTAAATCTTGTTGTTATTCGATTTAAAACTTTGTAGACGGGATTCACATCCTCTTTGAGAAATTAAAAAGCCTTTGAGAAGAACATATCATTAAAGGTAAATCTAAAATAAAAATGAGCATGATGGACCTAACTCTCAATCCAAGGGAAGCAAAAAGAAAAACTCTTTGAAAATCAAAAGAGACACCTAGTTAGTTTTTACAATGTCCAAGAAAAATTATGTTAGTAGGTGCTTGAGGTTGTTGAAACTTTGAATAAATATAGCCATGCTACTATACTTCCCTTTCTATTTCTTTATATTATTGTTGTTTGGTTAGTTTATTTTAATTGTATGTTAGATGGCATTTTGTTGTAGCCCCTAGTCATTTTATTAAATGTTGTTTATCTTGCTTATCTTTTTAGTTAGCTTTTTGTACATAGTTTCAAGGTCCCTTAAAAACTTGTTTTAATATCAATAAAAATAATATTAAAATCAAATTTTATTACTATCGATGGATATAATAGGATTCACTATTTTGTACATGATATATATTTCCATAACAATCATTGCTTGTTAAGAGATACTACTTAATCATATTAAATTTATACCATTACAAGCTTGTTGCAATCATAAACTAGTAGCACTTCATTAATTTATATTTTTTTCTTTTAGTCTAATTCATTTTAGTGTTTATATCCTATAAATAGGTAGTGTGGATCTATTATTGAATTTTATTCATTGATATTGACCAAATCTAATAAAATTGCATGTTTCTTTATCCTATATATAGGTCATGTGAATCTCAAGGAAAGCCAATTCCCTTCACAAAAGTGTATGCCTATCTTGCAATTACATAGCCAAATTCTAAAATCTCCTTAAAAAATAGCACAATTTATTTCATTTCTTGTGAAAATCTTGTTATTACAAACTTGGTATCTTTTTTTATACAAATTTTAGATGTCATGCCTGTGAAGTGTGATACCTACAGCTGCAACACAAAACATGCAATAGATCATTACAAGCATGGTTAGCAAATTTAAAACAAAGAAAGATAAAACCATGGCAAAGCAATATATTGCCTCCTAAGAGATGCGAGAGTAGATTTTCTCTCAGATCTAGATAAGAAAATTCCAGTGACTTGACTACACCTAGATGGAGGATTTGAAATTATAATGATGCAATTAAGCTAGAAAAGAGAATTATTAAGCTACATTATTCAACAATTATGCTATAAAATGATAAAATTAAGCTAGATCTAAGATACAGTTTCCTATAATAACAATTCTCAAATGATATGCTAAGAGATATTATGCCTATAGTAACAATGCCTAAAATGAAAATGAGATGGGATGATTAGTGCTCCAAACTGGGGGATATTTATAGGATTTCCAAGGCCATGGGTGAGGTGGTAGGAATCAATGGTCAAGATTGAGTCTGAAGATATCAATGGTGAAACTGGAGGAGATTGGAAAAGAGGTTGGAGGAAAGGGGACATTTGTCATCTCTATGGTGACAAGTGTCAAGAATCTTTTCTCATGAGAGGGCAAGTGTCCAAGGAAAGGGGACATGTGGCCCAAGAATGTTATGTGTCTCAAGGGAAGAGTATCCACACCATAGGAGGTTAGGATGCATATGGGTAGTTTGAATTTAAAAATTCAAATAATAGGAGAAGACTAATTAACTTTTAACAACTCATAAATTGATTTGTTTTAACTAATTAGAAGATTGGAAGAAATGAATTTAAATGGGGAGGGATTAATTAATTTGAATTAATTAATCAAAGAGAACTATTGAAATGAACCTACTAAATTAATCCTTAGATTTATTAATATATAGATGAGTGGGAGAATTTAATCAAATTATTTAATGAATTCAATTAACTTGGTAAGGAGGATTAATTAAATAATTGCTTATTTAATTAACTATCTGCAGACCATTTTTAGGTGTATACATTTTGCCCCTCTTTGAAGCGACATGTGATGACACGTTGATTCAAAGAATAATCTCATTTTTATGATGATATTGTTTCGATAGGATGCCCTAGCTATTGATTGATAGATTGCAGTATGATGGTGCTCCCTCGGGAGATCAATCGAGATAATTGACCTGTGGAGTTTTGCAATTTTTTGCAAAATTGATATCTCGATTAGAAATAATTTGATTTCTGCAACTATGTTTGATGAAAATGCAAGTTATACAATCATGGTGATGTGGTTCTTTTTTATTGATAAAGATTGATTGGTTAGATTCATAAGATTGAGATTTAGTCAGGTTTCAGGAAGGACACCTCCTGTATAAGACAAAGATGATCAAAGTGTCTAGTTTCAAGAATGATATATCCTATATAAGACATGATCAGAATGTCTAGTTTCAGGAAAGATACATCCTGTATAAGACATGATAAAATAGATGAGATGTGATTGATTGATAGAAGATAAGGTTAATTAGATAAAGAACTAACAGTTTGTTGATATCAAGTTAAAGGAAGATTTAGATATGCTGATGTTGGTTCTATTGAGAGGGTAGCATAAGATTTTTGTTGGGTCTATAATATCTAGAGAGATATGAGTCATCAGTTTGATTGTGTATACACTTATGATGATACCTTGATGATTCCTACAATAGATTTAACCTTGGATAAAATGAGCATGCGGGATCCCATGCAAGAATGAAATGCAAGCTAAATGCAAATGCCAATGCAAAGCTACGACTAGACCAGTCACTAGATTATTGTATTTTTGTCATCATTGAGCTCTTGAAATGTGGAAAGTGAGTGCAAATATTGATGGTATAATGAAACTATGATGAATTGAGCACTTCCTTCATAAGTTTTGATATGGCAATTTAGCACAAGCATTGAGGTATAATTGAACTAACATGACCTGAGTGTTCCTTGCATAAAACAGATAGTATTAACCATTTCAATACGCAAATTAGAAATGTCTTCAATGATACTCCTATGATAATATCCTGAGACAAATTTGGACATATTAATGATTAATTTATAGACAATAGACAAAAAAATATCATGTTCCTTCATTGTTCCTCTAGTCAAAGACATCCTGGAGTCACTCAAAAATCATGATAGAAAAAATTAAGATAAAAATGTTGAACAATCATGTTAAAATCATTATCCAAAAGATATCATCCATGGAAAAGTGTGTGAATGTTCTTATACTAACTTTGTGATAAGTTGATGGTTGATAATTTGATCTTGTGTTCAATGTTGGATATGTCTCAGTTTTCTCTTCATAAGGGTTGTTTAACTGTTGTTCTACCTATTTGATTAAGCTCAAAATGATCAAGAATTTTGCTCTTAGCTAGGTGTAGGATTTTATGCCAAGACTAGAAACAAAGTTGTTATGATATAATCAATGATCCAAACCATGGTGAGAGATTAGCTGGGATGCCTGCGTATGTACAAAGGTTTCATTTTGGATATGAGCAGTGCTGAATGATTGCAAGAGGAATGATGCATGAACTAATAGATGGAAAATCTAGCAGACAGATAGTGCCTATTTGCCAGGTTTTCACCATCTCTTTTTTTTGCACTTTTTCTCATATTTGATTTTCTACTTTTTCACCTTTTTTTTATTGTTTTTTATTTTTCTTCTTTTTCACTATTTTTGATTTTCTACTTTTTTAGACATAAAATTTCTTCAGATGCATGCTATTAATGGGTTCATTGAGCTGATCTCCATCCTATGTTGATAGCTAATATGCTTCTGATCCAAATAGTGTTGTGACCACAAATGGACCTAACCAGTTTGGTTCAAACTTTCCTTTCTTTTCTCGGTCTGACTGGTTGCATGGATTTTCCTTTAGTACTAGTTCCCCAACTTGAAAGACTCATGGTTTGACCCTTTGATTATAACTTGGGTACATTTTTTGCTAATATACCTTTAAATGATAAAAGGCATTTTGTCTTCGTTCATGGATTAATTCTAACTCTTGTAATCTAGATACTCGTTCTTCATTTGGGATGAGACCTTTTAATGATACTCGTAGAGAAGGTATCTCTACTTCTATTGCCAGTATTTCTTCTAATCCATAAACAAGAGAGAAAGGTGTGGAACCTATTGGTGTATGGATACTGGTATGGTAGGCCCATAAAGAAGAGTTTAACTGAATATATCAATCTCTTCCAGCATCATTCACTATCTTTTTGAGGATTTTTAAAATAGTTTTGTTTGATGCTTCTACTTGCCCATTTCCTTATGGATAGTAGGGTGTGGAGAATCTGTGTTGGATCTTGAATTTCTCACATAGCTCTTGTACATCCTGATTCTTGAATGATCACCCATTATCAGCGATAATGGTCGTTGGTATTCCATAGCGACATATGATGTAGTTCAAGATAAATGCATCAATTTGTTTTCCTATTATATTTGTGAGAGGTACTGCCTCAATCCATTTTGTGAAATATTTTGTAGCTGCAAGGATGAATTTGTGACCATTAGATGAAGAAAGGTTTATCTTTCCTACTAGATCAAGACCCCATTGGTAGATAGACCAAGATGTTGCCAAAGCATGAAGTTCTTGTGCTGGTGCATGAATCAAATTCCCATGGATCTGACATTGTTTGCATGTTCTATCTATCTAAAAAGAATCTCATTCCATAGTTGGCCAATAATAGACCAAGTGTATGAGTTTTTTTGAAAGGGTAAGATCACTTGAATGAGTGCCACACATGCCATTATGGACTTCATGTAAGGCCTTCTCAGATTCTTTTTGTTCGAGACATCTTAAAATAGTACTATCTAGACCTCATTTAAATAGGGTATCCATGACAAAAGTAAAATGGGAGGATTGGCGAATAAAGTTTCTCTTTTGATTTTTCGATAAGTTGGGAGGGAAGATATTATCTTTCAGGTTTGTGTAAGTTTGGTCATAACAGGAGGAATCATGCCCCATAAGGTGATAGATAGTTTGGGAATCAGGACAATTATGAGCATGGTAAAACAACTCTTCCACCAAAAATTCATAACGTTGTTCATTTTCCTGTGTTTGAAGGAGAGAAGCAAGTGTAGCCATGACCTCTACTACTTTGTTGTCATTCCTTGGAATCTGCTGAAAAGTTATTTCTACAACTATTTCTTGATATCATCAACCATCTTTTTATAAGGCATTAACTTTTTGTCCTTTATTTGATAATTGTCATTAATTTGATTGATGAGCTGCGAGTCTCCAAAGACTTGAAGTTGTGTAATATTCCATTCTATAGCCATTTTGATACCTATTACCAAAGTTGCTTACTTTGTTGTGTTGTTGGTACATGGAAAGCTTAATTTGTATGCGTTTGGAATTGTATGACCTTGTGGTGTGATGAATAGAATACCTGCTCCTCATCCATGTTGTGTTCCATTATTGATGCTTTCTCTTGGACTGATATTTGGGTGATGTATTGTAAGATATGGATTGAACCCTAGAATGTTTGCATATGAACAAGTAAAATTGATTTGCCATCTTTTAAAAGGTTCCAAATATTTTTGCCTTGCTAGTTTTGATAGAGAGGTTGCTGGATATAGATCAGTTGTGCCAATGATAACTGCCTCTATTGGTTCGATCAGTATAAATGACCTCTCTTGATAAAATTCAGGTAAGGTGTCAAACCTCCCATCTTTTAGCACCTCGAGGAGGTTTTCACCGTTAGATGCATCCTTTTTTTTTACTTTTTCCTGATCTAATGTTGTCAAGAAGTGTTTTTCAACATTAGACTTGATATTCTTTTTGTTCTTTTCACTTTTGCGACTAGGAGATTTGACACCCACTTGACTAGAAGATGCGTCACTAAAATTTATGGTGAGAGTTGTTATAGGTTCGATTGCATTAGGATATATAGATATGGCATGGTCATTCAGAAATGTATCAATGGTGATATGTCCTTCATTTTCCCAGTCCATAGGTTCAGGAGGGATTAAGGATAAAGGATCCTCATGTTGAATTATGTCAAAGATATTAGGGGTCATGTTAGAGATATCAGATCTTTCGATATCTATTTCCATGTCTATAATGATACTCTCGTTATAATGACATCGCACAATAAGTTCTTCATCATCCTCGACTAAGTCCAAGTCAGCCAAATGTGATTCTAATTCAGGTGAACTAGTTCCTCAACTCCTTCATCTCCTTCAAAGCAATTTTCTTCAGTTGATTCTTCAGAGTGATAGGAATCCCATTCCCATTCATCAAAGTCTATATCACTTGCATCCTGCAATCTACAGATTTGTTCATATAGTATTTGATTTGTTTCTTCAACTTTTGTTGCTATATCTTTTCTTCTTTCATATTCAACTTCTTCTGGTTTGGGATTGAGTTCTATCAACTTTGCTTTGAGCTCTCCTTGACTTATATTATCTCCCTTCTTGTTTTAATTGAAATTTAATGTTGTTTGAGAGGTGCTTTTAGTTTGTTTGTCTTGTTGAGTTGAAGGTTGTTTCTTTTCCCATTTCATGTTTGCTGGTGTTTGTTGCTTATCTAATGTTTCTTCTCTTTCAATTGCTAGTTGTTCTAGTCTATTTTCATAATCCTCTTATTGTTGGCTAAAAGATGTGTCTTCTGGTAAAGTAATTTGTCCATACCCTAAGCTTGCTTTATCAATAGCCTACTGAGTATGAGGTTGAACAGGTTCTGAGATACCTTCTTTTCTTTTTCATATAGGACCTGTCACAGTGTATCCCATTTTTCTGAGAATGTTAAATCCTTTTCCATACTTTTCTGTAGGTATGTGGACATTGTTGATCTTTTGTTGAAATTCTTCATCCTTGTATAGCCACTATAGCAAATCTTTTTCTTTTGTTTCCTCTGATAAGGTTCCAGCACTAACAAATGCTCCATAAAATATTGGAAGATATTTTACAATTGGTTATTGTTTAGAGTTTGATGGTTTTCCAAAGGACTTAGGATAAAGTGGTAATTGTGATATTGAATATTCTTTGTTCCCTCAATCTCTTAGCTGTATTTATTTTTCCATACTTGATATAATAGAGGCAAATGTTTGTTCCTTAGATTGTATGTTCAAAGATGATGCCTCCCTATTATGAGGAATAATGACTTCTTGAATTGGTTTAAGATTACTATACTAAAATGGATTTAAATTTGTTGAGATCGTGATTTCCTACCCACTATAGGTAAACTTTAAGCAATGATGGTATGTTGATAGAACTACTTGTATGTCATGTATCCAGGGTCTTCCCAAGAGTATGTTGTATGATAAGTCCAAGTCTAGAACTTGGCATGTTGTTTCTTTCTGTAAAGGTCCCACTCTAATGGGTAATACCATAATTCCTTTAGAGGAACATTCTTCTTCATCATATGCCTTGAATGTGATCTTTTTCAGGGGATCAACTGCATATTCTGAATAACCTAAAGCATGGACAAGACTCAAAGAGAAAATGTTCAAGCCAACTCCCCCATCTATTAGGATACGTTTAACGAGCGTTCTATGAATGATGACTTAGATTTGCAAAGAAGAATTATGGGGATGTTGCAATGAATTTATGCTTGGATGTGAAGGAGATGAGCTTTGAATAGGATCCTCTGAAATAGGCTTGATGGGTATATTGTTTGGTGAGGATGCTATGAAAGATTCTTGCAATTCTTCAAGAGGTATAGGAATAGATTCCTTTGGAGAGTCAATTTTCTTATGGAGGGATGAACCATTACTAGACATAGGTGCACAATTTTGATATTTCTCAACCAAATGCTTTAGGGATATCTTTAAGAGTTGCATAAAAGAACCACCTTTCTTTGGAGATGTATTTGAATCCTTTTGAGGTTTTGACATAGTTGGATTTTGATTTTGGACTTGTTTGATTTCTTTGATATATTATCTTGTTACTTGTATTTTGCATTGGTATTCCATGTTTCTATGATCTTCAACTATTTTAAATATTTTTGTTTCCATTTCAGGGGTTCGATTGTCCAAAAGTTGTTTCGATAAGTGATCAACTATTAATGTAAATATGATAGCATGATATGACATGAAAAGATGATTCAAGTGTTTAAAAGTTTGCAAGTTTTTTGATCATCAGTTTTGGAGTGCAATGATGATGATCTGATAAAAACCAAGTCTAGTAGGAATGATATATCATGCGATGTGGGACAAGATTATCCTGACCAAACATTGTAGTTTCATGATAAAGGATGATAGATCTTGATGAGAAACTATGAGTGATCACTTTATCAAAGAGGGTGATAAGGCACTTTGAGATGTTTAGATCTTGAACTTGTTGAATGTGAGAACTTGAAAATCTTGAGGTGTTCATTTCTAAAGTCTGATTTGACAGATGATAACTTGACCAAGTGAACAAAGAAGACAATCTAAGCACAAAATGATAGATGATAGGTGTTTTTTGTCACTACAAATTGACCAAGCAAATATAAAAAAACTGAAAAAGATGCGCAAGAAGACAGTTCTAGACCAACAAAGACAAAAATTCTTACAATAGTTTAAGTAGCCTCATACAATAATACATATAAGCCCATACGACAAATAAGAAATTTCATATCACAAAGCTCAGGCTCGTACGAAAATTCCCCCTAAGCCAAATGATAAATAAAATGTCTCGTACAACACAACTTAATAAGCCATATGACAAAACACTTTATGCTAACAGGCTCATACAACAAACTATATTCCTTGTACGATAGAGAACAGAATAGAGAAAAATTTGTTTGTTTGGCCAAATTTTGACCAATGAAGTCTGATGTTTTGCTTCTATTTTCTAGTTTTAAATGTTTGGTTTTCAGATTTAGGGACGAATATATAGAAAACACAACCACTGAGTCTCACACAATGGATTCTTAATGTCGTATTATACAACTCCAAATGCTACTGGGGGCATGATATGTCAAGTGTCTTGGGAGAGTTACTATCTCTCTTGCACAAAGATTATCACCCTTTTGAAGGTGAATCGGGCAACTTCTAATTTAACTGGAACTAGTAAAGGATCCATTCGACACATCAGGGTATAATACTCAATTAAGAGGTCTCCCAGCCTTAAAAACCAAGGTTTGATATACCCAAAGGTATGGAGGAGAGCTATTCCCAATCACTATCATTGACTTGATTTTCAACAAATCACAATTATTTTATAGTGGGTTAGATTACTTGGCATTAGCTGTTCCCACTTAGGTCCTTCCCCTCTCACCGACCTTAATGGCTAAGAGTTATTAGCTCCTCGGGAGGACAGACCCGCTAAAGAAATGCACTAATGAAAGCAAAGGATGAGTCTAGCTTTTTGATCACCTAAGAAAGGTGAGAGAATGCTTGCATATCTCCAAAACACATAAAACATGATTATTCATTTCCATTACCAAAAACAAGTGTGCCTAGAAAGATCTAAGAAAATACACAAAGTTTTGTTGAATTCTTTTAGGCAACCTACAAAATAGATGTATTAATAGTCATGATGTGTTTTTATGCAATGAGTCTTTGACAAGCGTAATTTTTGACAATTGTCCTACAAAAACCAGTTAGGCTATCGAAAAACTCACAAACAGACCAAGGTTAGCATTAGTAATAATCAAATCAAAGCATGAAACCCCCAAAATGAAGTCTATTATAAAAACACGAAAGCAGAATGACCTATGACACAATTTACCTGTTCATATGAGAATCTTTCTGGGATCGTACGAGTGCAGAAGCAGGCTCGTATGAAAAATCAAAAGCTCGTACAAGTAATAAAGAATTATCTTCCAAGTTCACAAAGGAGCTAGTATGAGCCAAAAAAGGAACTATGCGAGATTCTGATTCCAACCCAACTAGAAATGAAGATTTGATGATGCTTGAGAGGTCAAAAATGAGATTTTCAGCCCCACGGTGGGTGTGAAAATGTCATGCCTATGAAGTATGATACCTGCAGCTACAACACAAAACACTCAATAGATCATTACAAGCATGGTTAGAAAATTTAAAACAAAGAAAGATAAAACCATGGCAAAGCGATCTATCACCTCCTAAGAGGTGCGAGTGTGGATTTTCTCTCAAGTCTGGATAAGCAAATTCTAGTGACTTGATGACACCTACATGGAGGATTTGAAATGATAATGATGCAATTAAGCTAGAAAAGAGAATTTTTAAGCTGCATGATTCAACAATTATGCTAGAAAATGATCAAATTAAGCTAGATCGAAGATGCAATTGCCTATAATAACAATGCTCAAATAATATGCTAAGAGATATTATGCCTATAGTAACAATGCCTAGAATTAAAATGAGATGGGATGATTAGTGCTTCAAACTGGGGGATATTTATATGATTTCCAAGGCCATGGGTGAGGTGGCAGGAATCAACAGTCAAGATTGATTGTGGAGATATCAATGGTGAAATTGAAGGAGGTTGGAAAAGAGGTTGGAGGAAAGGGGGCATTTGTCATCTCTATGGTGACAAGTGTCAAGAAGCTTTACTCATGAGAGGGCAAGTGTCTATGGAAAGGGGACATGTTACCCAAGAATGCCAGGTGTCTCAAGGGAAGAGTATCCACACCATAGGAGGTTAGGATGCATGTGGGTAATTTGAATTTAAAAATTCAAATAATAGGAGAAGACAAATTAACTTTCAACAACTCATGAATTGATTTGTTTTAATTAATTAGAAGATTAGAAGAAATAAATTTAAATGGGGTAGGATTAATTATTTTGAATATATTAATCAAAGGGGACTATTTAAATGAACCTATTAAATAGATCCTTAGATTTATTAATAAGTAGATGAGTGGGAGAATTTAATCAAATTTTTTACTGAATTCAATTAAATTAGGAAGGAGGATTAATTAAATAATTTCTTATTTAATTAACTATTTTCAGACCATTTTTAGGTGAATACAGTAGACACATAAAAATTTCCACTAATTTGTCCTCATTTAATTTCAAATTTCTCTGAACATCGGTCGAATCGTTATTATTACACAATTATTTCTCCATAATTCATTATTCATAATTTCCATCTTTCATTATACTATTACTAATATATCATCATTTATCTATTAAATTTATTAAATAAAATATTATGTCATATTCATTTATATGCCTTCATGCATTCACCTTATATGCATTTCTCTATTTATTTAATAAAACCCTTTAATATCCCCTCCTACCACTTACCATTTCCCATTTACCAATCATCTTCTTTGTACCAATCATCTTGCATTATCCCATATTCATCCCACAACATGAAATCACCCAAAGAAAATCTATTTAACAAGGCCCCCTATCTTATTTGGGGATCTCATCTTTATGCGCCAAACTTATGTTAGTTTGCATTCTTTGTGATCTTTGCATTTCATTTTATTTAGATTCCTTTGCATTAATCATCTTGAATCTCCCAAAAACCATAGCTTCTTGTGTGTGCGTCTGAGAGAAATATTATCTACATGAGATCTTGGTTTAAGGAGTGCAATGGAGTAGATTGTGTGACATGCATGTGTGTTTTTTACGGGAAAAACTTCATAGTTGGATGCTAGAAGAGTGAATCTTGTATTCAATCCATTTCCTCCATCTACACAAATTTAAAGAATAATCATGGTGCCAACATCCTTCCAATATAATTATGTGTTTGCATTGTTGACTTACAACACAATAGTGAAAAAATAATAATTTAAACCCTAACTATTTTTCTCAAGTAGTGTAATATCCCTTGCCACTTTTGATATAAATTTTCAGACTTCTTGACCCTTGAAGAACTATGTCAAACACTTTGCTTATGACTGATATGAAACTTCAGATTTGCATACTTTGAATGGCAATGATATAAATGCTTGCAAACAACTTCTAAATTGTCTAATTGTCTCCTAGAATGTATATGCAATAGTTTCTGTGTGTTTCAATACACTACAATGAATCTAAGTTGCAAGAAAATTACATCTACTGCTGACTCAAATTAAGACAAACAGTTGGCATGCAATCAGACATATATAAACCAAACTTATCACTCCTTTATTTGGAAATCATTTTCTCATTATATTAGCCGACTTGTACCAAAATACATTGACTAGAAACAATGATCACTTTTAGATTATCTAAAGACATATGACAACCATAGACTCAAACATAAAAACTGAAATTACTATGAATCATTAATGCCAAATGAACCTAGAAGGTAGTGCCTAGGTTTGTAAATGAAGAAGCAATCAATATTTTTCTTCGTTGAGTCTCCTCTTGGCCAAATCAAATTTATTTCCAAATCACCCCACTGCAAATGTGATTGGCAGTAATTAATTGATCCTAGATCCTTGGTATCCTTTTAAGCCACAAATGTCATTGTTTAGCTCCTCATAGGTGGGCGCACCAATTTGTAAAGGAACCAATGCCTCAAGAATGAGATATGAGCAAAATCATGGGGATGGAGGTGTGGAATGATTTTTTTTTAGACCTGATGTACAACTTGCAACCTCCTTATTTCTCTTTCAAAATTCTTTAAGATGAATTGTCTAATCTCCTTAAATAAAATTGATGCACATGAATGTAAAAATAAGGATGAGTTGAATACACCCAATCCCATCTATCTTGAAGATGCCATGAGAGCTCAATGAGAACAATGATGAAGGACTAAATTATCCTTCTCTCTCAGCTCCAACCCTTTAGAGGATCTTTTACCACCTCAGTTATGCAGATCATAGGGAGGTCTCATTCCCAATGATCAAGTCTATGGACAACCCTTGGCTCCACAACCACAATACAAGAGAAGATAACAAAAACTCATGATCAACCATGAATTTCCCTTCTTTTATTTTATTCTTTTCATAAACCATCATAAGATACCTTCTAGAAGATCCCCCTCCTTATTGGGTAGGTACACTTTATTATTATTTATTACATATGTTATTTAATTGCATTCTAAAATATTATTTTATTGTAATTAAAGTGCACACATCTCATGATACACGTTATCTCCTTATTACTCCATAAAACCAAGAAGAAATAGAATGTGAGGCCCCAAATTTCTACCAAGTCAACCCCCTAATCAACTCCTTGTCCTTCAAGGGTCAAATTATGGGCCAACCTCATGAATATCCACATGCTAAGGAGAAGGGGACATTACAGTCCACCCTCCTTGAAATTGCTTGTCCTCAAGAAATCTCAATGTTGGATGCTGCAGAATCTCCTAGCTATACAAAGTAGCATACTCAACCAGAAAATCCTTCCGTTTGATCAAATATTTCTTGATAACTCTCCTCCTCAACTTCTTCTCCCTGACATCCAAGACAACCTTAGGTACTAAAATTAACTTACCCTCATCATCCAAGGGTGGTAAAGTTATGGAAGGAATCACATGATGTCCTAATGTCTTCTTGACGTGTGAGACATGAAATACATTATGTAATTTGTTGTTTGTCGATAACTCAAGCTCATAAGCCACTTCTCCCACATGCTTGATAACCCTGTAGGGTATTGTGTCTTAAGCTTCTTGACACCACTCTTCTTGAGAGTGGATTGTCTATATGGCTTCAACATCATATACACCATGTCACCCACCTTGAATGACCACTCTAATCTCTTTTGATTTGTGTATTGCTTCTGTTGATTTTGTGCCATTTGAAAATTTTCTCAAAGAGCCCTCATAATATCTTGATTCTCCTATAAAATGTCTCTCGCACTAGACACTCTACTAACACTCAACAATAGATCAAGAAAGATAGGCACCTCATATGCATACAATGACATGAATGGCGTCATCTAAATAGAAATGTGGTAAGTGGTATTATAGAAATACTCACAAAGATAGATCTACTTGACCCAACCCTTCTTCTGCCCTGCAATGTAATTTCTGAGATATCCCTCCACCCACTTAATCGCTATTTCCATTTGTCTATCAATTTGCAGGTGGTAGATGGTGCTCAAAGTAAGATCGATCCGACAAAGTCTAAAGAGATCCTACCAAAAATGGCTTATAAACCTTCTATCTCTATCACTCACTATACTCTGAGGTAAACAATGCAATCTGAATATCTCCCAAAAGAAGAGCTTTGCTACCTGTGTAGTTGAATATGTAGTGGTGATCAGAAAGAAATGAGTATACTTAGTCAAATGGTCAACCACCACGTAAATACATTCCTTACCCTGAACCTTAGGTAAACCTTTGATGAAGTCTATGGAGATGCACTCCCACTTCCTATCAGGAATCAGAAGTGGCTGAAGTAAGCCTATAGGGTACATGTGATCCTGTTTATTCTGCTAGCAAACAAGACACTCTCTGACATATCGAAGAACATCTAATTTCAAACCCTTCCAAGTGAACCTCTTCCATATCTATTTGTATGTCTTGAAGTAGCCAAGATGACCTGCCATAGGTGTATCATCAAAGGTTCTCGTCACCATGTTCTTCACATCTGATCATGGGGTCAAAAATATCCTCCCCTTGCAAATGATTAAATCATTCACAATGGAGTACCTATCATCATGAATCGACCCCTCAATTAAACCTGAAGCCCAAGAGTCCTTGGCATATTCTACCACAATCATATGTCTCCAATCCTCTAAAACCTCTGCCATGGAGCTCAACTGTGAACGGTGAGATAGTGCATCAGCAATTACATTCTGTGTACCTTTGACAAAGGAAATGTCAAAGTCATATGATTGTAACTTGCTTACCCATTTCTGCTTCCTATCATTCAGATCATGTTACCCAAGGAAATGTCTCAAGTTGTTATGATCTATTTTTACAATAAATTTGTTCCCTACCAAATACTGCCTGAATTTGGCCAAAGTGTGCATGATGGCCAACATTTCCTTATCATATATGTTGTAGTTCCTCTCAAGACCTCTCAACTTCCTTATCTCAAATGTAATCAGATGTTTGTCCTACATAAGGATAACCCCAATCCCTTCACTTGAAGTATCACACTACAACTCAAAGGGCTTGTTGAAATCTGGCAAAGCGAGTATTGTGTAGGTGCTCATAATTTGTTTGAACATCTCAAAGCATTCTTGTGCTTCGGGAGTCCATACAAAAGATCCCTTCTAAGTCAAATCTATGAGTGGAGCTACATGTCATGAATATTCATTAACAAACCTGTGGTAGAAACCACATAAGCCTGAAAATCCTCTAGGTTGTGTAAGATTCATAGGTGTAGATCATTATACAATTGCCTTGACCTTGTCGAGGTCAATATGCACTCCTTCTACATTGATGATGTGACCTAGATAAAGTAACTTTGTCATACCCAAGTCACACTTGGACTCCTTGGCATATACAGACTCCTTGTCAATAATTACCAAAACTATATCAAGATGTGCAATGTGTTCCTTCCATGTCTAGCTGAACACCAAAATGTCATCAAAGAAGACTAGGACAAATTTCTACAATTGTGAATGAAACACCCTGTTCATCATGGACTGAAAACTAACAGGGGCATTGGTTAGCCCAAATGGCATAACTACAAATTCAAAATGTCCACAATGACAATGAAATGTTGCCTTCTCAATGTCTTGCTCCCTAACTAGAATCTGATGATATCCCAACCTCAAGTCAATTTTAGAAAAATGTTGTGCACCATGTAGCTCATCAATCAACTCATCAATTATAGGGATTGGCTACTTGTTCTTGATTGTATTTTTGTTCAACAACTTGTATTCAATGCACATCCACAATGTACCATCCTTCTTTTTAAGCAAAACCATAGATGAAGTGAAAGGTGACTTACTAGGTCGGATATGTCCCATAGCTAGTAGCTCCTTCATGGTTTTTTCTATCTCATGCTTGAGCCACTTAGGCTGCCTATAGGGAGTGACTATCACGGGTTAAGCTCCCTCTTCTAATTCAATAATCCTCAACTCCCGGATGTTAGGTGGATAGATAGGTTTCTACTACTCCTCTTGTGTTGGTTTCAAAACACATCTTGATGCCCACTAAACCATGTCATGACACAAGAGACACTCGATCCTCCTGAATGAAATAGTCTTGCAGCTAGTGTCCCCGAGTGGCTTCAACACATGTGTCTTTCAATCCCTTTCAAATCTCGTTTCCATCTCACAGAGGTTGAGGGTGAATATTCCTATGTCATGCAGCCATGTCATCCCCAAAACCATATATATTAGTGTCTCCCATTTTTACCACATAAAAATATTCCTTGAACTCAAAATTATTCAAGCGCATAGGAAGGTTGGGAATCATCTTGTCACACTTAAGAGTGTAACCATCACCAACCTTCACTCATATTTAATTTAAGACATGTGGGGTTGAATTAAACATAACAAAAAAATACCAAAATCTCTTTCCCGGACCTTCTAAGCTCTGATACCAATTTGATGTAAGACAGGTGGGGTTCAACTCAACAACTTATAGACACACTTTACAACTACATGTTCTCTCTTCACAAAGACACCTTGCCCCATAGGTTACAAATAGAAAATGAGGGATATAATGTTCACAAGACTAAATATACTTTAGGAAAACCTTAGGTCCTTCAAAGAACATAATTTCAACACCTTATAAACTCCCACTACCACATATTCCTCTAATTATCACAATTTCCACATAACCTGTCCTAGAAGCTAGCAACACTTCCATTTTGGACTGTCAATAATAATTTTTGAAGAAAACCTACTATACAAGCTATAAAAACATATTTGAGTACCCATTTGGATTCTTTAAAACATATCCAAAAATTATGTAGGATCATTTTGGACCAAACCTCTCAAATAATGAATGTATTTCTGTAATTTGGTCTAAACTTTTGAAATTCATGAAGAAATCAGACGAACGGTCATTCATAACGTTTGCATAAAACATAATGAAAAAAATCAGTTCATTAGAGTTTTAGATAACCTAGTTATGGACATTTCTAGAATGTTTTATGTAGATCAAAAGGTTAAATAAAGCAAGATGTCATTTTTCTCAAGACTGGGAACACTAGGCAGGGTTCAGACCTACATTCACCAAAATGGCCATATCTTTTGCAAATTTCTATTAAAATTAATCAAAAAAAAAGAGAAATAAACTATATTCATGTAAATATCATCTCTAATTGGATTCAATCCTTTATCATTTCATAAAATAACATACAATTCACTACAATAGAGAAAATGAAGTTTATTTTATCACTTGATCTTCAAAACTCCAAACCCCCTCCAAAAATTCGACCATACAAGGTCTATATATACTATTTACAATGTTTCGCAGCTGTTTTTTCCACCTTCCAACCACTCAACTACCTATTCACAACTCATGACTCTTCAACTTCCAAAAGTTGTAAAGTTGCTTAAACAACATTTTACAATAGTTTAACAATATATTTGATAAAAAAAGACTCTACATGAAACAAAATCACCAAAAATGGTCATAATATGACCTTATTACATGATATAAATTGAAAACATATTATTAGACCCTCATTTGCATTATTGAACTAGTTTTGCATTAGGTGCTCCTACACCACTAATGCAGGGGCATCCACGTGGAGTGAGCCCAAATTGAAATTTAAAAAATCCTTGAATTATATTTTCAATGTTAGCTCTTGAGGAGTGGAGCCCATCAAAAATAAAAACTCTGATTTTGGCAAATCAATTTACGGTTCTGATTTTTTCTTTTTTGGGAGTCAATGTGCAGCTAGTGGTAAGACACCAAACCTAATTTTAACAAATGGCCAAACGAGTGTAAATGCTCATTCATGAAGCTAGAAATGAATTTAATATAACATTTTGAGAAGGCATGAGGGAGGTGATTTGGACATAGCACTTTGGAGAGGATGAGTTTTTGGAGTGAAGGGGATTGTTTTTGGGAAGAGGGGTTTTAACAAAAGATAAGAAAAACCCATATTTTGGAGAGTATAGGGGAACTGGTGATGTTGAGGAGTCTTATTTGAATAAGAAAATTTTTATAGTTCATTTTTTGTGTGTTCTTGCTCTTGTAAATCAATTTATTTTCATATTTGAATGCATATTTCTTGGTCTTACATACTGTATTCAATGTACTATCATTTTAGAGGTTGTTGTAATGGTTTATTAGTAAATATGGTATAAACATCTTATGAATCCATTGTGCAGATTTTGAATCTATTTCATTGTTCAATATGGTATTTAATTTGGGTTGTATAAGGTTGTGTTTGATAGCAGTTTTGTGTGAATTCCCTCTGCATCAACTTAACAACTTTAAATGAATAGTATAGAGAAGGACATGACATCCATCATAGGTAAAATACCTTATCACATGGGTTTCTACTTTCCTCCATAACAAAGGTAGAGAGGAGACATGTAGTATCCTGAGTTGAAGAGTCAAGTCTTTCTTGTGTCCTGGCAAATTCTTCCCTTGCAGAGACCACATTTGGGGATGTTGGATATTATTCTCCTATTCGTGGAAGACGAGACACTTTTGAATAGCTTCCTCTAATGCTTCTACTCTTAACCCTTTCATTACTAATTCATTGTTCCAAAAGGTCTATGTGAATTGTTTTGTCATTTCAACATTAAACTTTGTTAGCCTCAAATAGTAATGTACCCACCCATACCTTCCAAAAAATAGAAAGCATCTTGCATCTAAGTGTAGTATGGTGTAGTTTGTAGGTTCTCTTCTAATAGTGTTATCACTCATTTCCTCTCTTCTTCCTTCATTTGTAATTGCAATTCAGTTATTTCCCAAAAAATTCACCCCATCCATCAACTTTCCCTACCATTCTCAGTTCATTTCCAATTATATTTTGTGAGGTGATCAAATGGTTATGATGTCTACTACTAGTTTACTCGTATAATACAACTAACCAAGGTTCTTAAACTTAACTAATAATTATGAAAATAATTTTAGCAATACAAAAGACAAAAATCGTTATGACTACCCCCAACTTAAAGCGTTAGGTTATCCTCAAATTAATAGTAGGGGGATGAGGGGTATGAAAGACTTGGAGCTTGGGATTTTTTAATTGTATATGACAAGTGAATAAATAAATATGCATGTGAATTATAAAGTTGAAATAATATTGATTATGCAATAAATAATTTAATGCTTACAATACCTGCTTAAACTTGAAATAATATTGATTATGCCATAAATAATTTATTGCTTAAAATAATTTAGTGCATCTTTTAAGAACAATAAAGATAATATATTAATAGAGTAGAAAAAAGGGATTTTCCCCCTTAGGGATCAAGACACAAGATTTATCAAAAGGAGGAATGTTATGAATGACTCTCCTAGTTAGGTTGATGGGAATTTGGGTACTAAGGAGGTAGGGGATAAACAAAAGTTAGAAGGGGATAATTTAGTGAGTGGAGCAGAAGGATCACTTAGATCGGTCACTTCCCCACCATCATCTAATTAGATTAGTGAGGATAAAAATAATTGCTCTACCTTTCCTAGGGACTTGCAAAAAAGATCCCCTTTTCTTGGGAGTGACCTTGAGAATCCTTTTGATCTTCTAAGTATTGAAAGGGATGTTGTGGTTGATGAATTTGGGATTTTGAACTGGTTGCTTCTAGATCTGAATCAAGCTAATTTTAATATCTTATCTAATAGAACAAAAATGGTTATATTAGATCAGGTTGATGATTGGGATGCCTTAGGGGCTTGGGTTATTAATTTGATATCCGATAAGGAAAAAAATAGAATGTTTTATATCATTGAGAACATCACCAAATATGTTGCTCACTTAAAAATGGGTTATGAAGGAAGGTTGGGGCTCCTCGAAGCTAAGATGAAGAAAATTTATGAAAACCCAACAAATTTTATCAACATCAATTTTAGAACCATTCACAACAATACTTAAGTGATTCAAACAATTGTAAATCACTAGCACAATGCATAGACTTTGCATTCTTGAGATAACATTTTAATTGACCTGGATTTTGCTAAGAAGGGTAAACATGCAAAGGATGATAATTGTGGCTCATCAACATAGACCCATGGGCATCTCAAGAAAAAAAGGGAACATCCAAAGCTCAACCTACAAGATCTAAGGAAGTGCAGTCTTTAAAACTAGACTAGATGAAAGTAGAAGTCACTGAAGCTTTGAATAATCTTTCTTTGACCTATTTTTTAGACATCTTTTTATTTTTAATCATTTTTGTTGTTATTGAGATACAAGGTGCATGTGTGTATTCTGTTTACAAATCTATGTTCTCAAGGTTTTGGGATCCCAAACTAGTTTTTACTTGATAAAAAATATATACATGTTGAATAGAAATAATTTATAGTTATGGATTGTAAAAAAAATTAATTTGAGCAAAAGGCATGCCAGGTCCATAAGATCAAATTAATATAACTTTTATAATGATATCGTAAATTAGTTCCTAGATTTTCTTTATTCATCACTATAATCCAAACCATGTTCCTTGTTGTCATATTTAGCATTACTTTGTTGCTATCCTTAGTAGTCAAACTTTTGGATTCTTGATGGCTTGGAGAGTGCATGATATGAGTTTCCTCTCTCTTATGAAATACTTCATCTACTATATAGCTTCATTTATCTAATTTTTTGTATAGAATTAGTCAACAAGTCCTTATCTCTTGCAAAAATAATTGTAATGGACGTGGGTAATGTATATTCTGATGAAAGGGTGTAGCATAAAGTTACTATTGATTTAGGGTTCTAATTATATGGCAGCCCTAATCCTCCTCCATCTCTTAAGTTAGATATGTTTCTTTAGGTTTATTTGAATCTGTACATTCTAATTCATGCCTACTTTTTTAGGAATATTAAAAAACTATGACTCCATAGAGTTGATACTTGGCAAGGCTCGTCTAACCATTGTAAAAAATTGTTTTTATGATTGTAGTGCCCCTCCCTGATTCATTTTTTATTTTTGCACTTCAATAGAACATATTCCTATAGCATAGACTAGCTTGAGATGCTTTTGATAGATGTTATGGATTTATTTATGTTTTAAGTGCTTCATTGTTGGTTACAAACATGCTATATATGACCTTAATATTATGATTTCATGAGGATGACGATGATATTCATAGACTGTTATGATGATGGACTCTTATTTGATGATATTTATATGCTCATTTCATATGTGTGGATTATATTTATGGTGATTTGATGGTATCTTATGATTTACTAACCCTATTTTATGATTATGATTCTATGCGATGCTTGATTTTATTGTGTGTGACTATCTTCATAAGTAGAGATGATGTCATATCACTCATTGCGAGCATGATATGTTGTTGCAATTCTTTATCACTTATATGTTTATCATGATGTATATGTATCGTATATGTTGTGTTTCGTGTTTGATGCAGGTTTGCAAGTACCAGGCATCGAGTCCACTTGAATTCAAAGGTTTGAACATGTCTTTATCCCAATGACAAGTTGTCGGAGATGTCAGAGTTTCCCTCACACATTATAGGTCTATGTTGTGTACCTCCTCGATTACGCTACAACGTAACTTGAGGTTAGAGTCTTGTGTTGTGTTTTTCCCTTTGGTGTAAGATGTTTAGAGTCTATCGTTGTGTATTTGGATATGTGAGATTATTTGATTATGTAATATTTATCTTTGATAGTTATTTTATTTAATCAGTTATTTGATTTAATGATTAATTCAGATTTAATTATCTAAGGTTTATTTATTGATTTATGATTTACTATTTATTAATTATTTGTTTGGTTATTTGATTATTATTTAATTAATTTAATTTACTGATTATATATTTAATTGATATTTATTTACTTTTATTTATTGTTTTTTATTGAATTGGCATTTAATGGGATTTATATTTATTTTATTTTTATTTGTTGGCTTCTATAAATTATATATATTTAATATGGTTATGTAATGTATTATTATTTATGAATTATTATTTATTAGTTAGATAAATGATATTATCCTTTCTTATTGTGTTTATTGGGATTATGTTTTTTATGTTTGATTTAACATAATATATTATACCTATCCACGTATTTTGTTGGACAAAAGTAAATGGTACGTAAATAATATATGTATTTTAATAATTGTCTTGAACTATGTGTGAGGAAGGTATAATATATGGTTTATAAAATATTATGATTGGTCAGCTTGTATTATAGCTTTGAGTTTGATTTTTGTATTAATTCAGCTTCTTGTGCGTTCACGTGGGTTGGAAAATTTTGAAAGCTTTCGAAGATTTTGATCTAGAGAGTTTTGCATTGGATTTGGATTCATTTGCTGAAGGATTTTATGGATTGCATCTTCAAATTTTATTTCATTTCTTCATTTTTCAGGTTAACTTCATTTTCTAGCACTCAACAATTGATTTAGAAAAGATTGTATGTTGTGTTTTCAAAAGATTCCTTGGGGAATTTGTAATTGTAGTTTGCAAAAAGCTATTGCTATTTGAAAAGGGATTTATTGGGGTAAATGCTTTTCAAAGGTTTGGTTTTTCTAAAAATTGATTTGCCAAAAATGTATTATTGTCTTCTTTGTGTATGAAAGTGTTTTAGCTATTGTATTTAATTGATTTTGGTTTGAAATCATATTGGTTTATCCCTTGGTTGATTACTTGAATCTCCCTTCATCTTGAGCTTCTTTTGTTGTTTTAACCTTTGTGTGGATTGTCGGGAGTCCTTTGTGACTCTCTATGACTACACAATTGACTGTAAAGACACTTCCAAATATATGCAAAGCCTGAAATTGAATATTTCAAGCCTTCCTTCAGTTTCCTAAAGTGGATTACAACTTTTCTTTCTTTCTCCGTTGTTGTTGTAGCCTTCTATGCCTAAGATTTTGCACTATGGGAGATGATTTTCTTCATGCAACTTTTAGTACTAATTATGTTTAAAATGTTTTTGATTTTACTTCTTAGTAATTGGATCATCCAGACCCTTTGGTTATAGTATGAGGGCTTTGTTTTACCCATTAGTCTACCTATGCTAGTTACTAAGCCCTGCCTCCCGGTTTGTTGATATTTTCTACATTCTTGAAAAAATTGGTATAAGACCAACCATAGGAACTGAGGGACATACCAGAGGTTCTATTATGCACCCCATTGGTGCCATTCTATGTACCCAGGGTTCTAAGAGACATGCCAAGGGTGCATAAGCCGTAAAACTGCATTTGAAAGACTATTTCCAAAAAATGCTATTTGGGAGTCCACAAATGCTACCATACCTAACAAAACACCACCATACCTACCATAATTCCATGCTACATACCAAGGGAACCACTCTACATTCCAAGGGTGTTGAGTTGTGTTCCAGAAGCTCCAGACTACTCCGGAGGTCCTAAAAAGTTATTTTTTGGCCATGTGAGAGTCTTTTCGGAGTTTGTGCATTCTCTAGAGGCAGGGATGGTTTTATTTTAAATTATTTGAGTTTTATTTTATTTATTTTTATTTTTAATAATTTTCTTTGTGCTCCAGTAAGAGGATCTGAGCCCCACCATTCAGATGTTTCTTGTGCATTGTGTTGCTCTGGCAAGAGGCAGAATTCCTTGTTGTTGAGGGATGATCTTACGACTCTAGTGGAATGTGTTATACATTGTTTTCGAGTATTTGGAAGGGATTTTTATTTACCTTTTATTTATGTTCATGATTGGTTCTTTGATTTTTATGCATTGGTGAAGGCTATTGTCATGTATGAGGCCTTGGGTATCCTACTATGTGCAGTATGTTATTTATAGTGTTACCAGTACTTTTATATCTCTCATAAGCCTTCATTATTATTTCTATGATGTTATTTTGATGTGCATTCCATGTTAAGGTCTAGATGCATGCTAGGGGAAGTGGACTTCCAAATGAGTGAGTGGGGTCTTGAGGATTAGACACCCAGGTCATCAGGGGGTCTAGACTACTAGAATATCTCATGGGAGTTTTATTGTAACCAAGTGATAACATAATTAAATCTTTGACGGCTAGGTAGTGATAGGTTCTCACATTAAAAAGAATAAAATTAGTTTTGTTTCCTCAACTCACATCCTTGGTATCGTTATATGGATCCGGGAATGGTTGGGAATACCATGGTGACCCAAGGAAGCTGAACTCCCTATATATCCTCATACATTGAGATAACTTTACATGAATATCACAGATATCCGGAATAGGTTCCCAAGTTTCCATGATGACTTCATGTAATGACACTCCTATCTTTGCATGTAGATCCTAGCTTCTTATTCTCTTCATATTGTTGTGCCTCTGGAGGTCTCTTTTCTTTATGTTGTGGTCATGTGATTTATTGTTGTATTCATGATAATGTTATGTGATGTCTTGTCGATTCCTATGGTTGTTAGGTGTCAGCCTAGGTATAGATTTTGAGTTTGAACCCTATGTCATATCCTAGTATGAGGGGTGGTTCCTATTTGGTTTCACATGGTTGGGTGGTTTTATACCTTCTTCCATTGGGATATTCCTCTCATTGGATGCTAGCGTACGTGTAATGGATTCTTGGATTCTTCATGTGTTTATTCTTTAGAGATAATTTCTATGTACATGACAAAGAAGACATTATATCATATTGATTTGTATATGTAAAGAGAATTATGTATCTTTGTATCAATTATATTTATGTAGTTATTAAGGAAATGAAATAGCTTACATGTGTTTATGTCACATTTATTTTGGTTAGATGGAATTATGAAATGTTAATCTATGGAATGAATGATAGGAAGGCTACAATAGTTGTTTTGAATCCTATTGAGTAATTAGGTGTTAACTAGATAAAATGGTTTAATGAATTTAAGATGTTTTATTAGGGAATGTTATATGAATGACTTATACATATGTGAGCTAATTTTATTCTGATTATGTAGAAGGAAAATGATTAATTGAATAGTAGAATATGATGTTTTAGATGAATAAGTGTTATCTTAGAATGATGTCAAGTAGTGACATTAAGATACCCTAGAGAATGAATGTAATTGCAAGAGCATATTGAGATACGATGATGTTTATTTATGTTTTTATTTCACTTGTGTAATGTAGCCTTATGCTTATGTACATGATAGTTTATATGAATATGCAAATAGATAATGTACCATTGATATAATTTGATGATAACATAAAGTAATAATTGTTTTAAAAAAATAATCTCCTTTTGTAAATAGATTTTATATTATTTCTCTAGGGTATTTTGGCAGGAATTATAATGATTACCACTAGAAAAATTTATTTGTTGAATAAGATCCACCTCATTAGAATGCACACAATATCCCACGTGCCTATATGGTTCATAATCCATCCCATCGATGAAGAGTTAATCATGTCCTGGGATCATAAAATTGAATAGGTGCATCCATGTATGTCAAGAAAATATGAATAATAAAAGTGTATCTCAATAAAATTAATAGGAAAGAAGATATTAATAGTCAAAGTATGCATCTCAGCAAAGTCTACAACTTGAAAAATAGGAATATATTTCTATAACCTGTCAAATGAGAGCATTACAAAATATAAGATACAATCTTTCGAATGCATAATTAAGAGAGTGTATTTACTTATACCATATAAGAAATGACCATTAAGTGGTACTTCTCAAAAATCAATAGATTTCAAATTATTACTCTTTAAAATTGATGCAGGAGCATCCCTCGTTCATAGCAATCTTGCATCAACTAAAAACATTTTTTTTCTGTTTGTCAATTTTCCTTTCTGTGTGTTCTAGTTTTGGCACACCGGATTCCTATGGAGTTGGATTCTTCTTGAAGACTTAATCACTCTGCTTTCTCTCTAACCGCATCTCATTTGGATCACTTTCTGGCATGATATTTCTACCAGTTTTCCTTAACAGTTTCCAATTATCGGTTGCCTGAGACCTATTCTGGCGATCTACTAGAACCCATTTCGATGCTTGCAAAACCTTGGATGTTGATATTGATATTTCTTAACATGTGGTTGACCTTCTACGTTTCATCCTTTGGGATTTTTGGAGGCTGACTTCATTCATTTCTGCACTCTAGGGTTTTGATCCTTTTGATCAATATATATATTTATAATCATGCTTTGTAATGTACCAGATCATCTAGGACATAAATGAGTATCAGATAGATACTTCTTAGAAGATAGATCTTTCAACTCAAGGTCCCTATGAGACCTATTCTACCAGGCCTGTGGGCTAGTATGTTGTACCCCGGCTGTCATCAGTTGGATGTAACTGACTTTTCATGCAATAAAACTATTTGTTCTAAGATTTAGTAGGGTTTTTTCTGAGGGTACTACAACAAACAAGTGACATAATGGAACTTGAAATTGTAAAAAATTAAAGGTTTCAATAAGGGGACAAGTATAGAAGATATTATCAACATGAGAAGTATCACTTGACTCTATAGGTGCATAATAATCCTTTGTAGCCAAGGCAAATAGAATCTTAGAAAGTTTCAAATAGACCAATTTTGTTTTTTATTCACTAATGTAAGAATTAGTAAAGTCCAAAAATCCCTAGTCGTCACCCAAATACGCATTTAGTTTAGATGGATAATATGACTTATTGAGGGATGAAGTAGGAGTTGATTGGATAGGGGTACTTTCTCCTTTAGTGGGATCTACCTTTTGAGGGTCCTCTTCAAGAGGATCCTCTTTTTTAGGTGACTCTTCTTTATGGATAACATCCTTATTCTAGTTCCTCTTTAACAGATACCACAAAACCATAAGTCGTCACATTAGAAGACAATGATGGAACATATTTTCCAAAAGATGGCATAATCATGGTTCAACCAATTGATACCATATTACATAAGTGCATATCATCAAGGTCAATATTGATCATAATCACCTAATGATTGGGAAAAAACTCAACAAAACCATGAAGGCTAGATGAAACTACTCCCAAAGCTTGGAACCACAATCTACCTAGAATAATATTAGAAGGGAAAGGAGAAAACATGACATATTCAAGGGTTGTAATAGTAATTGTCAAATATTTAAAGAAAAAATAGTAGTACCCAAAGAAATCTTACTAGCATTATCAATATGATGAATAAACAAAGAAGATGCAGCAAGAGATTTTAGATGATCTTTTTTTTTAATAAGTCTAGATTGAAAATATTGAGTGCTAAACCAATACCAATGAGACTCCATCTAATACCAACACCATTGATATAAATTTATATCCACTAGCCTAGTAAAAGAAGGTAACAAAATCTATTGAAGATCTTCGTAGAGGACACCTTGGTACATGATAAATCTAAAGTAAATCCAATAAAGAGATCTTAGCAAAATTAATATGAAGTTTCTAAATAATATCATCATCAACAGGGTGCTTGGCTATGGGCTTACATGTTTGAGGAAGATTTAACTGAGAAATCAATAAAGAAATATTAAACTAATCAATGTTTTTCTCATTTCTTCTTTTATTGTACATATGAGAAATGATGGTATAAGAATCATTCTTAGATTGAGTAAATCTGATGGGAAAATCAAGAGAGATATTTTTAAAATTCCTACTATAAAAAGACTTAACATTATTTTAAAGAAGGGATAACTTCAATTACTTAAATAATTAGTCTCTTAGGCCTTTTATTGGAAGGAGAGATAATAACGACACTCATAAATTTTTCATCCTTCTAAGAAGAAAATTATAAACATGGATCAATCTTAGTGGACTTATGATAAGAAGGAGATTCCTCTAGGAAATCATCTAGGACATCATCCAACATATCAAAGTCATCCTTCAAGAATACCTTATTGAGTGCATCAAATCATTGAAGGAAGAGATATAACATAAGAAATTCACTTCTAATTCACTAAAATGTATAAGAGGGTATTTGGAACCCTTGAGATGAAAGGGTCTCAAGGAACAAATAATCTCAATGCTACCTCACTTAATTGGTGCTTTGGTGGACACCCTAACACTAGTTAGTTGAAGCTGAATTTTAATAGGTCTTCTAAGGATAACATGGATTGGGTGAGAGGGGGTGGAGTGATTAGAGACTCATGTGTGACCCTCACCCTTGCCTATGTTGCAAACATCAAAATTTAAACTTCAACCATGGTTAAAGTAGAAACTATTTATCACAGATTAAAAGTAGCTAGGAAAAAGGGGCTTAACTATATTATGGTTGAAGGTGATTCTAAAAATACCATCATGATTCTTAAAGGGGAGGTAAAACTAGATTAGAAATTTAACCATCTCTTTGCCAAATGTCATGATCTTCTTCCTTCTCTAGGAGATTTAAGGTTCTACTATATGAGACATGAAGGCAATTGTCCAGTAGATAGGTTGGTGGGGATGGGCATGCATGCTAATGATTTCAAAATTTGGGTCTACTTACACAAAATCCTGATGGAGGATTGTGCCTTGATTTTTAAGGGCATGTCTCTTAATGATTAATAATCCCAATGTTAGATTTTTGGTACTTTATTTTCTTTCCCTTTCCTTTCCTTGTTGGTTAAGGTGGCGAGACTTAAATATTTTTCTTCATACCACCAAACATTTTATCTCCCGGGCTTATAACTTTTTGAACCTGATTTATTATTATACAAATATGGGTGGTGAGTTTATTTATACTGAACTAGATGAATGTTCCAATTTTAAGAACAATGGGGAGCTTTGGGATAAGGTGATTAAGGGAAGTCAACATAATTATGTGGAAGGAATGACTAGCGATAACCCTAAGCTCTGTGTAGAATTAATTCATACTTGGGACAATGAAAATGTGAGGATTGGAAATGCTAATTTTGTTGTCTTAGCATAGAATATTGTGAAGGTAATAGGGTTGTGCCTCGATGGAGTGTCATTTTGTAAAACGACCAAAGAAAATTATGGGGATAATTTTGAGATGTTTGTCCAACTAGGAGGAGTCTCAAAGATTCATAGTGGATATAATAGGGAGGTTCTCTCCAGAGTCTAGAAGGATACAACTCTAGTAATTATGAAATAATTCACCTTGGGCAATAGGAAAAGAAGTTTCCACACATAGATCTTTCCTTTGTTAAACCATCTTTAGCAAGGGGTAATAATGAATTTCCTCTTCTAGATTATGTCCTCTTTGTCTTAGTCTATTTCCAAATCTATTCAAAAGGGTAAACCCCCTCTCCACTAGCGCCTCATTCAAAGATTGTATAACTTCCAGACGGCTTCATCCTCCTCTGTTGAGGTCCCCTCTATTTTGGTTGGGTATACCTATGACAGCAATTTTTTTGTTGACCTTATTATTAACTCTTCTAATTTTGGGGAACAAATTATGCCTCATTTGGCTTCTAAAGTGCCCATGAGAAAAAGCCCTACTAGAATAGCCAAATTTAAGGCCATTTTTGCCACCAAGAAGGATAAGATGTGGGTGCTTAGGCTAAATTACAATAGAATGTGGTTAATGAGATAGCAGATGATTTTGATTCTGAGTCTCTATCCTCAAAGAATTTGAATTCCTCGGATGCTTCGGGGTTGGGTTTTAGTCCCTTGCTAAAATAGAAGGTAACCCTAGTTGTTAACCACAAATCCTACCTTCTTTGTTTTTCCTAACCCTCAAAGCACCACCTGGATAAAATTGGGAAGGACCTACATGACAATGTTCAAACATAGGAGGAGTTGATTAAATTACTCTTCACTTGTATGAATGTTGATAAAAAATATTGAAGAAAAATTTGCTCATTTAGATTTAGAATCTTCTCGGTACATTTGTGTGCCCCATACAACCATGTGGGCACCACACTCCCATCTAAGAAAAATAATTCAGGGGTAGCTAAAACTACTTCATCTTTAGGATTCATGATGTTGGAATGATAAAATATCAATCATAAATTTTATAATAAATGCACTGAGCTAAATATAATCATGTCATAAATGTACTAGGTGCAATTTTCAACACTACAACAAATAATAAGTATAAAAAATAAAGATATAGTAAAGAGGTCATTTTTTAAATCTTGTATTAACTAAAGTAATTGTAAAACAAAATAAACTAACTATTATGTGAATAGTTGTATGCTCTTTAATCTAAGAACAATATAAACTAAATAGATAGATATTATTCTTTTAAATAAAAGGATTAAGAGAGTTACCTTGGACAGTTTAAATTTTGAAAACCTAAATCATAAATATTTTGATTTTCTACTCACAATTTAAAGATATTTATTACAATTATGTTTATAACTCATAAATCTCATAAATTTTGATAATTATTAACTTTGAATATTGATAAGCTTGTGAATTTTAATCTTAATTACAAAATTCCATTGTAATGAATTTATTTGATATCATTGTGAACTATAATTACAATTGAGAAATACATCTTGAAAACTGATTTATAAATGAAACATAATATATAACACATAAATATAAAAAACAAATTTATAAAAATATAAATTAAAAGAATATATAATAACATAGTAAAAGAAAATTTATAATTATTAAATTAATTTTATGCATATTTTCATTTGTTATATGTATATATGCTTGATTGTCTTTATATTAAACTATCTATAAATACGTCTATCATTTTCAAGATGTTAGATTTTTATGATATTTGTGATCAAAGTTAAAGATGCAACTTGAGAATGATATCTTTTATGTTTCTTACACAATATTTTCTTAAGTCATATAAACTAAATTGAAAACTTTTCATACATATAAAAGGCAAGCAACTTTGAAGGTGTTTTTATTAGTACTTCCCTTGAGGCTAGTACTATTTCAATTGATTGCACCCAACTTTCATTAATTGGTTATTTTTTTCAATTTTGATTTAATTTTTCAATAGCTAAGATGTTTGATTTTTAAGTCATTAAAATATTTTTAAAATTATGGTTAAAATTCAAAGAGTTTATGAATACAATTCAATTAAGATTAAAGCTATAATTGGAATTAGAGATATTTAATTTTATTAGAATTAAAATAGGGTTAGGGTAAGGTTTAAGATTAGTATTCAATTTAGGTTAGGGATTATTATGCATTAAATTTAGGATTTAATTAAATTAAAATTAACATTCAATTAGTTTTATAGTTAAGGTTCAAATAAGATTATAATTTAATTAGAGAATATTGTCTCAAGAAAAATAAACTAATTTAAAAAAGTTTCACAAATATAAAAGGCATGTAATTTTCTTGATTTTAACATTTTACAAAGCTAATCTGATCTCTAATCTTTTCAAATGTATAAAATAAAGGTAAGCTATTTTTAAAGATACTCATATATACAGAGAAAAATACTAATTAAAAAAATATCTATAAAAAGTAAATAAAAATGTATGTCATAATCAATTTAAACATATCATAAGCCAAACTAGTTTAACTCACAACGTAAATAATGTTAACATTGAATTGCAATATTTTCCAGCTTTGAATTTTGATAAGCTTATGAAAATTGATGCTAATAACAAACTCTGATTGTAATGAATTAATACAATATCATTATTTGAAGGATTACATGACCAATATACTATTTAAAAATACATCTTAAAAAATTAACTATAACTCAATATAATATATAACATAAATATAAGTAATTATATAAAAAAAATTAATCAATGAATATATAAAGTAAAAAAGATTAGAACGCATCACATAAAGTTTTCTCTCTATAAACTAAATGAAATAGTTTTGGAAAAATATAATAATATTTCAAAAAGAAAATATATAATTCTAAAATAAATTTTATGTATGTATGTAAGTATAAATGTATGCATGTATTATATGTGTATGTGTATGTGTATGATGTGTATGTGTATGTGTATGTGTCATGTATCAAAGTAAGCTTGTTTGAAAACTTCCCAGCAAGTATAAAATACAGATAGCTTTCAATGTATTTACATTTTCTGATTTTTTCGATCAAAGTTCAAGAGCCACCTCGATAGTGATACATATCATGTATATTACACAATTAATTTATAAAGTTAGCTAAAGTAATTTGAAAACATCTCATCTATAAAGGAAAACTATTCTAGTTTGAAAATATAAAAGATAGGTAAGTTTGTGTGAAAATTTCTGGTAATTATAAAATATAGTTAATTTTCAATATGTTTACATTTGACAAGGTTTGTGATAAAATTTGAAGAGACATCTTTAGAATGATCTATCTCATGTCCCTTACACGTTATTTTTATAAATATAGGTAAAGTATATTTAGTTTTTTCAAAGTTTGTGGTCAAAATTGAAGAGGCACCTAGATAAACTAATTTAAAAACTTATCATCACTATAAAAGACATGTGATCTAGTTTGAAAATATAAAACAGAAATAAGCTAATTTGAAAAAAAAATTATGAACAAACAAAATCTATTTTATTGATGACATATATATACATAATTATTGAAATCTAAATGATATTCCTTTTTTTAATTAAGCTAAGCGATTTTGATGGATCTATCAATTTGAAAGTATACAAGAACATTTCAGGACAAGAACACGACCTTGCAAAACAATATCCCTTATTATTTGTCTTATTCATCATTACTTATCATTTCTTTCTTAGTACTTTTAATAATGAACTTTGTAAATCTTTCTTAGGACTTTTAATAATCAACTTTGTGAATTTCCAATGACTTTGATAGCACATGATAGGGGTTGCCTCTCTTCCATAAATTCATCATCTACTGCAGCTTCATTCATCTATGTTGCTCCATAGTATCAATCGGTGAGACGTTATCTCTTGCTCCGTAGTATAACGTGGATTGCGGTGAAGGATGGCGAATTCAACGAGTATTGGTTTAGGGCTCCACTTTACCGAGGACCCTACTTCTCCTCCCCTTCCTTAGTTACATCTGCCTCCTGAGGCCTCACATTCTCCTCTAGTATCGACATTGATGGCATTTTCACATTGTTGTCATTATCATGCCTCTCGTTTCCAAACAAAATTGGGGATTTTTTCAGGTACAAACACTTGAGTGAAATGTGGAATATGGATATTTGAGTTTTCTCTTTCGCTCTTGTTTGAGGTTTGATGGTCCGTTTTATGACAATTTAACATTGATAGAATGGTAAAATTTGAAACGGTTTGATCTGATTCTATTAAACATGTGCAACGGAATTGTTTTCCTTAGGTAGTGAACAATGGTATCTCCGTGCCCTATAGAAAGATTAACGAAAGAATGTAGGAAATTCTTATATATAACATCTTTTTTCTTTCATCGCATCAAAGTCTTATATATAAAAGCTCGGTAAAAAGTTCTTTATATTGTTGGGACAATAAAAGCAGAAGATTATTAGATGGTAGACAATAAGATTATTTTATTAGTATCCTTATCAGTCTGGTTTTTTTGGTACAGATTTTCTTTTTCTTACTGTTGCTGTTAGTTATATTTGGACCATGGGTTTTAACAATCAATTGTAGATAAACATTGATTTTAAGGTTAGATTTTAAGATTAATTTTAGAAATAATTTTCTGTCTAGTAATTTTGAAACATATTGAAATGTAAAATCATAGCATATTTTAATAAATTTTACAATTCACTCTTGATTAGGATAGCTATCGATATGACTTTGTTCAGTAGCAATCTAACTATCTCTTACATCTTATTTATGTATTCAACACTTTTTTACATCTCCCATTCTAGGAAATCTAGCTTTCAGATATATAACTTTTAATATTAGATTTCAATTTATCAACCATTAGGTGATCTTGCAATAAACATTTACTTATATGTTTAGTGATCCAATCCATATCTTTTGAGAAGACTTCTGACTAATCTATGCTCAAATGTAAACTTATGTAATTTCAAGTTTATGACACCAGCTTCCTAACAAATCATATCCCTACTTCTATATTGACTAATTGCCTAGCTTATATTTTCTATTTTTTTGGCTATATTCTGATTCTCATACATAGGTTGGTATTCTTGAACTCTTCTTTGAGATCCTAATACAATCTTGTCATTTCATTAGAGACAATTTCAATTTTTCTTTTCTATATGTTTATGAATCATTAGGTAGCTAACAATTTTTAAAACTAATCTTAAAATCTAACTATCAAATCAATATTTTTTACAATTGATTTTCCATAAATTTGAATATGTTTAAAAGTACTCATTGATCATTTTAAATATAAAAGCTAACCTAGAACAATATCAAAATAAATCTCATAAATTTCCTTAGCCTATCAAACAATCTGAATTGTATGCAAACGAAAGTCTTTAATAAAAAACTAACAGATAAAGATATCAATAAAAATCATCTATTGAATCCTTTGTTTTTATAGTCCCAACAATATTAAAATATGTTAACCTAATTTACATATGTAAACTTTTGATATTTTATATATAAATAAGAAAAACAAATTACAAACAACCAATAAAATGGTTATTAAATGGGAAAGGTGCACATACCTTATTCATGCTAGTGGTCTCATTAAAACATTGAATCAAATACGAATATCTATGAAAGGCAATTAAAATCCTTGTGTAATTTGTCTTGTCCTTTAGAAGGAAGTAGTTCATTAGGGTTGAAGTTGCATATTGAGGATTTTTTTATGTTGGTAAAACAATTAGGAGAATAACATAATTAGAAGGAGAAATGTCAAATTAAAGTGGCCATGCAAAATAAATTATTTAATGTGGTCATATATGACCACATTAATTTGATATTTTTTCTTTTATATTATATTATGCTTATATTCTCTATACCTATAGAAAACAAATCAGAATTGTGCATCTTCCATCTCAATGAACCACCACCTTTCAATAGACAGGATGAACTTCGAAAGTATTTTAATGGCCATGAAGGCTCAACCTCAATAATGGTCAGTATTAAAAGGAGGTTGAGGTTGATATGTCGATAATATTGTTATTTGAATAATTGTATCAAAGATAGTGCTAAAGTGAATAAAGTTTATGTATTTTCTCCATTTAATAATTATTTTAATTAGTTGTATGTAACTTGATCCTCTTATTTATATATAAGCTACCAAAAGCTCATAATTAAAATAGGTAGACATATCTTTATATTGTTGGGACTATAAAAACAAAGGATTCAATAGATGACAAGCAACAATTTGTTTTCATTGTTATCATTATCTCTTAGTTTTTCTATCGGTTTTTAATAAAGGTTTTTATTTGCATACAGTTCTAGATATGTTAATTATGTTTTTAATTTGCATAACTTTTATATTTCAATTGACCAATGGATAATTTTTGAAAATTATTAACATTTTCAAAGAATTAATGTCAAAAAATATTGATTTAAGGGTTAGATTTTAGGATTCTCATTGAAAACCATTATCTATCTAACTATTTATAAGCATATAAGAAAGTAAAATTGAAATTGTTTTTGTTGAATTTTACAATACACATTGATTAGGATGGGTAATGCTAAATTTGTAGTAGAAATCTATGATAAGTTTTCTCCAAAAAGGTTTGTTAAATAACAATAACAATTTTGAAACAAAAAAGCTTGTCTCTGTAGTGACACTCGCTTTGGGCACCTAGACAAATCACCTTGCCCAAGCAAATGCTACTTACATTGGATTACACAAGAGTTGGGGAAAGTTTGCCTAGAAAGTGACTCCACGAATATCATTAAATGCATTACTAAGCAATTTGAACCTAGCTGAATGATCAAACACTTAATTGAGGAGTGCCACATCATGATTGATAAGTTCGATGATTTCAAGGTCTCCCGAAGCACTTGTGTGATCTGATTAGAAAAGATGTCCCATGTATCGGCTATTCATTACTATTTAATGAAGATAGGTAGTCATTTGAATTATGGATTTTGGTGGGATTTGATTACAAATCCCAATATCAAAGTTTTGAGACCCTTCCTTGGTTTCAGGTTTTGCATTTTGTGGGTTTGGCTGGTTGTGTATACCAGGAATTGCAATGTGGAAATTGTATGGGTGGTGACAAAAACATAATGGAGCCCACATCTAATGAAAAATGGAAGAAGAATATGGACCTCTAGAATGAAATCACTGATGGAGGTCTGTTTCCCTATCTTGAGAGACTCCACGGGAATGATCCCCAAAAAATGAAGATTTCGTGAAGGGATGGAATAAAGACATTATCATTGTGTTTGGGGAAAAGTTTAGAATTGATGAGGCTTTCATTGCAAATATTATGGGCTTGCAAATGGAAGGAAATAAATTCTTTCATGAGAGGAATTTCGTTGAGGAGGCTATCTCCACCTTCTTTGACAAACAAAGCGAAAGAGATAGGGTTCACATGATGGTGGATAGTGGCTATAATAGGAAAGATTAGAAAACCCTGTGGGTGGACATGGCGATGGTGATAATGAGGTGCATTACCCTTGATGACCACTTTGCTATTATCTTTTCCTATCATTTCACGATTCTTAATCATTTTAGGCATGGTAAAAGGATTTTCGTTCCTTTTATTTGCTTTCATCCTTGGAGCTGAGTCTAGCTAAACATGCCAACAACCATCCTTCCCTAATTGATAAGACCCCCATTTCGTCCACCAATCCGGGGTGCAGGTGGTGTTGGATATGGAAGTGGAGGGAGAGGAGAGTGGTATGGCCATGGATTGGAGGGATATTAAGATTTCAAAAGACCCTTATTACTTTCCGGCTCAAGAGGGGTTTACCACCCACATGACCCCTGGATTCTGATCCTCCAAAACCAAAAAAAGACCAAATTAGGGAAGTCTAGTGATAACAAGGGAAAAGAAAGGGAAATTAAACTTAATATCCCTATTCATGCTAACCAAGGGCAATAGGGGATGACCACTAGTGACTCGGAGATGGAGAAGCTTATCAAAAATTTATTAATGGGCAAGAGAATTGTTTCCTTTGGATTGGAAAGGAGATTAACATGCTTAAAGAGGGTATTAAGGGTATCATTAATACTTTTACTAATAACCTTGAGCCAAGTAAAATCGAGAAGCTTCTCCAGATGACTCAAAAATTAACTAGAGATGTGGAGACTATGAAAACTAACAATGAGAGTAGCATTGGTTATCTGAAATTATGTTTGGAAGAAATTAAAGGGAGCTTGAGAAATTTAGTGGACATTAGTAAGGAAGCTATGAATAGCAATGCAGAATGCGTCAAGAAGATAATTGCAATTACTGCTGATCACAAAGCTCGGCTTTTATCTAACAAACCGCCATTAGAGATTAAACAAAAGAATAAATTACAGGAATCGAATGTGCAAGGAATGTGTTCTCAGACTATGACTGGCCCGTATACTAGAATTCAATGTGTATTGGTTTAGGGTTTCACTTTATGGACGGCCCTACTTCTCCTCCCCCTCTTAAGTTGGATCTGTTTCGTGAGGCCTCACATTATCCTCTGGTCTAGATATTCCTCTCATTGACGTGGCTCTGGTTTCCCAACAAAACAAAAAAGGCCAAGCTTCACATGGCTTGCCAAGATTGGGGATTTTTCAGGTACATACACGAGTGGAGTGTTAAATATGGATATTTCGGTTTTCTCTTTCGCCCTGGTTTGAATTTTAATGGTCAGTTTTGTGACAATTTAACATTGATAAAATGGTAAAATTTGAAATTATTTCATATGATTCTATAAAACATGTGCAATGGAATTGTTTTTCCGAGGCAGTGCACCATGGTATCCCCATGTCTTATAGAAAGACTAAAGAAAGTATGTAGAAAGTACTTTGACCTTCCACTGGAGCAAAATAGGAGATATGCATATGGAACGCTTTAGTCAGGCGCAAGTTGTTTCTCGAGATCGAAAGCTTGACCTGGAAGATATGATGTACCTGGTTTTGTTACCACTGAGTTTTACAAAGCTAAACCCGTGGCGGTCCACACCTGCAGACTTCAGGTACGTTCTTTTTGGATATTTAAAATCCATTAATTTTACAGCATCACATAATGATAATATTTTATATTTTGTTCTATTTTTCAGCTTCTCCTTTCCCTCTTAACTTAGATATGTTTGCTTCATGCTTCGGCTTCATTGGTGTCTCTCCCATGGGTGCAAAATTCAATAAGTAAATAGTTTTTTGTCGAAGGGTCAGAAAACCTGGAAAATGGGCAGCGCAAATAGCCTGGACCTCAATAAATCACCTTCTTCTAACGGAAAGGAGGATTTGCAGAAGGAATTTAATTCCGATAATGAATTGATGAAGATCCGCAACGAACCAGAGGAGGTTGGTATGATAATGAGGCCCAGGTTATCTTTTCTCACTGTCATAAATTGTTTAATTCTATTGTTTCATTATATCAATGGATTTTAATAATCAATTGTAAATAAATATTGATTTTAGGATTAGATTTTAAGATAAATTTTAGAAATCATTTTATGTTAACTAATTTCATAATATATTGAAATGTAAAATCATAATGTATTTTAATAAATTTTATAATTCAGTATTGATTAGGATTGATATTGATACGCTTTGTTCAGTAGTAACCCAACTGTGCTCTACATCTCATTTTTGTGTTCAACATTTTTTTAATCTCTCATTTTTTTAATCGAAACAAAAGAAGTTTGTTAACTTAAAAATGTTACATAAAACAACATACTGTCATAAGAAGGAATCACAAATTACTCTTGTAAACAGTACACATGGCTGTCATTTTGGCTCTACAGAGATCAAAAATACCGAAATGTTTCTTCACCCACAAGATTTTGTTTCTTCAAGAAATACTGAAATGCTGCCATGAATGGAGCATGAAAATGATTCTTGGGACCTTTGTGATTTGCATAACCACCTCCATTTCATAGACTTGAATAATCTACCATGTTTTGAGTATCTTGCTCTGAAAATATCGTCTACCATGAATTATATATGTGTGACCAGCAAACACCAAAGATAAGTTCTTTGCACACAACTGTCCCTTCCACTTGGATAAAAATTAGTCTGAAAAATAGATTGTAAACTTCAATGGAAGAGCTCTTGGCCTCTGCATTAAGGAGTTGTTTTTCCGTTACCATGATACTTGCTAGATTGTTTGGTCATGCTGCTAATCTGGATCATTTGCATTTTTAAAATTAGCATTAAAGGCTCTGAGTTGAACCTGCAAATTGTCTCTTGAGATTGGAATTGGCCTTAAGAGTAGATTGAAGAGTGAGGGTCTCTATGGAGAAGTTAGCACAAATAATCATGGCCTCAAGTTGGAGAGAATGGAAGGTTTGAGATAAGACATGCACACAATGGAATCGTCAAAAATGCTTAAGGGTGATGTATCTCAAAGTCTAAAAATAAAAATAATTGTGTGATATGGGGAAAGACCAAGCAGAGCAATTCACCAAGACCAGTTCCGAGGAAACATCAAAGGGAAGGTGAAAATGAGAAAGCTCCAAAGACGCTGAGCATGGGGGCCAAACCAAAATGCATGCTTGATAGTTTCTTTTTTATGGTAGAAGGGTACAAGATGGACGGGGTGAAATGAATGTGAACCCATCACCAATAGGGACATTAATATGGAGAATTTTCTAACTAACCAACTGATCTTGCGCATCATCTTTTGAAGTCCAGGTTAAAGAAACAAGAAGGAGGAGTTGTTTATACACAAACATGAGAGCGAAAACTCGGATATTTTTATTATTTGTCAACTTCCAATCTTTGAGAACGTTATCATGATATGGTGTCAACAACAACCAAACCTAGTTAGGTTTAACCATCTATTGGATTTTTTTGAATTGGGGACCTATATGATGAGGGAAGACCGTATAGAGACTTAAGTTGCTCTCATGTTTTCCAATTAGAAGTCAAAGTATCTCATAAATCCCGAAAAATGTGGATGTCCCTTTTAAAGAGTTGTCTACCTTTGATACTCTTAGGACTACAATCTTGTTGAACAAGATGATTCCACCAAATCAAAGAAGAGGCGAAAGTTAACCCATCGATTAAGCTCTGATCATACCAAGATTATTTCTTTAAAGTAATTTTTCAGGCTTTCCAAATGGAGTTAAAGGTGTCAGATCCATGAATCTTAAAATACCAAGCAAAAAGAATCTAGAATATTATCCTTCCAACTAACCAGATCCTAATAGAATCCAGTATTTTTAATAGAATCCAGTATTTGGAATGAGATATCAAGAAAGATGTTTCCATAGAGCATCACCATCATAATCCATTTTGTAGTGAGAAAATGCCCTGAGTATATGGGTCTATAATTTACCAAGTCCTTTATTTCTTGGTTGCATACAATGTGACCATGATGTAGAAGGTATACCTTTTTATTGCCCCAGTTTAAGTAGCGTAGCTTTCACATTCATAACTTTTAATATTGCATAGTATTTGACTGTCTTTCTATAAACATTTACTCGTATGCCTATTGAACCAATCCATATCTTTGGAGAAAATTTCTGACTAATCCATGTTTACATGTAAAACTTATGCAATTTCTAAGGCACCAATTCGGTAACACATATTATCCCTACTTCTATATAGTCAAATTGCCCAATTTATATTTTATATTCTTTTGCATATATTCAGATTGTCTTGGATAGGTTGGTATTCAAGTACACTGATGCATGTAGATATTCTTGAACTGTTCTTCGAGCTCTTAATACAATCTTTTCATTTAAAATTTTTTATAGTCAAAGCATGAATAAGGTATGTGTTCCTTTTATTTATAGTCAAAGCATGAATAAGGTATGTGAGAGCACGAGCATGAATAAGGTATGTGAGAGCACAGGCATGAATAAGGTATGTCATATTGTGATATATTATTAGAATATTATAGTTGTATACTTGCCTTTGATCTCCATTGGTGATACTCCTGTTAGAAGCTTGCTCTACAAGTATATTACAATATTTTGTTGATTTTGGAATTATATTTTGCTGATTTTGGAATTATATATTGGATGGCTTTTAGAGTGTGGGGTTTTTCTCTAACAATGGTTTTCCCAATCTAAATCACTATGTTGTCATACACAAGTTGTCTATGTTTATTTTTGTCAAGTTTTTGTCCCTATTGTAAAGATCTATAAAATGTTTGCATTGACCTACTCTCATGGTTAGCGTAGGAAGTTGTTTTTCTACTTAACTTACAATATTCTTTATTGCATGCATTGAGGTTTTGGGGATTCGGTCTTTTGGTTTGAGGAGGTAGCATGGTTTTTTAATTCATCTAACTATTCCCATCCTAGTAGTCTTCATGAAATGGTACCATGACACATATTAGGTGGTAGATATTTTTCCTTATTTGTATGGACTTGTAACTAAATTAGCTATATGAAGGGTAGATAATCCTATTGTATTATCATAGACCATGTTGTAGGATTTATTAGTTCCAGTGTGCATCTTGACATTATGTGTACTATATAACACATTGATCGACTCTACACACTTTCGACTTAGCTTTGGATGATGCATGTGAACCCTCATGTATTTGCATATGTAGAAGATCTTGCAAAATATTATCTCATTGGCCTTGCATATTCAAGTTGCACACCCTTTAATGATGAAACTTGAGAGGACCTTGAGTATATCATATGTCTTGTATATTTTAATGGATTAGATGTTTTCATTTTATTTCCTATTCATTACTATATGAATCATCTTCTATTGTTTGTAATCATATTTGCATCGGCTCATACAATCCCCCGATTTATTTATTTACAATGCATATAAAGTTATTCAAGTGTCCTTATGTTGGAATGATATAATGTTAATACAAAACCCTATAAATAGTAATGTAAAACAAGATTGATTGACAATGAAGATGGGATAACAATATCAATCTGAGTACTAACAAAGATGAGATGAATATCCTCAAGATAAAACTCCAAATCTTGAATCTAAGATTCCACAAATATGGATGATATGTCTATAAGATATAAATACCAAGTACCAATGTTTGGAATAAATAATGATGATGGGCTAGCAATGAGGTGTTGCTACCACAAAGAGGATAATATATTCAAGATACTTGTATAAATTTATAATTTGAGAATCAACAAATAAAGATGATACATATGTACGACACAAATCCTAAATAGCTATGTCCATCCTTCTCTCACTAGTGCAGTTATTTTATTTCCTCTTGCTCAGAGATGAGTATTTTCTTGCTTGGTTTTCTCCTTTTCTCTTTTTATGAGGGATTTCATTTTTTTTATGTGGATACCTTTTCAAGCCTTGTATTGAAGACCCATCTATGCATCCATCATGTATGCAATTATCTATTATAAGGTTTTCAACTTCTCCTTAAGTTGATCTTAAGGGATGATGCATTATTTTAATTAGGAGAGGAAAACAAATGTATAGGTGAGAATGTAATCTATAGTACTAGTATGATCTAGAATAGAAAATTGAACATTAGCTTACAACTTCTACAGATTATTTGCATTTACCTTCAATTTATTAAGATCAAGCAAATGTTAGTATCATAAACTCCAATGAGAAAAGGGACCCATTTGGAAGAGTGTAGGATAGTGGTTTCCTAAATAGGTGCCTTATTAAGAGAACAAGATATTTACATACCTATTAAAGAAATGTTAATAGAAGAAAAAATTAGAATAATGCCCAACTTATAAAAAAAATATCTCAAATTCTTGAAAAATAATTTAGTCATATTTTTAATATTACAAATCGTCAAAGGAAAGTAGTATCCCATTTAAAATATTTATTTCAATACACTTCCCTTTAAAAATTTAGTAATTTGTGAAGAAAAACTATTGACCCAAACATTATTTTAACACATGTAATTAGTTAAAATCTCCAAGATCAAATAAAAATATTATTTTTTAAAAACTTACATTAAATAGAGTAAATTTTAAATTTAAATTGAAGTAAACTGTAAATTGAAGTTAACTAACAAAATATACTTTGGCATCCCCCCCCTATGGGATGGATCAAAATCAATGTGGATGGGGTGGCTAAAGGGAATCCTGGGCCGGGTGCGGGGGAGTGGCTAGGAATCATATGGGTCTACTGGTTTCTGTGCTAGCACTCCCTCTGAGCACCCAGTCCAACCACTTTACAGAGGCCAGCGTTGCCCACATTGGGTTACACATGGCTAAAAGAGAACGCTTTAGAAAGGTCTCGCTGGAGTATGACTCACTAAACACTGTCAATTGTCTGAATGGGTGCACGGATCCTAGCTGGATGATTAAAGGAAGACTACTACTTGTAATGTTGTCTATTTAATGACAAAGTGTTACTATTTCTCCACAAACTTGTTTGATAACAAAGAAGCACCCAGAACTGGCTATATTATTTTGTAAGCAGTTTTTGAGATTTAGAGGGTTTTTAGCCTTTATTTATTTATTTATTTTGAAGGTGGAATTTGGAGGAACTCTTAGTGAGTTCATATCTTCCTAGAGAATGTAGAAGTTTAGTTGTGCAAGATTTTAAATGTCTTTTGATGTTAAAGGCAATTTCATGTATTTTTCATCAATGTTAATGGATCAGTTGCACCTTTGAAGCGGACTCGGAGATGTAGCCCATAAGGGGTGAACTTCGTTATCAACTTGCAGTGTTTGGTTTATGTTTATTTCTAGTTGTTCTCAATATTTGTCCTTTAAATTACTTATTAAATGGTGTCAATTCAATAAATCAGTTATGAAAAATTAAATAATGAAATTTAAATTATTGAATTCAAATTAGTGTGAAAAAAAAAGTCTTTGCCACTAATTTTGGATCAAGTTGCTATCAAAGCAGTTGATCAAGGATTTGCATGCATTTATGTTCAATGATAACCAATGTCTAAACTCAAGTGTGGAGAGGGATCTCTTGAAGAGTTTAATCTTGAGATTGGTATAAGAAGTACTTATCCACGAGAAGTAATGGAACATGAAGGAGAAGAAAGCATTCTTGAGTCTAAAAGGGCATTTCAGCAATCTTTTCTTGACATGAAAGCAATGGTGGAAGAGTTGTACAAAGTGCAAAGGAAAGATGGAGAAGGTGCTAGTAAAGTTAAGGATGAAGGAGTTGGTGGTGACCCTCCTCCAATTCCTCCTCCTTCTACATCTTCTTCTCCACCTTTATCTCCATATCAAAAGAGACAACTAGAAAAGGCTGATTCCAAATCACATTTGTTAAATTTAGATGTGAAAATTGATTTGCCAATGTATAATGGTGAACTTAATGCAGAAAATCTAGATCATTAAATTAAGCAGCTTGAAGTCTGCTATAGGGTTCAAAGAATTGAGGATGAAGGATCCAAAGTCTATCTAGCTACTCTTCGACTAGGAGGCACTGCACTAATATGGTGGGAGAGTAAGATTCAAGAAGATATTTGCATGGGAGGTACAATGCAATCTTATTGGTATGAATTTGTGTCTGCATTAAATAAGAAATTTTATCCATTAGGAAATATCTAAAAAGCATTAATGGATTGGCAAAATATAAGCCAAGGTAAATGAAAAAATATGCAAGATTATACTCAAGAGTTTAGAAAGAGGGCATTAACAATGAGAATTCCTCTATATACACAGGAAACTCTTTTGAAGTATATTAGTGGGTTGCATGGTTATTTAAGACATACTATTCTTATGTTTATCCCAACAAAACTTTGATGAAGGTTGTGTTCAAGGTAATCACATTAAGTCAAGAGGAAAGAATGTTCATGAGAACTTCTCAAAGAAGCCATCTCCACCACCCACCAGGAAGAACAAAGGAAAGGATATGGTCAAAAGAAAAACTATAGTGAAGAAAGAAAATGAGAAGCCCACATGTTCACATTGCAAAAAGCAAGGACATGATGAAGCCAAGTGTTGGAATATTCATCTAGAAATCAAACCAAAGAGGTTTGGGAATAGGAGGGGTGATAAGAAGACAACTGCAATAGTCCACTAAGATCCTGGATCAGATTTAGTTGATGAAACCAATATCACGACCATGGGTTTAAAAGGTACTTCTTCTATTGTTATTTATAGATTCAATACTCATTCTTCAAAATCTAAAACTGTGCATGATGAATGGAAATGAAGTGTGCTATTTCATATCAGAGTCATCTCAAAACATACAAAAATTGATACACTCTTTGATAGTGGTTCACAAGATAATCTTATTGTTGAAGAAGTTGTTAAGACATTGGGGCTTAAGACTAAGCCTCATCCAAAACCATATCCTGTAGGATGGGTATGTGAAAATTCTAAGTTACAAGTGTCTAAACAATGTAAACTCATATTTGCACTTACATCTAATTTCATTGATGAGGTAGAATTAGATGTCATACCACTAGATATTTGTGGGATTTCTTTGGGAAGTCCATATTTGTATGATAGAAAAACTATCTTCTATAGAGAGGAAAATAGGTATCATTTGATAAAAGATGGGATTGAGTACATCATGAGAGCCTATTGAACAAAAACCAATTTATCTCTTATTACTATAGGACGAATGAAGAGACTTGTAATTGCTAGCAAAAATATCGTACTCATGATTGCAAAATCTATGGATGGTGATAAATCCAATGCTTTCAAAGGATGTAATCATAAACATAAAGATGAATTAGTTAAGATTGTTTCTAACTATGATGAATGTTTTAGGAACCTAAAAGATTGCCTCCTGAGAGAGAGATACAACATGATATTTAGTTGCAGCAAGATGATCCTCTTCCCAACATTGGTATGTAAAGGTTATCAACTATTAAGAATGAAGAAATCAAGAAGCAAGTGCAGGAGTTTCTTGAGAAAGGTGTCATTCGACCAAGTACATCTCAGTGTTGATCACCCCTTGTGTTGTTGCCTAAAAGAGATAGTACATGGAAAATGTGTGTGGATTTTTGAGCATTGAACAAGATCAAAATGAAGAATCGTTATCCTCTTCCTTGTATTGATGATTTCTTAAATCAATTAAGGGATGAAATCTATTTCACTAAGATAGACTTAACAATTGTTATCATCAATTCAGAATTTCTGAAGGTGAGATTTGGAAAATTGCTTTTAAAATAAAACAAGGTTTTTTTGAATGGTTAGTTATGCCCTTTTGGGTTTTTAATGCTCTTGCTACATTCATGCAAGTTATGAATGATGTATTTAGGCCATTCATAGATGATTTTGTAATAGTCTACTTAGATGATATCTTGAATTTCAATAAAAATTGGGAAGATCATGTAATGCATGTTAGGAAAGTCTTGGATGTTTTTGAAATGGAGAAACTATGTCTGAAGATGTCCAAATGTGAATTTGGAAAAACATATTCAATGCATTTAGACTATATTATACGGGGTGTTGAATTTAAAATTGATCCCTCTAAAGTTGAAGCCATCACAAAATGGCCTCAGCCTAATAATGTACTTGAAGTGAGGAGCTTCCTAGGAGAAATTCAGTATTAGAGGAAGTTCATTGCTAACTTTTCATTTATTTCATCTCCTTTACATGATTTGATAGGTACTAAGTAGGTCTTTCAATGGGGAGGCGAAAAAAATAAATTCTTTGAAACTTTGAAGGTGGAAGTCAGTACAACCCTAGTTTTGGCATTGCTAGATTTACAACAACCATTTGAGATTGAGACTGATGTTGCAAGTGATTATGCCATGGGAGAAGTGTTAATACAAAGAAGGAAACAAATTTTTTACCATTCTAAAACCTTCAGTGGTGTGGTAAGAAAATATCCTACATATGATAAATAATTGTATGCTTTTGTTAAGAATGTGAAGAAGTGGAAAGAATACTTGATGAGCAAAGAGGAAATTATCCATATAGATCAATAGCCTTTGCAATATCTTCAATCACAGTCCAAGATACAATAGTCATGACATTTTTTGGTGGATGCAATTATTACAACAATTCTATTTGGTCATCAAGTATAAGAAAGGAATATAAAATAAAGTTGCTTATATGTTATCAAGACCTTCTATTAATGCATCCATTATTCTACAACATAGTTGTTTAGCTCATCAAAGTTATATTGAGCAAAATGCTAGAGATTGATATTTCAAGGATGTATATGAAACACTAATCCATGGTAATCAAGTAGAAGAACTAGATTATAATTTTAATGATAAACCGCATTATCATCTAGGTAAATTGTGTATTCCAAGGGATGAAAGAGCATGTGTAAGTAGAGAAGCACATACTTCTCTCATTTCTAGTCATTTTGGTGTAGGCAATACAGTTGCTCAGTTGCAATGTTATTGTTATTGGACTTAGATGAATGAGACTGTGTCTAAATATATAAAGGGATGTGTCATGTGTGCTACTATAAACCCTAGTAATAGAAAATTAGGTTTGCACATGCCCCTTACAATACCTTCTCATCCATGGGAAAGTGTATCTATGAATTTTGTAGGCGGTTTACCTATGTCTAAAAAAGGACATGATTATTTATATGTGGCAATGGATAGATTTAGCATAATGCGTATCCTGATGCCTTGGACAAAGAAAATTATAGTAGAGAAGATTTGACATATATTCTTTCAGAATGTTTGGGTTCATTTTGGTTTGCACATGTCCATTGTATCTTATCAAGATTCTCACTTACTTGGGGAGTTTGGGTCAAATTTGTGGAGGTTAATGGACACCAAGCTACAAAGAAGCACTGCTTTTCATCCACAAATTGATGGACAAATAGAAGTTGTCAACTTAATCATAGCACATCTACTCTGAGGATATTGTAGCAAGCATCTTAAACTTTGAGATGAAACCTTGCATTATGTACAACATTCCTATAAGATGGACATAGCGAGGCAAACAAAGCCATAAAGTCCATCCAGAAGATCCAGTTGGTTAATCAAGTTGTGCAGGAACAATTGGACAAGAGTCCAAGTACAAGGCTAGACATGACAAACATTGGGTTGATCATCACTTCCAAGTTAGTGATAAAGTTTGGTTATACATCAGCAAAGAATGTCTTAAAGGTAAAAGTGAAAATCTTAAATCAATCAGGTATGGACCATTTATGATTTAGGAAAAGATTGGTGATAATGCTTTCTAATTGGATTCACCTCTATATATGCAAATGTATTTTGTTGTAAATGTTGAGAATTTAAAATTAAATGACCATCCTGGGTAAAAGTACAAAACTGTGTCACGTTTCAAGCCAACTTACCAGCACAAGTGAATTTAAGTAATTCTCTTACCAGCACAAGTGAATTTAAGTAATTCTAACTAAAAATTAATTTTAGTCAAACATGTGATCTATAGAGATTCATTATAGCTATGTTATGTATGGGCCACAAATTTTCCAACTATAGTTGTCTAGTAAATGTATATTTTATGCCACTTTGGGACTAATTACCAATATTATTTTATTTTTTGAAAAACTTAATGTTTCAACAACTCTCACTCTTAGAAATTTTTTATTTCAAATATAAAATACCCTTTTATAGATCCAAAAGTGAATTTTCCAAAAATATATATCATTGAATATTTTAATTAGTTTTTATATTTATTGAAAGTATATCATGAGCACTAAAATATAAGGTTGAATATCTTGTGAAGGAAAAATACTAAATTTTTTTAAAAAATTTTGAAAAAAAAAGCACTAAAGAAAAGAGTCTATGCCAAGATGATGTAATTATTTTTTAATTTGGATAAATAATTAATAAAAAAGGTGACACCAAATGGAAAGATTTATATTTCAGTAGATGCGACTTTTTCAATTTATTGAAAAATATATATACATAAAAAATAGTTTAAAATATATTTTTGAACTAAAATTTGTAGTTATCAATATACACAAAAAAATTGAAGAAAAAAAGATAAAATTTACTATATAAAGTGTGACTCCTCATCATGTAACTTCAATTTCAACATTTTATGAACAACTAAATTATAGTGTTTACTTTCTAAGAAAGTATATCCAAATAATTTTTAAATTTTTTTAAAAAATTACAAATATAAAATGCATTAAAAAATTTGCATTTTATTAGTTTACATCATTTTAAAATTTAAAACATATATATGACTTTCTATTGATTCAATTTAAAAATTTGAATCAACATTGGCCAGTTCCTTTATAAAAGTGTCACATAACTTTGTGCTTTTACGCTCCTATGATCATGGATCAAAGTGAGAATATTTCAATTTCTTTAGTTGATGATTTTGCTTCTGAATATCTTGATCAGTTGTAGGAAGATATTATTCTTGACAGAAGGATTAGGTCTTCACAACAAGGTGATGTGGAATATATTCGTGTAAGCCTCAAAGGAATGCATCCAAGTAAAGAACCATGGATATAAATTGGATGAGTGAGGGAGATGTAACCTTACCTACTTTCTAAATAAAATCAAACTTATGGTGGTCCAAAATCTTCTTCATGGGGAGGATTGATCTAGGAGGATCTTCCCACAATCGATCCAAATTGATGATTTAAAAAAAAAATGATAATATTTTGAGTTTATGGAAATGTTTTCATACTCTAGAGATCAGATCAAGAGCTTTCCTTGAATGGACTTAATCGAACACCATATGCAAAAGTTATGGCATTCAGAAGTTGACGGAAAGACATGACTACATTAACACGTGGTTGGACTATAAAATGGCATGGCATGGTTAAAGGTTAAAAAATGGCCAAATAAAAATTCCATATGTGGCGACAAGTGGACAAAGAAAATATGACCACATGGATGAATCAAAAGATGCCATGTGGACCATTCAAAAATTAACACATGGAAAGTCAAATTGCAAGAATCGTAAGTGGGATTTTAACTCAAAACTTATCCATCATAAATAAATGGTTCTACAATTATCCCATGTGCTTCACACATGAATGGATAATAATGAAAAGAAAAATAAAGGATAATGTTGCATTTAGTAAAAAGTTTATTTTGTGCGATTTGATCCCAAGAACTACCCCACCAAATCCTCACAATTTAATCATTTTGCCATGCATTTGGATATGAGTATTAATGAGAGAAGATTTCATTTATATTGGAAATAAAGTCTAAAAAGATTGCTCACATGGGGTTTGAAAAAAGTAAGCTTTTTTGGGACCCACATGAATACTTCAACACACAACCTCCATTGGATAAGTCTTATTCTTATTTATTCCACCACATGTTTTAGATGTGTTTGCAAAAAGAAAAGATATGCATTTAAAATGCAATCTTATTGATAAAGTAGAATTTAATGCAAAAGGAAGACAACAACTTGAATCCTTGCCTATTTAAAGGCAAAGTGTTACCATTTCTCTACAAGCCTGTTTGATAACAAAGAAGCACCCATAATTGGCTATATTATTTTGCTAGTAGTTTTGGAGAGTTAAAGGTTTTTTAGCCTTTATTAATTTATTTATTTATTTTGCAGGTGAAATTCGGAGGAACTCTTAGTGAGTTCATATCTTCCTCAAGAATCCAGAAGATTACTTCTGGAGATTTTTAAATTGTATTTGATGTGAAAGGCAATTGCATGTATTTATCATCAATGTTAATGGATCAGTTGTGCCTTTGAAGAAGACCCAAAGATGTAGCCCATAAGGGGTGAAATTTGTTATCAACTTGTAGTGTATGCTTTATGTTTATTTCTAGTTCTTCTCAATCTTTGTCATTTAAATTACTTATTGAATGGTGTTAATTCAATAAAATAGTTATGAAAAATTGAATAATGACATTTAAATTATTGAAATGAAATTAGTGTGAAAAGAATAATCTTTACCACTAATTTTGGATCAATATTATTTTTTCAGATTATATGTGCAAGTAGGTTTTTGATGGAGCTGCAAACTTTCAATAGTCATAATCAACAAGCACAGATCTAGATCTAGAATCAGGACCCATACCTCTGCGACTGGAGCACCCAATTCTCTGGTCTTGGACCAGCCTAGCCAGTTCCCTAGTCCACCTCATTGTGTGATAGGTTTTGATAGATAAGATCTCAACCACTTTAATTTGGTGATCCTCAATTTCTAGCTCGGTATGGTAACAAGGATGAGACCACCTATCACCCCGGTCTAGCTTAGTTAGACTCAAAAATAACATCAGGTGTACATTAGAATTCTATTCTTAGATTTGTAATATTTGTCTAAGTTTTATTTTTGTATCTATCTATTATTCTAATTAACTTAGTTACTTTTATACATTATATTAGCTTAGCCTGTCATTGCTTTACTTTTGACTCATTTCTCTTTCGTATCAGTGAAGGAATATAAAACTTAACAGTAATCATTGACTCTCATTCACTAGAGGAAGTCAAAGTGAATAACATCCTTAGGATCTTTACTTTATGAACTCCAATCAGGACATCCATATAAGAATTGGGAATATCCGTAATTGCAGGATTTCCCTTCTACCATCTACTTATTTGGGCGTCCCTCTCACGATTGGGATTTTAGAGAGAATTAAGAGGAAATTAGTAAGGTAGAAAGGTAGTATTATGACTAGTACTGGAAAGCTTAAAATTTTATTAAAAGCCTCCCTGTAGAGTCAAACTTGTTGTTCTGAATTGGCCTGGAATGTTTATGGTGCAGAGTTATCTTGTTATGTTGTTGGTGTATTTTTTGTGTTGGTTGTTCCAAAAGTGTTTGTGTTTGGAATCTGTTGTTGATGTTGAGTGTTTTTATTATCTTCCTTGAATATAGTTTTGTTATATGTATATGATGGATTTTTGGTTCAAAAACATCCTTATGTTCTCGAGGTATTGAGTCATTCAGCATTGTTGGTTGTGAGATTCTATGTCTGACCAATCCTTAGATCTAAATATGATTTGTTGAAGCATGTTGTATATTTTATGAGTCTCAACTTATCATGTGAACATCTAGATTTGAGCTATTTGCATTGAAGAGCTTGTCCTAATCATTAATTGTTTATATGGATGCATGGCATATGGATATGTTTTTGGTTATATTTTCATGATTGCATATTGGTGAATTGGTCTTTGGCAGATGTGTTTCAATCCCCTATTTCTCTTAGAGTGGATTATCTTGTGTTTTCTTGGTTCAAAAGTATATTTTGATTTAGGTCAACTTGGTTCAAGATTTGATGATATATCTTGTAAATAATGCATATGTGTGTTTGAGTTAAGTGTGAGACGTGAGTCTAGATGATGTGGTGAATAGAGAATATTAGAGGAACTTTGAGCAATGAAGAAGAGTTGTGTTCAAATGATATGCAAGTTGTTGAGACTATGACAAAGAGTTGAGATAGAGTGTTGGTAGTTGAGATTAGATTGTGTGTTGATGTCGGTCGCTTGATCTAGAGTTAAAGGACACCTTCATGATTAGGAGATCCTTCTTTTTAGATCATTTTCCCATATATTGTCTTGAGTGAAATTAGCTTTAGGTTTTGTAAGTCACCTTTATATCTTGTCTCATGTGTAGTTATCCTTGGTGTGCAAGTCTATAGTAGTGAGCTCCCTTTTGTAATAATTTCTATTTATATTAGATATATTCTTATGAGTAGGTTCCCACTATGGTTTTTTCCTATTTGGGTTTTCCACATAAAAAATATTTTTTTTCATGTGTTATTGATTAATTGTTTGTGTTGCATTAATTATTTGTTTGGATTGATTCACCCCTTCTCTTAGTCTTGCCTTGGGTTCAATAGATGCTATGGCCAAAGACTATGTGTGTCTTCTATTCTTCACCCTTCATCTTTCCATTTCATCCTAGATAGCCTTTAGGGAGGCATTGTGATTAGAAATCATATTCCTATAAGCAACATTGACCTCCTCAATTTTCTCTTTGAAGGCCTCTTGGGTTTTCTTAACCTCTTCTAGCTCAAGCTTGCTACCTGCCATGTTAAGCTTGGAATCCATATCATTAATCTTATTGCCCACCATTTCCCACTACTCCATCATGCTAATAATTACTGACAATTTTCCAAACCCTTTTCTCATCCAAATCACCCACCCAAGTGTTGGCCTTGGCCTTATCCTTGCCTACTCCTTCCAGCCAATTGATCTTTGTAATGGACACATTCATTTGAGTGAAGAGATATTTAATCAAATCTTCTTATCTTTGAAAATTTTCATGCAGGTCCCTCCCAATATTAGCCAATACTAAGATGCTTCTCGAAGGGTTGGGCATATTAAAGAAGGGAGGACTAGGGTTACCATCCACTTTAGCAAGGGATCAGTTTGACCCTGAAGCATCCAAGGAATCTAAATCCTCTAAGGAAAGAGACTCAAAAATAAAATCATCCTTTATCAAATTAACCATGCTTGTTGCAGTTCAGCCTGAGCATCCACATCTTGGTTCTTGTTGGTGGCAACAATGGCCTTAAATTTGGCCATTCTAGCAATTTGTTTTCTAGTGGGAATTTTATAGCCTGATGAGGAATAATTTATTACCCAATATTGGAGGGGTGACAATAAGGTCAACAAATAGATTGGAGTCATAGGTAGACCCAACCGCAATAGAGGGCACCCCACCAGAGGGGGATAAAGCTAGGTGGAAGTTATGCATTCTTTAGTTGAGGCCCTAGTGGAGAGGGGGTTTACCCTTTTCAATATATTTGGAAATAGACTGAGACAAAGAAGACATAATCCATAAGGGGAAATTAATTCTTACCCCATACTAAAGATGGCTTACATAGGAAAAATCTGCTTGTGCAAGCTTCTTTTCCTTCCATCCAATGTGAAGTACTTCATATTCATGAGAGCTACATCCTTCAATATTTTGGGGAGCTTCTCCCTGTTGTATCCACCTTGACACCTAGATCCACCTTCTCCTAGTTGAAAAATCTGCTCAAAAATCATCCTGGTAGTTCCCTTTGGGTTTTTTGGGAAATGACACTCCATTAAAAGAGTTACCTTAGATCTTTTTATTTCATTTATGTTTAAAACCCCATTCATATATATTGTAATTTTATTTTAAAAATAATTTTAATTATATCTTCATAAGTCATAAATCTTGTGAAATTTGATACTTAATAATTTTCAATAGTGATAAGTTTATTAATATTAATCTTTAGGACAAATTATATTTTAATGAATTTATGTGATATCAATATGAACTCTCATTATTTGAAATATTATATGATCAATATACTTTGAAAAATATATCTTAAATTTTAATTTATAAATTAAAAATAATACATAAAACATAAATATAAATAAATTTATTAAAGTAAAAGGAAAAAAGTGATAGAAATCTCTCTTTAATGAAATCATTCAAAAAAAAACATTAATTGGAAAAGAAAACTTATAACTTCTGAATGAATTTTATGTATGTTTGTATGTATTATATGTGTGTATCATTTTCAAGATATTTACTTTTTATGAATCTTTTCACTGAAGTTGAAAATGTAATTTGAGAATGATATATCTTGTGTCTCTTACACAATATTTTCTTAAACTTCTAATAAGTATAAAAGACAAGCAATTTCCGAAGTGTTTATAATTTATGAAGTTTGTGACCCCTAATTGTAAACTCCCCCCAGTAACTAATGACTCTTCCCAAACCCCGATCAATTCTGTTGTTAGAAACATGGTAAAAAATCTAGAAAACCCTAATCGTGGTGCTAATGATGCTAGCATTAGTGATAACACTGCAATGATGATTCTCAGATCTGGAACCCCCAAACAATTGGTCTCCTCTTCACTTGCAGGACTTACCACTGATGATAGCACCACCAACCCCTCGACTACAGCTATGCTCAAAGAAATTGAGGACAATCATGTTACATAAGTTATTTATGCCAATAAGTGTCTAGACGACATTAGGTCTAGCACGATGCTCCTTGGATTTCCAAGCTCCCAATTTTCTAGGTCTGACATAGGTAGAAATGCAGATAATAAAGCTGAACCTCCCAAGAATAGTGAAGATGATGAGGGCTTTATGAAAGGATACTCCTTAAATAAAAAGAAAGGAAGACCTATGGGCTCCAAAAACAAGAAGAAGCCTGGAGACCAACACGGTCTCCCTACGAGCCCTTCTTAAATCCTCCACTTTAATGAGGTACATATCATGGAACATTCGAGGCCTTGAGTCACCTGATAGGAAATTTGTTATTAAAAGATTTCTGGATTGCCATAAAAATTTAGATATTTTGATGCTACAAGAACTTAAGGCTATTGGGTTCTCTCTCGACACCACACTTGATTTCATTTGGAGAGATGCAATTAAAATTTGCACCAACCACCCAAGAGGAAAGGGAGGAGTTGGACTTCTTATTGCCCCTAAATGGGCAATTTACCTCAAGGATAAGGGAACTTCCCCTTGTAATAGAGTAGCCTGGGTTACAATAGATGTTAAAGGAACTTGCTTTGCCATATGCTCCATATAAGCATCTAATGACTATAAGGAAAGAATGTCCCTCTGGAACTGGCTAACATCCCTCCCAAATATCCCCTGGGTCATGGCTAGAGACTTTAAATGACTGATCACCAAGATGACAAGGCTGGGGGCCTTCCGTTTGAATGGAAAACTTGAAGAAAAACCTCACTGGGACAGGTTTAAACAACAAGTTGACCGCTTGGAAGGCACCAAACTTGATACCCCTAACTTATGGTACACTTGGTACAATTTTCAGCAAAGTATTAATAGGATCTACTCTAGGCTAGATAGGTTTTATGTTAATAAGGACTTCTTCTCCTTCTCCCCTAACCAATTAGGGAAAGTAGTGGCAATCTCACCAGCTACCCTGTCTAATCATTTCCCCATTCTAGCCATCATTACCACCAGAAATTTCATCACACCTAGCCACCCTTGCAATAAGAAATTTTTACTGAACACCTCCCTGCTGCAAGACAAGGAAGTCCTAAATACCATCAAAATAGTTAGACTCTTCAATCTGTAGCCACATCTTCCCCAATCCTACATTTTTAGATGGAAGAGGAACATTTCCTCCTGGCAGAAATTACTCCAAACCATAAGCAAGAAAAAAGCCAAGGATTTTAGATACCTAGCAAAAACCCTTACTCATTGGCTTCACTCTTTGGAACAAGAAATTCAAATGCAACCCTCCTCCCCTACCTTGGCCAAATGGGTCTCTGAGGCTAGAGATATCCTCAGAAATCACCATCAAGTTAAAATCAGAGGTGCCTTCATCAGAGCCCGTAATCACTGGCTCAAATTTGGTGATAAAGGCTCCAAAATTTTCTTTAATCTTCTCAAACAAAAATAGACCAGAGAAAAAATTGACAAAATAACGGTAGATGATAAGGAACTCCTAGACATCAATGATATCAAAGAGGCCTTTGAAGTATTTTACAAGACTCTGTTTACCTCAAAGGATAATGAGGCCTTGGTTGATGCTCGAACTAAATGTAGTACCATTACCCCAAATAGAATCTCTGAGGATGAAGCTGTCCTCCTCAAAGCTAGGGTCTCTGTGCAAGAAATTGTTGATGCCATTAAGGCTCTCAAGGATAATAAGGCCCAAGGCCCTGATGGACTTTCTGTTGAATTCTACAAAACCAACATTGACTGGATCACTAATGACCTCTATGGTATTTACAATAGAGCACTGGACACTGGCACCCTAGGGGAGTTCATCAATAGGGGTATTATTAAACTTATCCCAAAAGATGGGGACAAAGCCCTAATAAAAAACTAGAGGCCAATCGCCCTCATCAACGTCTCCTACAAAATCTTAGCCAAAGCCTTAGCCTCTCACCTTGAGAATATCCTTCTCAAGTTCATCTGCTCTAACCAAACTAGATTCATTAAAGGCAGATATATCTTGGAGAATCTTCTAACTAGTTGGGAATCCATGAAATGGGCCAGAACCTCGAACCAAGACTCTGCCATGTTCCTTGTCGACTTTGAGAAAGGCTATGACAAGGTGGAGTGTGACTTCACCCTCATGATGCTCAATGCTTTTGATTTCCCTAGCAAGTTCTGTGATTATGTTTGGATCCTCCTCAAAGATGCGTCCGCCCTGATCAAAGTCAATGGGACTCTTTCCCAGCCTATTCTCAATTAGGTAGGGCTGCCCCCTTGCCCCTGCTCTGTTTGTCATTGCATCAGATGCCCTATACTACCTCCTTAGAGATGACACCCTATCTCCTAGAGTCCAAGGCATTAAGATGTCAGATGACTTTGAATTCCTCAACATTCAGTTTGTCGATGATACCTCATTATTCCTGAAGCTCTCTAGGCACAATATCGATTCCCTTAATAAAAAACTTGACACCTTTGGTAGAGCATCTAGTGCCCAGATCTCCAGCTCCAAATCCATTCTACTTGGTGGAAAGATAAACCTCCAGACTGGCTTCAGTAGTTTGGATATGTATGGGGAGGACCCAATAAGATAATCAGATACCTTGGTATCCCCTTTTCTGTATCTCCCTCTCTTAGAAAAATGTGGAGTCGGGTCAAACAAAAAATAGATAGAAAGCTCAACAAGTGGGACAATAGGGTCCTCTCCCTTGCTGGCAGGATTCAAGTCTGCCAGAAAATGCTCTCCTCCTACAACATATACTATTCCTCTATGTGGATGTTCAGCAACTACAAAGTTTTTGAAATCCAAAAGGCTATTAGACGATTCCTATGGTCTGATGGAAAGGGTAGAAGGAAAGCTCACGTGGTCAAGTGGGCCTGGTGCCACATAGACAAAAAAATTGGTGAGCTAGGCCTCAAGGATCTTAGGCTACAAGGAATCTCCCTCGCGGCCAAATGGATATTCCATGCACTCGAAGGACAAGAACCTTGGAAAATTCTAATTAGAAACAACATACAAAATGGTGTTCCCAAGGCTGCCAAATCCTAGAAAACCCTCCCGCTCAATGACTTGATTGCAGGCGATTTCTTTGTGTCTATCCAAGGCACCTAGGTGTTTAAATCCATCTGGAAAGCCTGGGAGCATGTGTGCAGAGTTATTAACAACTCTAGCATTAACTATGATAGTACCCTCCACACTGAAAGGTCAATATGATGGAACCTATGTCATAACTCTAAACCCCTTTCCCTAACTCAAGGTTGCTCTGCTAAGTACTGACACAATAAAGGGATTAAAATTTCTTATGGATATCCTAGAACATGATAATCTTATCAGCTGGGAAAGTCTTAGCAATAAGTATGATATCCCTGCTTCACATAAGAGGACCTACAACATGATTAAAAATGCATGCACTCCCTTTAATCTCCCTAGGAGCACTCATGTAGATGCTCATAGGCACCTTACATTTCTATGGGAGGATGGCTCCACCCTCCCCAAGATCAAAGTGAAATCTATATATAGCTTGCTCAATAATGATACCTCGGTGATCGAACATGTTAATACTCTATGGTACGTTAACCATAACCCTCACACATGGAAGAAAACCTTCGAGAATATATGGTGATCCCCCATCACTCCTAAGGTTAAATGCTTTAGGTGGCAACTTATATTGGACAGACTACCTATTAGGAATAAATAAGGTGCATACAATCTGTACTTTGTTTGTAGAAAACCTGAGACTGCGTGCCACATTTTCTTTGATTGCCCTTTTGCTAGAGAGATTTGGTTAATATTTGGAATTTCTATCACAGAACATGTTTGCACTCTTGATATAATTACTAGTTTTATTCATGGATTGAGGAAGGATGCTAACCTAGTTTGGAAAATTCTATCCTCCTACATACTTTGGTTTATTTGGAAACTTAGGAATGAGGAGAAGTTTCAAGGTAATGCAAGGGAACTTATTGGTTTTTTTAAAAAACTCACACATTACAAAATTTTTGTGCAGGTATGCTTTCTGATGAACATTGAGAGGAAGAAACTCCTGCAATTCCTCAAAGATGGAAGAACAACCATGTTTGTCTATGAGATGCAAGATGGCTATGAATGGGCTAGGCTCACAGAGAATCAAACTTCCTTTGATAAAGCAGTAAAGAAGCTAATAAAGGAACTACAGGATAACAAGCCTCCTCTCTTTAACAAGATAGAGATGTGCTCCCAGATCCTAGCAAGAAAGAATGTGGTCTAGATGGAAGGAGCACAAGGATGGACCACATGGCTGGAGGATCAAGATGAGGTTCTGCAATAGTGCCCCATGATAATAACCTATATACTCTTTAGCTTCCCCATATTTTATTGTGATTAGGAGATAACTATATATGATACTTACTTAGTCTCTCTGGTTTCACAGTTTGGCAGTTGAGGCTCAGCCTCCCATGCTCTCTTTTTGTATAAACTTTCTGATTCCTTTTTTCGACTCTCGATTTCAAATACAAAAAATATTTATTATTTTAGAAAATAAAATTAAATATTATTTCGATATTTTTGTATTATTTTTTAGTTTTGGAGCTCTTAAATACAAAGTTCTTTGTTTAAAAGAAATGCAATAAGTAAATCTAAAGAATCTTATTCTAAATCTTAAACATATAAATATAATATTCAAAAATTCAAAAAATCAAAATTACATGTCTAAACAAATATTTCAAAAATAATTTTTCAATTTACAAAGATAAATTTTTTTTGTATGTTTATAAATTTTAATAATTAAAATATACTATTTTTTCGAGTTTCAAAAATCAAAGTTATTTGCATACAAAATATTTTAATATTTTTAAATATATAAAAACATTTAAAATTGAATTTTCAAATTAAATATTTCAAATTATTTTATAAAGTTTTTACCTCAATTAAAGTTTTGATTTAATCATAGTTATGGAGTGCTTTGATAAGCACTCAAACATGATTTTAGTTTAATTATCATTAGGGAGGTTTTATTAGGGATAGTTAGGGTTAGGGTTGTATTAGGGATAGGACTACGCTAGAAAGATGGGTTTAATTAAAATAAAGTTCAGACTATTTTAAAAAATTTGTATTTTTAAATATATATTAATAATCAAACTTGAACACTAATATAAACATAATCTAACCCTTATTCTAAAGTAAACCCTAATCTTAATTAAATTCTAACCCAAACTCTAACCTTAATTGAAAGTTAATTCTCATTTAACCCTAACCCTAATGTCATTGAATCATAACCTTAATTCTAACCTTAATTCAATATTTAATAGTAACCCTAATAATAATTAAACCCTTATCATAATAAAATGATAAGTTTGAAAATATCCCTAATCTAAACCTAATTTAACACTACCCATGGCCTAAACTTACCATAATTGAAATGCAAACCGTATCCTTGATGCTAGCCAACCATAACCATTATCATAACCTTAATTCAAATGTAACCCTAAACTTAATTATAACACTAGAATCAACAAATTGAACCTCAATCTAACCATAGATGAACTCTAATCTTAATTAAATTATACCCTAAACCCTAACTCTAATTAAACCCTAATCCTAATTTAACTATAACCATAATGTAATCGAATCATAATGCTAACTAAAATCTAATACTAACCCTATGTAAACCTTATCGTAATATTAGAGTTTAATATTAATTAAACTCTAATCTTGATCTAACTCCAACCCTTATCTACACCTAAACTTGATCCTAACTAAACTCTAATCCTAATCCTAACTATGATTAAAATATTATGATAAACAAGCACTAATTCTAATTGGACTAGGTATATCTAATTAACTATAACATTGAAAATTAACTCTAATACGTCAAATTGAATTCCAAACCTAACCTAACCATAAACTTAACTCTGACTATAGAATTAAACCCTACCTATACAACATGAATCTTAATCTAACTCTAATTGAACCCTAACCCTAATATGAACCTTGACCCTAATTTGACTTCAATCCCATTTTAACCTTAACCCTAATGTAATTGAATGATAACCTTGATTCAATGTTAGGGTTATGACTTAGGTTTAAGGTTCAATTAGGGTTAGGGTTCCATTAGGCTTATATAAGGGATTTTAATTAGGTCATGATTAATTGGAGTTAGGTTTAGGATGCAATTAGACCTACATTTTATGGTTAGAGTTCAATTAAGTTTATATTAGGGATATTGCCAAGGTTTGGATTTGATTATGATAAGGGTTTACATATAGTTAGGGTTAATGTTAGATTTTAATTAGGGTTATGATTCAATTACATTAGAGTTATAGCTAAATTAGGATCAAAGTTTAATTAGGGTTGGGGTTTGAGCTATAATTCTATTAGGATCAAGATTCATCTATGGTTAGGATTAGGGTTCAATTAAGGTTTGGATTTAATCATGGTTATGGTTAAGCTTTGATAAGCACTAAAATATAATTTTAATTTAATTATCGTTAGGGTTATGGTTTTATTAGAGATAGTTAGGGTTAGGGTTATATTAGGGATAGGACTACATTAATATAAATTTAAGTAAAATAAAGTTTAGAGTATTTTAAAATGTTTGTATTTAAAATTTATATTAATAATCAAACTTGAACCCTAATCTAAGCACAATTGAACTCTTATTCTAAACTAAAGCCTAATCTTAATTAAATTGTAACCCAAACACTAACATTAATTGAGCTTTAATCCTAATTTAACCTTAACCCTAATGTAATTGAATCATAACCCTAATTCTAACCTTAATTCAAAATCTAATAGTATCCCTAATAATAATTAAACCCCTATCATAATCAAATGATAAGTTTGAAAATATCCCTAATTTATACCTAATTGAGCCTTACACATAACACTAGAATTAACAACTTCAACCTTAATCCAACCATAGATGAACTCTAATCTCAATTAAATTATAGCCCAATCCTTAACTTTAATTAATCCTAATTTAACTATAACCCTAATGTAATTGAATCATAACCCTTATTAAAATCTAATACTAACCCTAACTATATGTAAACCCTTATCATAATCAAATCTTTACTTTGACTATATCCCTAATCTATGCCTAATTTAACTCTAACCATAACCTAATACTACAATAATTGAAATGTAGCCATAATTTAACCGTATAGTTAAAGATGTTCATAGAATTAAGCCCTAATTATAGCTTGATCCTAGAACCATAATTGTTACTATAAGAAAACCCTAATTCTAATTGGACCAAGTATATCTAGTTAACTATAACATTGACAATTAACCTTAATACCTCAAATTGAATTCCAACCATAACCTAACCATAAACTTAACTCTAACTATAGAATTAAACCCTACCTATACAACTTCAACCTAAATTTAACTCTAATTAAACCCTAACCCTAATTTAACTTCAATCCCAATTTAACCCTAACCGTAATGTAATTGAATCATAACGTTAATTCAAAGTAATGGTTAAGATGAAAAACCAAATTTAGGTTTAAGGTTCCATTAGGCCTAGATTGGGGATTTTAATTAGGTCATGATTAATTGGAGTTAGGTGTAGGACTCAATTAGTCCTACATTTCAATTATTGTAGGATTAGGTTATGGTTAGAGTTCAATTAACTTTATATTAGGGATATTGTCAAGGTTAGGATTTGATTATGATAAGGGTTTACGTATAGTTAGGGTTAGTGTTAGATTTTAATTATGATTATGATTCAATTACATTAGGGTTATAGTTAAATTAGGATCAAAGTTTAAATAGGGTTAGGGTTTGAGCTATAATTCTATTAGGATCATGATTCATTGACCGTTAGATTAGGGTTTAAGTTGTTGTTAAGATTATTATTAAGTTATGGTTAGATTTCAATTATTCTAGGATTAGGTTATAGTTACAGTTCAATTAAGTTTGTATTAGGGGTAGTTAGGGTTAGGGTTGTATTAAGATAGGACTACGTTATGGTTAGAATAAATATTAACTGTAAGGTAAATTTAATTAACATAAATTTTAGAGTATTTTAAAATGGCTTTATTTTAAATTTATGTTAATAATCAAACTTTAACCCTAATCTAACCACAATTGAACCCTTATTCTAAAATAAACCCTAATTTTATGTAAATTCTAACCCAAACCCTAACATTAATTAAACTTTAATCCTAATTTAATCCTAACTATAACCATAACCTTAAACCTAAATAAAACCCCAACCTTGATGCTAACCATAACCCTAACCATAATACTAACCCTTAACCCTAACACTAAACTGTAACTGTAACCTAACCCTAACTATAATTATGGTTACCCTAGCCCTAAATTTGATACAAACTCTAAAAATACTTAAAACACTAACAATAAACCTAACCCTAACCATAAACGGATCCCTAGCACTAAAGCCTAACCCTATCCCCAACCCCAATTGTGATCCTTAACCCTAACCCTAAGCATAATCCTAAACCTAACAAGATCTTAACCTTAATGCTAACACTAACCATGATATAAACCCTAGCCCTTATCATAACCTTTGCCCTAAAAAATAGCCTTAATCATAACCCTAACCCTAACAATAATGTAAACCTTAGCCTTGACCATAATAGTAGCCTTAACCTTAACCCTAACCCTAACTATGAACTTAACCTTAACCCTAAACATAACCCTAACTGTAATCCTAATGGTAATCTTAAATCCTAACCCTAACCATAATTCTAAACCTAAATTGAACCCTAACCTTGATGCAAGCCCTAATTGTAGGCATAATAATAATGTAAACCTTAACTCTAACCATAATACTAACCTTAACCCTAACCCTATCTGTAACCATAATATTGACCATTAAATAAATTTTTATATCATCGTTAATTAAAGTCTAATATGTCTTACATTTTAGTATATCCTTTAATCTTCCAACGCATATTTATTTATTAAAAATACTCTCAATAGGTATATGCATACTAATATAATAATATCATATAATACTATAATATAATTCAATTCAAGAAAAAGATTCTATATATCCTTCTCTAGGGGCCTTTTTTTAATCAATTGTATATCCTAATGTCAAATAGGCACCAAGAGAAGGATATCTCTCCACCTATTTTATATGGATTAAACTAAAATTTAAGATATATATGCTTTAGTATAAATGCATAAAAAATATTTATTTTTATCTATTCAATAATATTTGGGTAGTCCCCATCACCACACAAATCCCCTCCTTCGCTACCAAAGCAAACAGGGTGCCATTAGGTTCAAAGGCAGAACTAAAATGGTCTCAACCTGAACCTCAAAGAATCCAGGTAGAGGGTTTAATAAAACCATCTAGATTTGGAAAACCCACACATCATACCAATATTAATAACACTCATGTTAAGCATGGTGTAGTACCCCTGCCCTAATCTATTTCTAACCTTGGTTTAATCTTGATTAGTTTATCGTAATATTATGTTATAGTCAGATGTTGCTTTTACGCATAGCTGTTGATGTGATTTTCACACTAGTTGTATGCAAGTTATTCAGTGTTCCTATTTCGTGATATTAATATCGGGCTAACGTTTTCATTAAATTTTATATATGTATGCATGTATGACTCTTGGTTGCAGGAGATTTCAGGTACAATGCCGCATGAGTGCGAGGTTCATCTTCACCTGGAATTGCAGGTTTGAGTGTATCTCTTTTATCCTTAGAGTTGGATTAGGTGGTCGTAAGACCCTAGTTGACCTTAGTCGTGCTCCAGTGAGCATCGCCAGTCATCGTCGGTAATCCCCTTCCTGTTTGGGTTTGCGAGTCATCTGTTTGGTTGGCTTTCTCGATTTGCATGCCTAGTGTGTTTGGTTAAATGATTAATTAGTCTTTAGTAATTTTCTTTATTAAATATATGAGTTTGTGCATTGAAGATTAATGGATTAAATTAATCTGGTTTCTGTTATGCGATTTCCGTTGATATGAATTGCTTATTTTAAATTGGAAGTGAATTCGATTAAATGACTGATCTTGAATAGTTAATGCATTCTATATATGCTGAAGAAAAAGAAAGTTTTATATTTTATCACCATAGAGTTAATTGTGTTCTGTTGGCTTATTTGAATTGAAAGATTAAACTTCAGTTAATTGAGAAAATCGATTTTGGAATTGAAAAAAAAGTTAAATTGTTGTTATAGTTGAAAAGAATTAAATTTTGTGAATTATTTTTAAATAAGAATTTTTATTCCAAAAATAGAAATTTTGGGTCAACTCTTCCATATAACCCAAAATTTGGGGAAATTTGGAAGGTTGGACATTTTGGAGAAATTTTGGGTTGGAGAAGGATTTTGGGGGATTCTAGAAGGAGGAGGAATTCTTGAGCTTACAGGGTGGGCTCTTCAGTAATCTCTACCAGGATTGCGAATGAAGGTAGGATTCTGAATCATTTTCTTGTTGCCAAAAGAAATTCTGGTTGAAAGAATTGGATTTGTTATTGAGGAATCATATTGTTAATCTCTTTATTGGACTGCGTTTTATTATTATGGGGTTTGCTGTGTTGAAAGGAAAAGATGGAATTCTTGTATGTTTAATCGAAATATAGAATTCGGACCAGTTCATTGTTATTCCGTTTCTTTTTGAAAACGAACTGTGTGTTTTAAATAGCAAATTTATGAAACTATACCGAACTGTGCATTTGAAGATCAACGCTGTGTATTTTAATTTTTATGCTGGGCGTTTGTGTTAATATTGCGGACTGTGTGTATTTAAAAAAAAAAAATTTATATTTATTTGTTTTAAGCGAACTGGGCATTGTTGTTTTAAAAACGTTGGAACTGGGCGTGTTTTTTTTTTTTAAATCGTTGGATTGGGGTTGGAGAGCGGGAAGCGGAGCTCCACCCGCTCCTCCTCCCCTCTCCCCCGCACATCCCCCCCCTCGCTGGTGTTAACGGCTATGCCGCGGCACACCGCGGTGGCCGCAGGGCGCCGCGGACCTGCGGGCACCGCAGTGGCGCCGCCCGCATGGGCATCCCCTGTGGCTGGTGTTGGACGGCGGCTAGGGTTAGGGCACGGCCCGCCCAGCTCGCCTCCCTTATTTTAAAACGCGTTTTTTGTCGATTATTCTCTGATTGATCTTAGCTAATAATTAATATCTTACCTTCTAGCTGATTAGGGAATTTGGCTAATTAAGGTAGAATTGTTTAAAAACAAAATAGAGAATAATATGTTATTGGAAGATCGTTGAAATACGATGTAATTACTTATTGATGTTGTTAATATTATCTCAGAACATATCATTTGAGTAATTGTAAAGTAGTGAAATATTTATCGTTGGGCATTAGAAATTTAACGATATGCATTGGAAATGACTATCTCCATTTAGATTCTCTTTCTACATTTATATTTCCGTAATCCGTATAATGCATCTGGGATTGAAAATTATGAATCTGTAGAGGATGGTTTTGAACCAGTATGTTTATTACGTTTTGATTGCAGATTAAATATCTTGCTTTAATTGATTAATGGTTGTCTGAATTTGATTAATATGAATTTGGTTTAAGAACTCTTTATGACTTATATGTCTGTTCGATGCTTTGAACCTTAAGAGTTAGAAAACCAAGATCAACCTATTCCTAGTTGAGGTAGATAACTGTAATCGGATTTAGATCTTGCTGAAAACTTGATCAACTTTTAATGTTTAAATCAATTTGAGGAAATATTGTCTTTTCTGATTATTGCCTTGCGAGTTTAATTTCTGTATTTGCCTTTAATTATGAAATGGCATGTTTTGCTTTGTTTAGTAGGACCCTGTCGTATGGATTGACTTGGGGTACCTGTTTCAGTCCTCGATTCCGAGTTGACTGTTGTATTGTGGTTGACCTTTATTGGTCGGGTCTCTAGGTAGAGTACCGTTAGTAAGTGTGTATCTATGAGTCGTGTTTGACCAGATGATTGTTTGTCCCTTCTTGAACTCCGTTCGTCTTACCATGTGTATTCCTTGGTTTGAGTTCGTCCGAGTATAGTCTAGTGTCGTATGGGAAAGTGGCTTTCGATTGGGGGCCGCGCCCAAAGTGGCTGTTGGGTAACCCGTCGAAAGTGAGTCTAATAAGTGATAACCTAACAATAGATTAGAATGTAATCTCTAAATAAGATAATGTGCCTCACACATGGGACGAGTGCTATCATAGATTCGACATGCTGTGAGAAGGCCTGAAATGGCAAACTACTATCCTTGTCTTCACGGGAGGATGTGTGGGTCCACATGAGGCTTGGATGGGCTAGAAGTTCGGATTAGGTTGCCAGGGTGACCCAATGTATGGGGCCGGGACCTATGAGGACTTGCCATGGTAACCATACCAGGTTGTGTGATGACACTTGTCCCTACGTTCGCTAGTGTGTTGTTGTTTTGTCCTGTTAAGAGTACCTTTGTGGGTCGTCCTTTTGTCTCTGCCCTTGTGAGTATCGGTTTCATGCTAGACCTTGGGTGGTGATGGCTCAGTTGTATGGATGCTCTCATGGACCTCTTGTTTTAGCTTTGATTATGTTCAGCTGGATCCTGTTCTTTTCAAGGATCGTTTATGTATTTATTGACCGATGCGGTCGCTTGTATATTGTTTATATTTCGCCTTGATGGCTGGGTTGTAATTGGTGTAACCTCTTGTATTCTTAACCTTTATTATTTATCAGAGGGGTCTTGCAGTTGCGCAGACCCAGAGATGTAGCCCTTTAGGGGTGAACTCCGAGATCATTATGGTGTTATGTGATGTTATTCTCTTGTGTTTCCTTTATTCAGCTTTATCATGTATGATTAACTTATGTTAGAATGGTTAAGTGAATAAATGGAATTAACTTTAAATGTTTATATGTGGTTCCTTCTTGAATGCCATGTTGATCGAATGCTTAAGTGGTTTAGATGAGATTTATCGTAGATGCTAGTATGCATTCGTCTTTTGAAATGCAATAAGTTGGAATATGAAAGAACGTAACTTAGAGTAATGAATTATGCTCAGTTGTTGTTAAGGAATTTAAATATGCTTGGAAAGATCTCTTATGTTATGATGAAATCCTAGTGTATTAGAATATTAGATGTATGGTTTGTAATTTTAAATGAAAAGCTTGAATGAAGATTATGAATGGATCTTAATGGATGAATCCTTGTCGTGATTTATATTTCCATCTTTTGGAAGAAATTATCCTGATTAAGAATTGTCTCGTTATTAGATAATTAGCTTATTGGATTAATTGTCTGAGTTAAGTGAATTGTGAAATTTAAGTAATCTCGTTGGGAAACTCTTTAGGTGTTGGTTGATGTCTTCTGCTATGTAATCTGAATCTTCGATATCTTGTTGTATCTTATGTGTTGTAACTTTAAAAAAAAAAATTTGCACTCTATTCTTATGTTATGGCTTAATCCCTTCGGGGTTTCCTGGCGGGGCATTACACATGGCTTATTTGCAAAATGGGAAGGTAGTGGACAATCCTCATCAGAAGTAGCGAACTAGTGGAGAGAAATGTTCCACGGCCAGGTAAGTATAATTTCTTTAACCAATAATTTCATCTTCATTGAATGCATTAAGGAATCGTTAAAATCTAGATTTCTAGAGGGTGAACAAGTGTTTTACAAAGGAATGAATTTTAAATTTCTTGATTGGAAACCTAAATTCGACCTGATTAGACATGAATTTAGCACAAAATCTAGATGGATAATTATTCAGATAAAGGGAGTGATTGGATCTAAATCCATTCACTTAGGACAAACCACCAATAACACTGCTGAATTCCTAAGCCTCATAGAAGGATTAAAGATGTGCAAAGAACTAAGGATAAGTAAATTAGAAATTGAGGGTGACTCAGCATTAATAATCAATGCAATTAGGACTAAAGGAATGTCAAATTGGAAACTCAAAGGTCTACTTGATAAAGCATTAGAATTACTCAATTATTTCACAGATTTCACTATTAATCACACATACAGAGAAGCAAACCTGCCTGCTGATGCTCTAGCCAATTTAGGGGCAGACAGGATAACTAAGACAACAATTAATATATCAGACTCTACCGTCTAGTAACAAGGTGGATAAATAAACTTTATATAGCTTTACATACTTGCTCAGACTCAGTGAATAAACACACATTCAGAGATGCCCACAGATATATATATTTACATTTATATATATGTACATCTTACATATCTATTTATATATATATATATACACGTATGTATATATATATTTATATATATACATATATATGTATATTACGTAAATTCAATTATATATGTATATTATATCCTACCCACCTATATATATATATATATATATATATATATATATATATGTATATATTTATCTTTGTAATATATCTAGATTTTTATATATTTGTATATACCCATATACATACAAGTATATATATCCTAACCATATATATATATTTATATGTATGTATATATATATTTATATATATATACATGTATATTATGTATATTATATTATATATGTATATTATAGCCCATCTATATACATATTATATATATATATATACATATAGATATATATATATATACAATGGATATATTTATCTTGGTCATATATCTAGACCTTTATATATTTATATATACCTATATACATACAAATATACTTATCCTTGGCATCTTTTTATATATACATATGTATATATATATATATGCATATATATATATATATATAGATATATATTTTCATAAACATTTGAGTATACATATGCTATTATATATTCGAATACTTATAGAAATGCATATATGTACAATTATATACCTAACTCATTCTCTAGTAGAATTTATGACTACTGAGGAATAAAGCATTGATCCAGCCTGGTTGAATTTATGGAGATCGACATGGATGCTCCTTGAAAGGCTCGATCCTCTATACAGACTTAATAGCATAATTAAGAAGGAAGATCATGCATTATAGTCATTAAAAGAAAATACCAAATCAAGAGTTTTGTAGATACGACCTAGATCTTCACAACTAACAAAAAGTTGACTTGGATTATTAATAGATGAAATGGCATGATAACACATGTTGCCATTCTGAATAATGATGACAACTGGATACCTAGTTTGGCTCCCGTTTATATTGAAACATAGTTCCATATCCCTCAAATTCAAACTGGAAAATGGATACAATCATTAGACTCGGGAGTGATAAGAGGCAAATGGCCTTCTGTGGGGAAATCTCCAAAAAACACCTAAATGAGATTATCTTACTCCCGCATGAAGTAGTCATTTATGCAATAAAGAGGGTGCTAGGAAAGGATTTTCTTCAAAACATAGAACCAGGGCAAACAGTGACATTGCTGCAATGTTCCTTGTAGTAGCCATGCATTTCGACAACAACAGAGACAATATAAGGAATTTATGTAGGAAAATCTTAATTCCATCCATTTTGGGAGAACTAGACAGGGTTCTGTTCAATATTGATGACAATCTCACAATCCCTCGGCCCAGACACTATGACGTTCTCATAAGAAATAATAGACCACCGCCAAGGTTTCCAATCTTAATATTAGGGGAGGAAGACAATTTCAGATCTCGACAAGAAGAGATCAGGTGAAGCATGGAATTTCTATGCTGCTTAATGCATGTGAAGACCCCAATAAAAGAGGACTGGTTTGAGAATTATCTGGTAGCAGAAAACATCACTATATTCGCGGAACTAGTGGCCCTTACTAATATGGGTTAAGGCTGAACTTAGGAAATCATGCTCTAACATATCTAAAAGATAATTATTATGTGAATAGGTATGCAAACATAGTCCAAAGTTAAGACTTAAATTAGAATAGGCTAGGTTGTAATACACTCTATCGACTTTACTACATTATATGGTTGTAATTTTGGTTCGAACGCTTACCTATTTCTTCATATATATAGGCATATACACATAAGTAGCATAAGGATGATTTACATACTACTTATGAGCTGTCCTAAATGGCGTGGTAAAAAGAGCAAGGGCTTATGAATGACCTTTTTTGTATTTTTTTTTTTTGATCGGCTAACACTCCCTTTGAGATTTCCACGACTGTAATGGCCCTTGGAAACACCAAGTAAAATGGGACACCGCAAACATGGTAAGATTTTGAAATGTTTTCCTACATCCTTATATTCAAAATCCCAATCAGGAAGTGGCTTAACTTCATTTATTGTAGCCAGGATAGTTTCTTACCTTGATATAGTCATAACAATGGGATATCAAAATAAGAGATATACAGGGCTACAATAATTGTCTGAAGAGTAATTCAACAATTCTGCATTATGAAATTTGGCTTATGTTACTAGTCTGAGAGGATAGGTTTGCCTAAATATCCTACCCCTACTCTTGATTTGTGTAGCCTGGGTCTGATCCTTCACGAAGGTCAAATCAGAATATACATTATGTTTTTATTAAAACCCTTTTATTTTATGGTCTAGAAAGATTGGTTTCCATAGGGAAATCACATGTTAGGTAGAGTCTAACTTTACAGTCGAATTTTCATATGATATAAATGATTGATTTACACTAACAGATCTGCCAAGTGTTTGAGCTATAACAATGCAGGATATCTCGGATGATTAAGGAGAGAGCATAAACAATCAAGGATCTACCTCTGAACCTAACTGACAGAAGCTGATGGAAAGATCAACTGATTCTTAAAGTTATAATTTTGGGCTTGTAAAGGGAGAAAATAAAATACTCCCCACCTGATCACCCTAGCCCGAGGTGAAGATGTATTAAATCTAAAACTAGTTATTTTGCTGGACTATGATCTGGGCAAGGCCGGAGGTTTTCTCGCCTCCACTCTTTGCTACCAACACCCGCATGAGTGGAGTAGTGTATAATTCTAAATGATTAATAAATTCTTGACCTCGGCCTTTTACCAAAAAAAATAAAAATATAGTGATTTTATGTAAATATTTATTAGAATTTGATATTAAATTATATTTATAGATTTCTTCATTTTATTTATAAATATTATATTAAAAGTATTGAATATTATTTATATTAACAAAATAAAACAATTAACTAAAATACATCAGAACAATTAAAAAATATTATCTTTAAAATTAAACAAACTGAATTAAACATAATATGAAACTTAATTTAATAAATGTTTGAGTATAGAAATACCTAGATATAGATATAGAAAAAATTATATTACACATATTAGAAAAAAAATAAAAAATAATAATTTTAAAAATATTGCAAAACAAGACCAATACACTTGAACCACAACCATGTGCACAAAATAGAATGCTCTTCATATCAATAAGATTTCTACAAACTTTATTGTTAATAAATCTCATAAGAACTCAACATAAAATCCACTAAATCAAGGTAAAAAATAGTTGTCATTTCTGGTCCACGGAATAGCTAAGAATCCTGAAACTTAAGCTAACTTTATAAGCATAGGTTACGAGTGCTGCAAACTCCAGCTACAGGAAATTCCATCGTCATTACCGGAAAGCCCATCACCATTACATTTGCTTCAAATTTCAGAACTAAATTAATTTTCAAATACTCCTAGTTACATTAAAGGTGATGAAATGAATTGAACTTCTATATGGATGGGCATTATTACCTTTTCTTCTTATTCTGAAACTAATCTTGAACTTGTTGAGGTTTGATGTTTAACTCTCTGACCAGAGCTTTCTTGGGGTCTGTAAATACAAAATTAGAAAAAAAAAATACACAAACAATATGTATTGGTTTTCTAATGTTTCATTAAAAAATTAGAATGTTTATAGATCAGAAGATTTTAAAGAAATGATACAAATAATCAATATAATATATCTTACACTTTCTTCACATTCTTTTGCTTCAGAATTGTTATTATTATTTAACAGAACTGTTTTTGACAAAACTTATCAATACCCATCTTAATCAAAGTGGAATGTAAAATTTATCAGAAACAATTTCCATTAACTAGAAAACAATCTAGAACTGTATGCAAATGAAAATCTTTACTAAAAAATTGATCAATAAGGATATCAATAGAAACAAATTGTTGCTTGTGATCTATAGAATCTTTTATTTTTCTGGTCCTAGCAATATAAAGATATGTTTACCTAGTTTTCATTTGCAAAGTTTTGATAGTTTATATATAAATAAGAGAAATAAGTTACGTACAACCAATTAAAACAATTATTAAATGGGGAATGTACACATAGTTATTCAAATCAGAATATTGTTGAAATGTCAACCTCAACCTCTTTTAATATTAATCTTTATAGATGTCAAGATTGCATGGCCATTAGTTGAAATTTCAACCTCAACCTCTTTTTAATATTGATCTTTATTGAGGTCAATATTGCATGGTGATTAGAATCCTTCAGTAATTTGACATTTTCTCTTTTTAATGAGGTTATTTTCATATTTTCTTTGCCTGCAGAAAATGAATAAGCAGTATGCAACTTCCACCTCAATGAACCACTTCCTATCAAAAGATTTTAATGGTGATGCAACCTCTACCTAAATGAAGATCACTATTAAAAGGAGGCTACGATTAACATATCAACAATATTCTTATTTGAATCAATGTTTCCACAAGAGTCTTGAAATGAATAAAGAATGTCTAATTGTAAGATCATGTTGTGAAATAGTGTACAAGAAAAGCCACCACTATTGGCAATGGGATTTCCTCTAGTAGTGATGGGATTTCCTTTAGCGTTGATGGGATATCCTGCTGAAAATTTTTGTTGCTGGAAATCTCATCACCACTACAAGAAATCCTATCACCAATGTTCATAGTTTTTCTAGCTTTTATTTCAAAGCCTTGGACTTGTTCTTGCAAGTTTTGATGAATTAAATTAATTTTCCACTATTCATATTCATATGTGGTGAAATGAATTACTATATGACTAGGTATTATTACCTTTCGTATTATTTTGGAATCAAATTTGATCTTTTGAGGTCTGATGTTTAGCTCCTTGCCAAAGCTTCCCTTCAGGTTGTAAACACAAAATTAAAAGAAAATAACTATACGAAGAGTATTTGTCATTTGGAAATGTGTATTTTAGAGCTGAGAATTTAAAAGGGGATATTATAATATTTTCTTTTCTTTATTTGACTTTATTTTTTCATTTATATTTATATTTAATATGTTATTCTTACATTATACATTAATATTTAAATTATATATATAGTTGGTTGTATACAATAGTTTCAAAAATATGGATAATAATAGAGTTGCTTCAGGTACTAGCATTATCTAAAACAACACGATACTCACAATGACAATTGATTTTATTGATTGTTCCCTTTTAAATATTATGGCACTCTTCCACTATCATTTGAATGTAACAGTTTCATATAATTAGAGACGTAATTAGAGACAAGTGGTGAAGATTTACCAGTCATTTGCATGTCAAATTATTTCAAAATTGAAATTTTATTTACAAATATTTTTATGTCATTGTAGATGCCTCTCAGCATAACTATACCTATGCTTAAATTAACTAGACACCTTTCTGTACCCTAGATATAACTAAGAACTTGTAGATCTTTGATGGTGAATGCCAGATCAAACAATTTATGACAGTAAGAAAAAGAAAATATCTATTAAAGAAATAGACAGACAAAGATACTAATAAAAAAAATTCTTATCTACCATATATTGAATCTTCTTTTTTTATTGTCCCATCAATATAAAGAAATGTTTACCGAGCTTTTAAATGTAGGAATTTGATGGAATGAAACAAAACATCTGTTATTAAATGGTGAAAAGTATACATACATATCCTCCTGTCCGTTAGAAGAATGTTATTTATTGAGGTCTAGGCTACTTCCCATGTTTCATCTGCAGAGACCGAAGGTCTTAGAATAAGATGTGTCAATAAATTAAAAAATCAAATTAATGTGACCTTTGGACAGATCTATTTAGATGGTGATTTTTGCGGCCATGGGAGAGACACCAATGAAGCCGAAGCATGATGCAAACATATCTAGCTTAAGAGGGGGAGGAGAAGCAGAAAAATAGAACAAAATATTAAATATTATCATTATCATATGCTGTAAAATTAGTGGATGATGAATATGCGAAAAGAACGTACCTGAAGTTTATTTTGATCTTGAGAAACAACATAAGCTCCTTTTCTCCTCCAGTGAAGATCAAAGAACTTTCATTACCTAACAAAAACGATTCCATCGCACGTGTCATATACTAAGATTTTCTGTTACTGTAGACGAGAAATCTGAGGTGTCCAGTCCAAATAGTCTGGACCTCAATGAATTACCTGTTTCTGACGGACAGGATGATTTGGAGAAGGATTTTAATGTGGAGAATGGGTCGTTGAGGATCAGCAATGAACAAGGATGGTATTGAAAGGAGGCTCAGTTTGACAGGATAATCTGAGGCCTCAGGAAATAGATCTAGCTAGAGGTGGCCGCCCATAAAGTGGAAACCTAAACCAATACACATTTAATTCTCCACCCCTTCATCACAATCCACGTTATACTATGGAGCAAGAGATTATGACTCACTGATTGAATCTATATAGCAACTAGGATGAATGAAGATGCAGTAAATGATGAATTTATACCGAATTTATAGAAGAGAGGCCACTCCTATCATGTGCTCTCAAATCGTTGCAAATCTGCAAGGTTGACTATAAAAAGTATTTAAAAAGGAAATCTTAAATAATAATGAACAACAGAAATAATAAGAAATATCATTTTGTTTGATCATGTTGATCTTCTTGTTGTGAAGAGGTCTTGGTACTTTCAAAATCTATTTTTGATTCGTAAATCCGTCAAAAGTGCTTAGCTTAATACCAAAAGGAGATATGGTTTATATTACAACAATTACGTGTATATATGTTACCAATAAAGCAGATTTTGTTTGTACATATGAGATGTTTTCAAACTAGTTTACTTGTCATTTATATTTTCAAACTAGAATAACATTAATCATAAACCTCATAATAAGTACACGAGACATATCATTTTCAAGGTGCCTCTTCAACTTTGACGACAAACCTAGTAAAAAATAAATATGTTAAAAATTACATGTCTTTTATACTTATGAGAAGTTTTCAAACTAGCTTACCTGTCTTTTACATTTTCAAACCTAATTACCTTTTCTTTAGACTAACAAGAGGTTTTGCATATAATTTTATGGCTATCCAGATGCCTCTCGAACTTTGATCATAAACCTCGTAAAAAGTAAATATAATGTACATATGTTTATAAAATAATTGTGTAAGGGACATGAGACATATCATTCTCAAGATGTCTCTTCAACTTTGATCATGGACCTTGTAAAGAGTAAATGCATTGAAAGTTACTGTATTTTATACTTATTTGAGGTTTTCAAACTAGCTTACCTATCTTTTAAATTTTCAAACCAGATTAAATTTCCTTTATACTAATGAAAAATTTTCAAATTAGTTTTCCTGTCTTTATTAAATAATTGGGAAATATACATGAGGCATATCATTATCCAAGCATCCCCTTCAACTTTTATCATAAGCTTATTAAGGTAAATATAATTCACCTATTTTTATTAAGGAACAATGGGAAATACCTATCAAGTAGTAAACCACCAAGTAGACCAAGTGTGGGAATGATAATGCACATCTTCTAAGACATCCAAGTCATCACGGTGCATCTAAGAATAATCTCATATGATGTCCATATCAAATAAATGCTGCTTGGTCTTCCTACTAATAGAACAAAATACCTGAACACATATCTCTAATCACAAGAGAATATCAGCATCACATATGTCTCCATGTATCCATGAGTACCTATAATCAATCAATCTATGCCAACTTCAAATTAAACATAGCACCACCATGAAGTAAACAAGAAAAAGACCATGTACCCAATACAAAGAGACCTTCCAAAATTAATGTCAAAGTTTGAACAACAAAATTAGGGACATAAACATGACAATGTGATCTAACCATCCCCTGTAAAGAGTTAACATGCTCCATATGAACATATCACATAACCATATCATGCCAAAACTCTAAGCATGCAATCAATAGTATACCATGACATAATATCAACCATCCTATCAAACAAGGATATCATGTCAAAATGAAAGCATAAACCACTACTCAACCAAGGAACGCTGTGAGTCCTCCCAGGATAGCATCCACAAACATCATGAAGATCACCATCTCCTAATAGTGTATCCACAAATGTGAAAGAACCTTATACAACAACTAGATCTAAGACATCCTCAAACATTTACACACTAAGAAGATCATCCACTATCCAATGGTAAATCCACATCACTGCTATAAGCTCCCACTAAATCATGATACCAAGTTATGAATACCATCGTGATAACCATCTCCTAAATGAAGATCATCTTGGTTTACACAAATACAACTAAAATGTTAATATATCAAGTGTAACCATGAAATCCAAGCTAAGAAGGTACAAAACCACCAAACAAACAATGAAGAACCAATCATACACCACCACATCATCACTGTTAAAAGAACTCCCAAAAATTATAAATAAGATATGTTGGTGTAATTATTTATTCATGTTGGATATAATTACACTTTACTTAGGTACATGCATATCATAATAGTTTTGGTATGAGACACTTGGGTGTTTGTACCACATTGGGATAGTGTGTGTAGGAGAATTTCCACGTTTTGTGGTCTTATCTTGTTGTTACATTCCACATTCAATGGGTGATCCACCTCATGTGGAATATTATATTGTTTCTCCTACCTACCTCTAGTTATCCCTACCTACCCTTGTTTCTTATTGATCCACATGTCATGTTTATGTGCTCACATATCCATATAGCCTTGCCTATATAAGCAGGCTCATATTCATTGTATGTAACTATTGAATAATTAATCATTTATCTATTGATGAGAATATAGTTTATTATTGTCCTATATTTTGTCCTCTATTTTGTAATTTTCATGGATCTCTTGATCTTGGAAAAATCTCACCTAAATCATGATAAAATCATCATCTATATGAGAATTCGACAAATTCATTTAACAATAAAAGAACTCCTATTCAACATCATGTGCTCCCAAAAGCCAAAGTAACTATGATCCTCAAACAAGAAGATACATTGCAATAACCAGTTAGGAACCCAATCAAATCATCACTAATCAAAGCAGCAACAAATCCAATTAATGAAATATAAAATTCCCTAAAACTATGGAACATATATGACATCATGATTACCTTGACAAAAAAACCATCTGACTCCCAATGTGTCTAATAGGTACAAGCATATCATAGTCAACATTGTATGCCTCCATTACGATTGGACCTGGTAACCACATCTCTCCTCCTCAACCTGACAACAAAATTAGAAAACCGAGTGACAAAACCAAGCCACCAATATTAATTTGCATAAAAAATGAAAGTGTTGGACAACACTGGTACCAAGATTAAACTGAGAGGGGAGGGGGGTGAATCAGTTTACTAACAGTAACAACAATCAATTCAGTTTTAAACCTTAAACCAAAGCATAACACAATGAATAGTATAACATGAAAGAACAACATAGATAATACCAATATTTTAATGTGGAAAAGCCAGAAAGGGAAAAACCATAGTGGGAAATCCTACACACAATCAGATGAATACTCTATAATAGTATTATGAATAATTACAATGGGTTCTACACATGAAGAAAGTCCAACAACCTGGAGCTTACCGCTCATCAGAAAGGGAACTCTCAGTGACTTACAAAATCATCAAACTCCAATCCAAAAAGCAATGAACTATAAAAATAGCATCCACAAATACCTAATATAGTTATAGTTAAGCACTGATGTCTACTCTACAATACAAAACCTTTCCAACCTTCTATGAAATGATATGACTCTATTCACACATAATCCTTTCTCTGTTAATGTAGACTTAACCACCCATAACCATCGCATATCAAATTACAAGAATAAGTCACCAATAAATACAGATCAACCTTATTGACAAGGTCAGCTAAACCCTAAACCCATTAACCCATAATTACAAAATTACATCAATAAATACCACCAGACCAATGGTATGATTTAAATTACATAGCATGGACCTAAATAAAGTAACCAAACAATTATATCCATTGGAAATTCCATTAAGACCAAAATCCAACATGCTTCACTTTTTGATAGAAATCCTCAGTGAAAGTTTAACTGGATCCAAATAGGACCACCATAACAACACACCATCCAATGCAAAGTCATCAAACACTCAGGATATGATCAAGAAGAACCAACATGATAGAAACTGCTTCCAAAAGAATGACCCAAAATCCATTGACCAAGTCACCAAGTATTCCATACCAGTAAAGCTAATCGAGAATTCTAGGCAAGCCAGTAAAGCCAAAAGCTAGTCAGTAATGATAGAAGATAATTCGGTAAAGGCAAAAGCTAATCGGTTATCGGAAATACAAAAAGTGATAACCAAATCATGAACCACTAGAATATAGAAAACATATAACCATTAGAATAAGCACACAATATCAATTCCAGAGATCTTATCATACCAGATCAAAGTCACAACTAAAATTAGATGATCATCAAGGCTATTCAAGATAGATCTAACCAGGATATAGTGTTGATATCAATGAAAACACTTAACCAAATATAGCATATTTCCAACAATCTCCCCCTTTATCATTGATGGCAACACTGAATGTGAAAAACATCCAAGTGCCAAGGAATGCCAACAATCTCAAAAAGCTAAACTGAAATATATCTCCCCCTTTGATTAACATGAATACCTCTCCCTAAATAGATCTGATAGTTTTTCACATGAAAACCTCTCCCCCTTTGACATCAATGACAAAGGATGGATACCAAACCAAAAATACTAAACCAAATAGCTAACTACTCTCCCTGAGTAGTAGCACTGTCTTCATCAACCCGAATTAGAAAAATATGTCTGATAAGCTCACTGGATTGACGTATCCCTATATCTCTAAGTCTCTTTTGAATGGTGGGTCACCCCCAACTGATCTCTGAGATATTCAAAAGTGTCTTTAGGCAATGGTTTTGTTACAATATCTGCAATTTGTTCCTTAGTAGGCACATAAACAAATTTGGCTTGCTTTGCTTCAACCTTTTCCTTCAATAAATTATACCTTATAGAAATGTGTTTTGATTGGAATGAAATACCAAATTTTTTGACATATGAATAACAATTGTATTATCAGAGTGAATAACAATAGGCTCATCATAACTCACCCTTATATCCTTTAACATTTGTTTCATCCATAAAATCTAAGCACAATTGGTAGTAGCTGCAACATATTCCACTTCAGCAATAGACAATGAAGTGCATGATTGTTTCTTACTAAGCCATGAAATCAACTTCTTCCCAAGAAAGAATGCATTGCCCGTAGTTCTCTTCTGGTCATCCACATCTCCTGCCCAATCAAAATCTTTATATGCACATAATGTGAAGTCATCATCCTTAGGATACCATAACCCAAAGTCTATTGTACCTACCAAATCTCTAAATATCCTCTTGATAGCAATATCATGATTTTCTCTATGATGTGACTGAAATCTAGAAGCAATACAAACAACATTCATTATATTAGGTCTTGTTTGAGTTAGGTACAATAAACCACCAATCATTGATTTGTATTTGCCCAAATTCACTTTACGTGATTCACTATCCTTTGACAATTTGCAACTGGTTATCATAGTAGTACTGACAGGTTTAGAATTCTCAAGTCCAAATTTATTAAATAACTCTATCGAATACTTAATTTGACAAATAAAAATACCTTTATCAGTCTGGGTAATCTATAAGCCTAAGAAAAATTTCATCTCACCAATAATAGACATTTCAAATTCATTCTTCATATCATCAACAAATTTCATGCTTAGACCTTCTTCTCCCCCAAAAATGATATCATCAACAAAGACTTTACATCATATTCAATTTTTCAATATAAGTTATTGTCAGCATTACCTTTACTAAAACCAACTTTTGAAAGATAATTATCCAATCTAGCATACCATGCTCTAGGGTCTTGTTTTAGTCCATATAAAACTTTCTTAAGCCTGCAAACCATGTCCTTGTCTTCTGATAAAGAAAATCCATCAAGTTGCTAAATGTAAACTTCTTCCTCAACATCTCTATTCAGAAATGCACATTTAACATCCATCTGATATAATTTATAGTTCTTGTGTGCAACATAAGCAAGAAAAAGTCTCACCGCTTCAATTCTAGCAACCGGGGCATAAGTCTCTCAATAATCAATGCCTTCTTCCTATGAATATCCTTTGCAAACCAATATATCATTTTTCCTTACAATTTGACCTTCCTCATTCAATTTATTCTAGGAAGACCCATTTAGTTCCAATAATGTTCTTGTCTTTAGGTCTAGGTACTAGTTCTCATTTCTTATTCTTTTCAATTTGATCTAAGTCTTCTTCCATTGCTTTTATCCAATTTTCATCCTTGATTCAATAAAAGATTCCAGTTCAATTTGAGAAATTAAACATACCTCTTCAACAACTGACCTTCTATAGTCATCACACCATTCCTTTTATCTCCAATAATTTGATCTTCAGAATGATTTAGCTTTACATACTTGGGAGTCTTTGAATTTTATTGATTTGCTGACTCATTTTGTTGTTCATTTGTCATTGTTGAATTTTCTGATGCTACCAAAGTCATCAGCTCACTATTCAGAACTGATTCTTGCATTACCAGTTTAGGTCTGATAAATTCTTCTTCAAGTCCATAGTCATAAGCTCTGATATGATTACTTTCATGCTCATCCACTATGCTTTCCATTATCCTATTCAATCTTTTTTTATACCATCTATATGCTTTTCTCTTAGTAGAATAACCCAAAAATATTCCTTCATCACTTCTAGGATCAAACTTTCCTAATGCGGCATCTCTTATAATGTAACATTTTCTTCCAAAAATTCTGAAATATCTAACAGTAGGAGTATGACCAAACCATAATTCATAAGGAGTCTTACCAGTATCACCTTTGATGTGTACTCTATTGAAAGTGTATACAATAGTATTGACAACCTATCTCCAATAGATATCAGGTAATCTAGCTTCTGTCATCATAGACCTTGTTGCATCCAATATTGTTTTGTTCTTCCTTTCCACCAATCTATTCTACTATGGAGTCCTAGGTGCATAAAATTGTCTCCTAATACCATTCCTTTCACAAAAGTTGTTGAACTCAACGCCATGATTTGATCTCAAGAATTTTATCTTTAGTTGTATCTTAGTCCCAACCATAGCCTTAAATATTTCGAATTTCTCAAGAGCATCATATTTTTCCTTAAAAAGTGCTACCCACATCATTCTAGAATAGTCATCAATAAGTAACATAAAATATCTATCACCTTGAAAAATTTTACTCCTTGCCGCTCCACACAAATCAATATGGATAAAATCAATAATTTTATTAGATTTATCATGTATACTTCTAAAACAGGTTCTAACTTGCTTACCCATATGACATTCTCTCAATACCAGATTATGAGGTTTAACAATTTGAGGAAAATCTCTAACAACCAGTATTGAACTAATCTTCACTATGCAATCAAAATTTGCATGACACATCCTCTTATTCTATAACCAAATTTCATCAATCTAGGAAATCAAGCAAGCCTTCTCACAAGAGTTCAAATGAAAGATATTACCTTTAGTTTGAGTTCCAGAAGCAATCTCCTATCCATATTTATTCATAATCTTGCATTTTCCTTCTTTGAATTGCAAATGAAATCCTTTATCCACCATATGACCTACACAAAAAAGATTATGTTTTAAGCCTTCAACATAGTAAACATTATTAGTATTTTCCTTACCATCTAGTGATATTGTTCCTTTTCCTTTGATCCGACATGCCTTGTTATCTCCAAATCTGATCAATCTGCCATCAAATTCTTGCAATGTTAAGAAATTTTTCTTGTCGCTAGTCATGTGCTGTTTGCATCCACTATCTATAACCCATTCATATTTCTCTTCAATTTTTTCATCTAAAGCCTTTTCTTCAGTATGATGTGTTTCAATGATGTCAACCGGTATGGGTGAAGTGAGTAATGATGTCAATAGGTATGAAGGATGGAGTGTGCAAGTAGATAGTAAAGGTATGTTACCGATACGCATGAAGTGCAGCTTATACCGGTTAAGCTAGGACCACTGACAAGCAAGCAAAGAAGACCAAAGGGATGTGATCACCTATAGACAAATAGAAGAATAATACAATCGATAAATGGATTCAGTGGATGGACCAACATGTTTGATGGAAGCCCAAGCTAATCCACTGACAAAGAAGAGGTCAACATATATGAAGGTCCACTGGTGAAGTTAGGCTATACCAGTAAGGTGTGTTGAATCGGTAGTGAGTCTCGGTCAGTGAAGGATGTCAAACCAACTTTACAGCTTGAATAGAGCTGGATGTCAACATGGATGATAGGTGGACACCAGGTGTCAAGAACGCAGAGGTCAATTAAGTAGTCATTGACGTAATAGTCTAACGAGAAGGTCAGCATTAATGACTAACCCACAAATCATGGGATGATGGTAGGATGTTGTAGCTTGAGGAAGACAAAGTGGCAAGGTGATCGAAACAACCTTGCAGGATGATTTGATCCTTCTATTTGTTTGCTAAAAGAAACAGCAAGCCATTAATGGCAATTGATAGAGAAATGCAGAAAAGCATGTCGTAGATATCCAAAAATAGAAAATGCACATTGAAAAGTGAGGAGATGGTGGTGATGTTTGAAGTGATGCAGATCACCATTCCAAAAAACAAAATTAGACCATATTTGATATGGATTGAGTTGGTGAAGGAAAACCCTAACACACCACTATTTGAATGATTGATGCTAGATGCAAATTGAGAGGAAGAAGAGAGCCTGAGAGAGAAGAGAAACTATCAGCCTAAGAATTCTTTCATATACAGTTAGAGTATGTGTTAGCATGCTCAACTAGTGAGAGGTTCTAACAAATAGAGATAGAATAACCGGTAAACTATTATAGTCTTACCACTTAAGCATACCGATAGTTATTGAAAGGTTAGGAAGGCATCCGAGTGTAATACTATGTAGGATGAGGTTCTAAGAAAGAGAAGAGAGACAAAGAGGAACTGGTAAGAGATCAAAGAGAGAAATATGATAACTGGTAGAAGAAGGACTAGTGAAATAGAGGAAGTTGATAACCGATAGACATCCATTGATCATGTGCTGCAAAAATCATTTTTAAATAGGTGAGATCACTGCATTAAAACTGTATTTTAAAATATTACACTATGTTGGTGCTTGGTGTTGGGGTTGGTGCTCCTTGGGTTGGTGCCCTAAATCATTTGTAATCTACTGTTTCATTGTGAGGCTGGATTAGAGCAGTAGAATCCAGCAACATTTCTCACCAAGAGCTTTTCCCATATAGGCTTTTCCTCATACATCTTGTGTTGTGGATTATGCATTTTTGTTTTTGCCTCTTTTGATATCCTCTCATACCTTACCAGTTTGATTGTTTAGTGTTTTAGGTTGTTAATCGGTACTCAAAGCTTATTTTAAAGAGGAAAGATTTAGGAGCCACTAATTCACCCCCCTCTCAATGGTACATTATGTTCAACAATTGGTATCAGAGATTAGGTTCCTAGTTGATCAAAGCTTTCTCTAGCTTGAATAGATTTTGGTCAAAGAAGACAATGGCAAGAATTGAGTCTGTCTCCTCAAAGACCCCCATGTTTGATGGAACTAACTATGCCTTCTGGAGAAGAAGAATTGAGACCTATCTTTCCTCCCTTAGTTTTGATGTATCAATGTCTATAAAAAAATGGGTATACTTCCCCTAGTGTTCCTCCCACTGATATGGATGCTAAGAAGGAGTATTAGAATAATAAAAAGGCTCAACATGCTATTATAAAGGTCTAATCTTAGGAGGAATATTGTTGTTCTTCTTAAGAGAAGGTAAAGTCACATCCATAGGAATAGGTGGATGATCTTCCTTAGGAGGGAGATTAGTTCTATCCAAGAGGTGAAGAACATCATCTTGAAGAATAATAGCAATGTCAAGTGTTTGAGACCTACATTGACTTAAGGATAAGATCATATTATTCTTCAATTTTTGATAAGATTGAAAAAGAGCATCGCTCCTTGATGGAAGATATATGAATTATTTAGGCCAAAAGAGATCAATAGGAACACCAGGGCTTCTTTCATATGGATGAAATAAGCTTTGGTTTACGACTATGATTTCTCCATTGTGAGTAAATTTAAGACACTAGTGGATTGGAGAAGGAATAGCCTTCATGGAAGATAGCCAAGGATAGCCCAATTTCACATGGAATTGCTCATAAGAATGTATGATAACAAAGTCAACGTCCATGGATTTGGCATGAACTTCAACAAGAAGGGTGATAGAGATAATGGTAGGAAAAGAGAAGCCATCAAATAACTTCATGACTACATTATAAACATCATATAGCGGTTTATGCAATCGTATAGTGAAAAGATACTCCTCAGTTATGAGATTAACCATGCAAGAGGGTTCAATCAGGGCACCACGAAAAGGGATGTCCTTAACCTTCACAACAATGTATAAAGTGCCATCAGGTGCTCTAATGGTCTCTCTAGGGTAATATTTAATACAAGGATTCTTAGGCATATCCTATGTTTCTACCATATTAACCAAGTTTGGAGCCATAGAGGTGAATTCTTCAGAAGAGAGAGAATTAGGCACAATCTCGATAATGTTTAGAGGTATGAGATGGTAAGGGATCAATGAAAATATTAAGATTTTGATTAGGAGGAGCTACTGATTTATTCCCTTTATCATTCACACCTGCCACTGATATAATGTTATTATTAATCAAGTCTTGAATCTTTTTCTTCAATGTAAAATATTTCTCAGTATCATGACTAGGTTGATGATGAAATTGGTAAAAATAATTGTTATCAAAATAAGGGGATGCAAGTTTGGAAGGATCAATTTGTTTTATAGGAGGAAGTTTGATAACAATTATGTGCAACAATGGAGACATAATACTATGTAAAGATTCATTCAAAGGAGTAATTTATCTTTCTCTTTGGAAAAATTTAGAAATAGAAGGCACACCTGTTGTAGCATTCACATGGTTGTTGTTGATTGGATCATTAAACTTGATGAAGCTTTTTGTTGGTTTTAACTTTGCAAAGGTTGTTGAACACTCTCCCCCTTATCACTTAGATCCATTGGAGTGGATTTCTATATTTGACTCACATCCAGTTGATAATTGTGGAGTGTTGTGCCCAACTGCGGAAATGAAGTAAACTCAGACTAAAGAGGATTTTCCCTGATATCTTTTTGCAAATTAGAAATGAAAATTATTTGAATATTATTATCAGGTACATGAACAAAAATTTCAGCATACAAATGCTTATATCTACCAATGAAATAAGTCACTTTTTCTTCAACACCTTGTTTACAATGCATTAAATCAGTCAAAGTGATTTTAGGACCAATGTTGTTTTTAAATTGTTGGATGAAAACATTTTCTAGTTGTTGAAAGGAAGTGATATAATAAGAAGGCAAAGAGCAATACCATTGTAAGGTCTTATCTCTTAGTGTTCTTGTAAACAATTTTCCAAGAGATCTTTGATCATAAGTGAAATCAGTACGCAAGGTTTGAAATGTTTCGACATGCATAACAAGATCACCTTTTCCATTATAAAGTTCCAATTGAGAGATCTCAACATGTTTAGGTGGCACAAATTTAACAATATCAAGAGAAACTGGGCTTGCAACATCAAAGGTGGGCACACTAAACTTGGATTGACTCATGGAAGCAATTTGTTGTTGTAAGGAAGACACGGTTTGAACAAGATTGTTAATTGTCATTTCAGTAGAAGAATTGATATTAGACATAGGTGATTGAGAAGGTGGTGTGATGTTATTGAAAGAAGGCATGGACTGAGAATAAGGTCGTGGGAAATTATGATAAGTAGGCATTGGTGATGATTGGGTAGGAAAAGGGACACTAAAAGGAGGAATAATTTTGTTGAAGGAATCACCCCCTTGCGTCACATTGACAAGGAGGATTAAATGAAGAAGAGGTTTTTCTCCCATGACCAATTGTTGTAGGGATGACATTTTGAGTTGAAGTAGCCATGATGTTAGGTGTGAAAGTAGGAATACTGGTCATAGTAGTGGTCAAAGGAATTGAAGGATTGACTTGTGTTGAAGGTTGTGAATAACCTAGGGTTTTGGAATAACCCTTGATAGGCATTGCATTAGAATACACAATATGTGCAATTCCATGCAATATATCAATTCCATTATTATCACTATGAAGCATGCATTTAAGGCCTTCAATTAATGGAAGAGTTTCACTGTTAGGATATTCTTGGGATATCCATTGTTGAAACCTATCAAGTTGATTGTTCAATGTGGAAAGTTCATCTAAAGTAACCCTAGTTAAAGCTTCTTCTTCATCATGGGATCCATCAATGAGGTTAATAGGCACATGATTAGTATGGGAAGAATTAGCATGATACTCATTAAAGAAGTCACCCAAATTATGCTCCATCTCCTTGGTAATTAAACCTTGGGAAGCCTTAATTCTAATTCTTCATCTAAAATAGATAGGATAGGTAGGAATAATAGTGTTAAAACTCATGCACTAGAGGGAAAACTTGAATTTTGAATTGTAGAACGAAGCTTACAAAATTGAGTAATGAAAAATTCAAGAAAATAATGATTACATAATTTGAAGTTTGTTGGGGGAAGAGGATGACACAATTTCTAAAAATTAGAGGGAATTGAAATTTTTAAAATTAGGGCCAAGGGAACACGACTTAATTTTAAAATCAGGGCAGACTATAATTAACCTCTTAATTTTAAAAAATTTCTTGAAATTTGAAATGTTAGATTTTGAAGGTATTTTTGATTCTAGAGGGATCAAAAATTGATAAAATCAACCAATCTTCTAGATTTAGGCTATTAAATATAGTCATAATAGTCTCCCAAAATTTTAGGAAAAAAGTTGAGGACTGTGGTGGGAACGCACATGGTCCGACCAAATTTTTTTGAAATTTTCAAGGATGGATATTACGATGATTTTAAAGCTAACCCCAAAAAATTGGTAAATTTTATTATCTCTAGATGGGCGAAATGAAGGGGCAAATGTGAAAATAGGACACTATTAGGGCTTTGAAGAGAAAGAGGAATTGAATTGCAATTTCAAAAAGGCTCAAACCTAATGGATAGGGACCCCTTGAAAAATGTTTAGAAATTTGAATGTAAAAGAAATTAATTTTAAATTCACACAAAATCCAATTAATTTTAAAAATTAGGATTTGATGACCTAAACACTTAATTTTTGACAATTGAATTTTGGGAAAAAGGAGGGAAATTGAAAATCTGAATTGCAGGATTAGAGACAAATTTGAGAACAATCATAAATTTGATAACTAAATGGAAATCCAATTTTTGCACAAGTTCAAGATGATTTTTGAAAATTAGGGTTTTCACAAGTAACCTCTTCATTTTGGAAATTTTCTTTGGAAATTAAACAAGACAAGGAGGAAAATGAATTTGACAAAAAAAACAATTTTTAAATCTAAGATAACGAAAAGTAAGTTTTAAAAATCACAAGTTCAATTTTAAATTTAAAAACTAGGGTTTTGAATGATTTAAAAGCACTAAGTTTTCAGAAATTTGAAACTTGTAAATGAAAAATATGCAATGTTGTTCCAAGGAAAGCATTCTTCACGTTGGCTTCACCAAAATGTAATGGTGGAAAAATGGTGAATGATAGATCAAGAAGGAAACTACCCTTTCCCTCAAAGAGAGATGAGTGTTTTACTACTAATTACCATTGAAGCACTTTTCACCATGTTACATTAGGAAGAGGAGAGGATAATTCACTAGATTCAATCTCTCCACATGAAGATGGTAGAATGAATTTTGAATGAAATGAGAATGTTAAGTTGATCCCCTCTTCCTTGTTTGAAATGGAAATGAATTTATTGAATTATGTAGTGCAAAAGTGACAAAGAATTGATTATAACTTGAGATTGAAATATGGGATGAAACTATACACTTGGATCTGGTAGCAATATGTTGAGATGACATCGCCTTGCGAATTTAAGGAAAAGTTGCTCGGACCGTGCCAGGAATATACATAGTCCTCCGAAGAATCTGTGAAATGAAAAGGGTTTTGTTGCCTCTGCAAATGGAGCTCGAATCCGAAAGTACAACTATGCACATGCAACCTACACACAGAAAAGAGAGGAAAATAGGTTGGGATTGGGGGTTTGCCTTTAGATCAAACCCAAGTTTTAGAATTAACCAAGTAATGAAAGAAAGTACTTGCAAGTAGATGTAAATGAAAGATTGAGTTATAAATCACCTCAAGGGAGGTTGTGATAGCAATGTTGATAGAAATGCCTTTATGGAATTGTATGTTGGAATCAATCTCCTCTTCAATGGTTGAATCTTTGACTTGAATGAAACATCTAGCCTTAAAGGGAGACTTGAGAATGCTAAATGCTAGAAAAAAGTGTTGGAATAATTTAATGCTTATGCAACTTGAATCTATCCAACTTTGACCTCTCCAACTTATGAAAATGAGAGGACAAATGACCCCTTAAATACATGTTAGTGGATCTACATTTCATCCTGAGCTCACATCGAGGGAGTTAACCACCTAATGCACAACCAACAATGCAACCCTAGGAAGGGTCCTACACAAAAATAGGGCAAGGATAGGGGTGGTAGGCCCCTGTCCTAGGAGGACAAGGGTGCCATGCCCATGTCAAATTGTGGATAGTGGTACCACACCCCTGTTCCACCCCTTTCTCCAAGGCTGAGTGCAGACGGGGTGATGCAATGACCAAGGAAGAACTTGTTTCTGAGGGCTAAGAAATCTCCGGTCTCCTATCAGGCTAGAGGATTTGAAATCACATGCATGAGGACCCTATTACAGTTAAAAATTTCTAGGGTCACAATTTTATGACACTACATTTAGCCCTGATGTAATGCCCCGCCAGGAAACCCCGAAGGGATTAAGCCATAACACAAGAATAGAGTGCAATAATTTTTTTTTTAAAAGTTACACCACATGAGATACAACAAGATATCAAAGATTCAGATTACATAGCGGAAGACATCAACTAACACCTAAAGAGTTTCCCAACGAGATTACTTAAATATCACAATTCACTTAACTCACACAATTAATCCAATAAGCCGATTATCTTAATAACGAGATAATTCTTAATCAGGATAATTTCTTTCAAAAGATGGAAATATAAATCACAAGCAAGGATTCATCCATTAAGATCTATTCATAATCTTCATTCAAGCTTTTCATTTAAAATTACAAGCCACACATCTAATATTCTAACACACTAGAATTCCATCATAACATATGAGATCTTTTCAAGCATACTTAATTTCCTTAACAACAACTGAATATATCCTATTACTCTAAGTTACATTCTTTCATATTCCATCTTATTGCATTTTAAAAGATGATTACATACATGCATCAATGATAAATCTCATCTAAACCACTTACGCATTCGATCAACATGGCATTCAAGAAGGGACGGAATATAAGCATTTAAAGTTAATTCTATTTATCCACTTAACCATTCTAACATAAGCTAATCATACATGATGAGGCTGAATAAAGGAAACATAAGAGAATACATCACATAACACCATAATGATCTCGGAGTTCACCCCTAAAGGGCTACATCTCCGGGTTTGCTCAACTGCAAGACCCCTCTGATAATTAATAAAGTTAAGAATACAAGAGGTTACACCATTACAATCCGACCATCAAGGTGAAATACAAACAATATACAAGCGACCCCATCGGTCAATTAATACATAATCGATCCCTGAAAAGGAAAGGATCCAGCTGAACATAATCAAGCTAATACAAAGGTCTAGGAGAGCATCCATAAAACTGAGCCATCGCCATCCAAGGTCTAACATGAAACCAAAACTCACAAGGGCAGAGACAAGGACGACCCACAAAGGTACTCTTAACAGGACAAAACGACCACACACTAGCGAACGTAGGGACAAGTGTCATCACACAACCTGGTATGGTTACCAATGCAAGTCTTCATAGGTCCCGGCCCCATACACTGGGTTACCCTGGCAACCTAATCCGAGCTTCCGGCCCATCCAAGTCTCATGTGGACCCACACATCCTCTCGTGAAGACAAGGATGGTGGTTTGCCATTTCAGGCCTTCTCACAGCATGTCGAATCTACGATAGCACTTGTCCCATGTGTGAGGCACATTTATCTTACTTAGAGATTGCATTCTAATCTACTGTTAGGTTATCACTTATTAGACTCACTTTCGACGGGTTACCCAGTAGCCACTTTGGGCGCGGCCCCCAATCAAAAGCCACTTTCCCATACGACACTAGACCAAACTCAGATGAACTCAAAAACCAAGGAATAGACATGGTCAGACGAACAGAGTTCAAGAAGGGAGAAACAATCATCTGGTCAAACACGACTCAAAAGTGGTCACTTTCTGACGGTACTCTAACTAGAGACTTGACAAACTAAGGTCAACCACGAATCATCATTTGACTCACACATAGAGGATATGACCAAATACGACACTACCCCAATACAACAGTCAACTCAGAATCGAGGACTGAAACAGGTACCCCAAATCATTCCATACGACAGGGTCCTACCAAACAAAGCAAAACTTGCCATTTCATAAGAAAAAGCGAATACAGCAATTAAACTCGCATAGGCAATAAACAAGAAAGACAATATTCAACAGATACAATCTTTCCGAACTGATCTAAACATTAAATGTCGATCAAGTTTTCTACAAGATCTAAATCAGATTACAGTTATCTACCTCAACTAGGGATAATTTGTTCTTGGTTTTCTAACTCCTTAAGGTTCAAAGCATCGAACAGACATATAAAGCCATAATGAGTTCTTAAACCAAATTCATATTAATAAAATTCAGACAACCCTTAATCAATCAATTAAGATATTTAATCTCAAATCAAAACGTCATAGACATACTGGTTCAAAACCGTCCTCTACAGTTTCATATTTTTCAAACCCAGATGCATAATACGAATCATGGAAATATAATTATAAAAAGAGAGTCTAAAGAAGATAATCATTTCCAAAAGCACATTGTTTAAATTCAAATACCCAACGATAAATATTTCACTTACTTCTCAAATACTCAAATGATATGTTTTGGAATAATATTTAACATCATCAATTAGTAATTATAACATATCTCAACAGTTTTCCCAATAACATAATATTCTATTAATATTTTTAAACAATACTACCTCAAATAGCCATCTTCCCTAATCAGCTAGAAGGTAAGATATAAGTTTACTAGATCAAGATCAATCAGAATATAATCGATAATATCCAATTGCGAAATTACATTGTAGAACTTAATTAGAAGGGGTGCATAAATCATGAAATGAAATTGAATAATGATCAACCTATAAACTCCATTACAAACTTAATCAATATCAAATTAACATTAATCAAGATTAATGCCACCTTAAAAAAGAGGCGAGGGATAAAAAAAATACATTAAAAAAAAAACCATTTTAAAAAACTATGTTTAAAAAAAAATGCATTTAAAAAAAAAGAGGCGAGGGCGGGGCCCACCTCCCAACTGGGATGGTTGGGCGCCCAAACCCTAGCCATAGGCGCAGGTATGCACGGGCGGCGCCACGGTGGTGCCCGCAGGTCCCGCGGCGCCCTGCGGCCACCACCGTGAGCCGCGGGCAACACACAACGGAAGGAGGAGAAGGGGGACGAGCGGGGGGAGGGGAGGAGGAGCGGGTGGAGCTCCACTCCCCGCCCTCCAAACCCCAAACGCAGGTTTAAAAACATACGCCCAGGCCGAACGAAAATAAACGCCCAGGCCGAAACAAAAACGAACGCATAGCTCGCATTAAAATATATATATATATATTTTTTTTAAAACACACAGTCCGAAACTTCCAAAAACAAAATGCCCAAAAAGAGTTTGATGAAGTTTTCGATTTAAGAAAAGTTCAGATTAAAAAGGAACTATGTTCTGGTATCCCATTTCTTTGGTGATTTTCATCCTTCCCAATAACAAAGGGTTACAAACACCCAAATAGCAATGAGGAAATACACACCTCAATTAAAATCTCCAGCCAAACTCATAATGGACAATCAAATTGAATTTTTTTTTTTTATAACAAATTCATTTCTTTCAACCAGAACAGTAAATTCTTTTGGCAACAAGAAAACAATTCAGAATCCTACCTTCATACGCAATCCTGGAATAGCTGAAGGAGAGCCCACCTGTCAGATCCAGCAAAATTTTCTTCCTCCCCAAAACCCCCAATTTTATCCAAAATTATTTTCCAACCAAAAATTCTCCAAAAAGGTCCATCCTCCAATTTTCCCCAAATTTTGGGTTATATGGAAGAGTTGACCAAAATTCCATTTTTGGAATTAAAATTCTTATTTAGAAATAATTCTCAAAATTTAATCCTTTTCTAACTATAACAACAATTGACTTGCTTTTCAATTCAAAATCGATTTTCTCATTTAATCCAATTTAGCCTTTCTAATTTGGAAGCCAACAGAATACAATTAAATCTATTGCGATAAAATACAAAACTTTCTTTTCAACAGCATATACAAAATGCATTCAATTTTCCAAATCAGTCATTTAATCGAACTTACTCCCAATTTAAAACGAGAAATCCAATATTAACGAAAATCGCATAACGAAATCCTGATTAATTTAGTCCATTAATCTCTAATGCACAAATACATATATAATCAAGATAATTACTAAGGACTAATTAATCAATTTAACCACGCACACCAAGCACGCAACCTGAGAAGGTCAACCAAACAGACGACTCGCAAACTCAAACAAAAAGGGATTACCGATGATGACTAACGATGCTCACTTGAGCACGATTATGGTCAACTAGGGTCTTACGACCACCTAATCCAACTCTAAGGATTAAAGAGGTACACTCAAACCTGCAAATCTAGGTGAAGACAAACCTCGCACTCATGCGGCGTTGTACCTGAAATTTCCTGCAACCAAGAGTCATACATGCATACATATATAAAATTTAATGAAAGTGTTAGCCCGATATTAATACCACGAAATAGGTACACTAAACAGCTAGCATACAACTAGTGTGAAAACCACATCAACAGCTATGCGTTAAATCAACATCTGACTAAACATTATATTAAGATAAACTAAGCAAGATTACACCAAGATTAGAATTAGATTAGGGTAGGGGTACTGCACCTGACTTTAGTGGGAGTATAAGTGTATGCCAATACTATCGGTAAAGTACAAGGAAACAAGACTGAAAGACATTTACCACATCAAGGAGGCAAGATGTACCAAGCCCCTAGTGGACTTAGGATCTCATGACTTTGATTGAGAAAGTAAGAGGGAAGATCGAGAAGGGGAGAACCATGACTACAACTAGCAAAGTTACCTGCACTATGAGTCATGAAAGCAAGGATACCAAAGATTGCAAAGCAAAACAGAGTTCACTAAGTAATTCTAAGTATCACAAGAAGGAAAGATATGTGCAGAGTGTATGCCCCCACGTTAAAGAAATCACACATGCCTTATCAAGAGCGATTTATTTAAGGTAGGATACAACTAAGAGAGAGAGAAGAAAGGGAGCACTTTATGACAAGGATTTAGCCTCCAATCGAGGAATAAACCCAAGGATAATGAACACAAAACATTAGGTAGTGTCACTTTCCTCATGGTCAGTATGCTATATGATAACTCATGTATATCATGTACACATGTGCATATAATAATATGCATTCCCCAAAGAGGGACACTACCTTAGAAGAAAGGGAAGAGAGGATGTCTTTTGAGTCAACATAAAAGAGACCAAGAAAAGGTATCAATGCTTTGCATTGTCCCCAAGTAGACATTAAGAGAACAATAGAAGAACAAGGATACACATAGAAGAATGATCACAAAAGAGAAAGAAAGGAGAGAGAAAGATCAGGAGTGCCAATATTACTAATATAGCATGACATCTTCCTCTCGATCTTGCTGATCACTATTTCGGGAAGCCGAACAATATGCTAGAGGATCGATATCAAGAACAACAGATGGAGATATCACAAGATCAAAACAAGGAATATTCTCATGTTGTAAGTCACTTTGTTCGATTCGAGGAGCTAGGATTAGGGTTTATGAAAAATCATTTTATAAATGCTTGTCCATATCAGCATACTAATACTCACTATCAGAAGCATTAGGAGTTGTATTGCCATTATGAATAACATTTCCACCCATTTCTTCATCAAAGTTTAGAGAAAGAGGAGTAAGAGCACGAATAGGAGTAAAACCATCACATTTTTTATGCAACTTATGATTTGGAGATGTAGGTTGAACATCTTTCTTAGGAGAAAAGGGAATCATGTCAACTGTTGGAGTCTGAGGAGATTGCATATTTTGAGGGACAGCTTCACAATCTCGAACATGGCATCTTTGTCGACATTCTCTCACACAATGATTTTGCCAAGTCTTAGTGGAAGGCTGAGAAGGAGGAGGAACATTTGAACAAGTAGGAATGTTTTTATCCTTGATAGTTGAAGGTTTAGGTTGAAGTATTTTAGGTTGAACAAGAGGAGAAGCGAGCCTCTTCTCTCAATAAGAGGAATGAGGTGGAATCACACCATAGAAAGGAGGAATATTAGGAGTAGGAAGGAGACTAGGTCCATCATGAGGAGGAGGTATAGGTCTAATATTAGGAGTAATATTATTGTTCTGCTTAAGAGAAGGTAAAGTCATATCCATAGGAATATGTGGATGATCTTCCTTGGGAGGGATATTAGTTCTATCCGAGACGGGAAGAACCTAAACTTGAAGAATAATAGGAATGTCAAGTATTTGAGATGTAGGTTGACTTAAGGATAAGATCATATCATTCTTTCATTTTTGTTAAGATTGAAAAAGAGCATCGCTCCTTGATGGAAGAGATTGGAATTGTTTAGGCCAAAACAGATCAATAGGAACACCAGGGCTTCTTTTGGATAGATTAAATAAGCTATGGTTCACAGTTATGATTTCTCCATTATGAGAAAATTTAAGACATTTATGGATTGGAGAAGAAAAAGCCTTCATTGAAGATAGCCAAGGATAACCCAACTTCACATGAAATTGCTCAGAAGAAGGTATGATAACAAAGTCAACATCCATGGATTTGGTGTGAACTTCAACAGGAAGGGTGATAGAGCCAATGGTAGGACAAGAAAATGATGGTATGATGAAAGAATAAGTATTTGGTAGATTGCTGAGAGGGGGGGGGGGTGAATCAATAAACTAGAAAATAGATACAAACTCCCAAACTCAAAATAAACTCATGAAGTAAACTTTCACTTGTCAAGATCAATACTCAAGTATACTCAACATCAACTAGTTAACTGTTATACCAACTTAACAATAGACAACTTCAATCTTGTAAACATCAAAATGCTTAATCAAATATCAACATATTCCATCTCTCAATGCTTCCTGGTAACATGCCTTATTGGAATAGTTAAGTAGTTAATCAAATCAACAAATAAGATCATAACCACAAAAGCATTCAACAGTTGACACAAATATTTATACATGGAAAACCCAAATAGGTAAAAAGAATGGTGAGATGAGACTCACAAGGATAGCTATCTGAACTCTTCTGCAGTTTGCTTATTGGCATTACAATAAGTATGTTGGTATGAGGATATTGATAAGGTTGTTGGAGATTGATGATATAATTGATAAAGGATGATTACTGTTTTAATAATATTATTTTGTCATTGATGTCAAGCAATTGATTTTCTGATTCAGTATGATGTTGCCATATCTTAAAGAGTATGTTTTGATGAGTATAAAGATGTCGGTAAGTGACATAGAAATAATGTGAAAATGAAGGGGAGTAATAAGTTATTCAATGGGCAACTATTCTCGAGTTAGACAGTGATGAGATTATGTTATTTTGATTGTTTTGATATCCTATATGTGTATTTGAAGACTGAATAAGAAGGAGAAACCATTTCATGCAATTAAATGAGTAAAGGTTGTATACTATTCTATTTTATGAAGCAAGGATCTAGTCAGTAAATTCCAAGGTTATCGTTGTCAGTTCAAGAAGAAACAAGTCACCAAGATGATATACACCGAGCTATGAATCGAGATGAATACATAATGTCTACCGAGTAAAGTTCAAAATTAACCGAGTATCAACCGAGCAGTAACAGAATGCATTGGATGAATAGATACATTATTAAATGAAGGATGCCAATGAGCTGGAGATTTATAGAAGATTGGAATGTCATGCAAGAAGTTTGATAAGGATCAGTGGAAATGAAAATTCAAGAGTTAGATCTACAACACAGATTCAATGGTCATAACCAAGAACAAGTACCAAGGAAGGAATACAAGTTCCAAGGCAAGATAAAACATTTTTTAGTTCGAAGGATTCAATGAACCTAATCAAGTTTGAAGATCTGATGGCTAAGATTAATCATGGGAAATGTGATTAAGGAGATTAAGCAATTAGGAATTGCTTATAAATAAATAAAAGTTGATGAACAAAGTATGCGGGCAAATAGAAGAGCAATGATGCTGCTAAAGTGATTACAGAATATAGAAGATTGAAGATTTGATTGAAGAACAGAGTGAGAAACCCATCAAGGAGGAAGATAAGTCTTATGACAAGATGATTTTGAGCACATAGAGTCTGCTTTAACATTTCAGATGTGAAGTTGCAGATATATTTTATTACTATTATTTATTTTTGTAAGTGACAGGAAATCTCTTAACCGAGTGGACCTAATAGTCTTATTTGTATATCCTCTAGAAAGGTTACATTCTAATTGAGTGTTTGAAATCCTTTGACAAGGTCACTTCTAACAAAGTGCAATATTTTAATAGATCTGATGGAAATACCTTGACCGGGTCACATCTATCAATGTGTTTATGTAATCTTTAATAGGATTCACTTTTAACCGAGCATACTCTAGAAGAGTATATTTTTGTTGTGGGTACGAAATCCCACATTGGTTTTTCCCTATTTGGGTTTCCACATTAAATCTGGTGTTAAATATGTTTGATGTTTCAATTTTATCAGTTTATGAGTTTGAATGATTTACAGTCATAGTTGCATATCAAGTAAGTTCTACCAAGGTTGAATCTAATTAAGAGCTTGAATTGTGAAGTTTATCTGATACACCCCCCCCTCTCATTAAACTAACAATTGTTATCAAAGCTAGAACTCCGAAAGAAAAGTTTAAAGGAACTTCAGGCAACATCCGAAGATGTATAAAAGGGATGTACCAAAGTTGAACAGTTTCTCGACATGGCAGAAAAGGATGAAGCTGCACTTATCAGGTTTTAGAGAATATGCAACATATTATCTGGAGAATGATTACACTGCACTGAGCACCTATCCTATGACAATGGAAAGTTACCTTTAAAATGTTTTAACTGTGATAAAATTGGACATATGGCTTCTCACTATCCTGACAAAGAATCTAGTGAAAAGAGAGAATAATGATATGACAGATAGAAAGACAACCAATGTAGAGGGCACCAAGATTTCAGAAGGAGAGATAGAAATACATGCCTAGTAGCTGATGAGGAATCCAATGATGATAAATCTGATGGGACTAAGACAAAAGAAGTTGTATATGTGGTTATAAAAAATAGATCAAATGAAGAAAGGTATGAGGAAAAAGCCTTAATATCACACATAAATAATTATGATTCTTGGATCCTAGATAGTGGATGCTCACATCATATGATAGGTGATAAACACAAGTTTGTTAAATTAGAAGATCATGATGGAGGTTATGTAAGATTTGATAATGATGCACCATGTCTTGTGAAAGGTAAAGTTTTTATCACACTTCTTGACAATGCTAAATATGATGATGTATATTGGATTGAAGGTCTGAAATACAATTTGTTGAGTGTAGCACAGCTAAATAATACAGGATATCGAATAGAATTTCAGAAAGGAATTGTGAAAGTTCATGACAAACATGGAAAGTTGGCTGCTACCGGGACTCAAACAAGAGGTATTACATTTCATCTTGACTCAACTCAGAAAAATTGTCTGTATGCAAAAATAGAAGATACCTGGCTATGGCATAAAAGGTTTTGTCATATAAATTTTGATAACCTGATCAAAATAAGTAAGAAGCACCGAGTAAGAGGTCTACCGAAATTGGAAAAACCTGAGAATACTATATGCCAAGGATGGCAGATGGGTAAGATGACAAAATCAAGCTTTACAAGTAAGTCTTACACTTCTAAAGGAATTTTAGATCTTGTGCACACTGATCTTTGTGGTCCTATGAAAGTTCAAAGTTATTATGGTGATAAATACTTCATATTATTTGTGGATGATTACTCAAGGATGATGTCAGTTATGTTTTTAAAAGAGAAATCAGAAGCCTTCCAAATGTTCAAATGGTATAAGGCAAGAGTGGAAAAAGAAACAAGAAGACAGTTGAAATTTCTAAGATTTGATAGAGGAGGAGAGTTCATTTCAAATGAATTTAACTTATTTTGCAATGATCATAGTATAAAGAGACAAGTGTCTGCACCGAGGACACCACAACAAAATGGGATAGCTAAAAGAAGAAACTGATCAATTGTAGATTGTGCCAGAACTTTGATGATAGAAAAGAGAGTACCTCAAATATATTGGAGAGAAACAATAAGCAATGCAGTTTACACCCTGAACCGAGTACAACTGAAGAAAGTAACTATGAAGACACTGTATGAAATCTGGTATGGCAAGAAACCAAATGTAAGTTATTTTAAAATATTTAGAAGTAGATGTTATGTTCACAAACATGACAGAAATGGAAAATTTGATCAGAAAAGTGAGGAACGAACATTTCTTGGTTATTCCTCTAGGAGTAAAGCATTTAAGTGTCTGATCAAATCATCTAAGAAAATAATGGAAAATGCAAATGTGAAAATTGATGAATTTGGAAAAAGGAATGATGAAGGAAATTCCAAACAACCAGATGATTATGAAGAGTTTGTATATGTACAACCAAGAAGTCTTACCGAGAAAGCCGATAAAGAAAATACTTAGTTACCGAGTGATGAAGAAGATCATACAGAGCCTACCGAGCCTATATTAGCAAAATATGTCAAAAGACATCATGCATCAAGTCAGATTATAGGAGATAAGGATGCTCTAGTGATGACAAGGAACAAATTGAGACAAAACACATGTCTGATATCCGAGTTTGAACCGAGAATAGTAAAAGAGGCATTTAGCAATGAATATTGGGTAAATGCTATGACTGAAGAGATTGAACAAATCAAGAAAAATGAAACATGGACACTGGTCCCAAGACCAAAAGAGAAAAATGTAATCAGTACAAAGTGGATTTTCATAAATAAGCTAAATGAAAAAGGTGAGGTCATTCGGAATAAAGCAAGGGTAGTTTGCAAAGGTTATGTTCAAGAAGAAGGAATAGAATATGGTGAGACTTTTGCACCTGTGGCAAGACTTGAAGGAGTGAGAACATTGTTGGCATATGCTGCTTACAAAAATTTCAAGGTATATCAAATGGATGTTAAATCTGCATTTTTGAATGGTATACTAGAAGAAGAAGTCTATATTGAACATCCTGAAGGGTTTATTGAAGAGAAGAATAAAGATCAGGTATGTAAGTTGAACAAAGATTTATATGGCCTAAACCAAGCACCTAGAGCATGGTATGAAAGGTTGCACTCTTACTTAATAAAGATTGGATTTATAAGGACTAGTGAAAACATCAACATTTATATGAAGAATGATAAGGAGAATAGAATACTGATTTCAATGTTGATGATATTATTTTTTGTGGAAATGATTCTTTATGCAAGAACTTTGGAAATGAAATGTGCAAAGAATTTGAGATGTCATTAATCGTTGAAATAAAGTATTTTATAGGTTTACAAATATTGCATATGCAAAATGGGATCTCATTACTCAATCCAAGTATATAAAGGAAACCTTGAATAAATTTGGAATGGAGGATTCTAAACCTATAAGTACTTCTATGACTGCTAATTGTAAAATATCAAAGAATGATGAATCTACATCTGTTGATGAGACAATTTACCGATCTATGATATGAAAGTTGCAATATGTAGTTCACAATAGGCCTGATATAACACATGCAGTAGGTATAGTTGCAAGATTTTCTATAGATCCCAAAGAAACCCATATGACAACAATCAAGAGAATTTGCAGATACTTGAGAGGCACTGAAGATTATGGTTTACTATATGGGTGGGTGCAAGAAGTTGAGTCCCACTTTTGGGCAAAAAGTGGAAGTGTTTTCCCTATTTTTCAATTCTTTTGTCGATTGATTTCAAAATTTGAGGCACTTAGAGTTTGAATCTGAAAAAATTTAGTAATAGAAAATGTAGTGCTCGGAGTCTAATTTTCAAATATGTAATTTATTTCAATACCCACATGGTAAAAATTGTTTTTTAGTAGGCATATTTAAAAACCACTTTTTCAAAATGCCTGTTTCAGGACCATACCACACATGTGTATGACCACCATATTTTGACGTAAATAAAATAATCTTTGCAAATCCTTTTGGGAAAAGATACCTAATGCACCAAATATTGATGAGAATATTTTTTCTTATTTTTTTATTGAATATATATTTTTTTAATTTTTAATTGACTATAAAGTACATTTTCAAAACATCTAGTGTACGACCACCATAATTTGATGAAAAATTCATATTTTTTAATTATATTTTTTTTAACCTTCAAAAGAATTGTATGTAGATTGATATCATATAATTTATTTTCAAAAAAACCTAAAAACAAAAAAGTTATTAAAGTTTTACTAAACCTCACTATTTTACATTTAGGTACCACTTTTGATTAATAAATAATGCAAAAATAGTAAAAATAATCATATCACTATGAAATTTACATTTTTGAAATTAGTAAAGTGAGAACTCTAATGGGTTTTTGTTTCATCAAAAAATATGATCAGGAAGACCTTCAAAAAATCACGGCAAGGCAGAAATTTGGTATTCGAGTGCCTTAGCCATTTTTTTGGAGGTCCAAGCATAGGCTTGGTCCCACCAAGCCTAATCCGAAGCCAAAACCGAGGCATAGGTGTGTTTCCTGCTCCATCTTTTATGAAACCAGTGCCCGTTATTTAAAATTCAAAAAATGGGCACCCATTTTGAAATTTATAGTACTTTAAGAAATTTGTGCCCATTTTTAGAAACAGATACATGTTTTTAGAAATGGGTGCCCATTTTTAGAAACGAGTGCCCGTTTTTAGAAACAGGTACCCATTTTTAGAAATGTGCGCCCGTTTCTAAAAATCATGCACCCGTTTCTCTACGGTGTTCCGATCCTAAATGGGCATCCGTTTTTCAAAACGTGCACCCATTTTATTTTTATGAGTCGGGGCTCCAAAGCTAAGTGGGTGCTTGTTTCTTAAAAAACGGGCACTCATTTCTATTGGCAAAATTTTTTGCTCACAAACTTCCGCGGAATTGGGACCCAACTTCTTGCACCCACCCATATAAAAGGAGGAATGATTTTGACTTAAAAGTCTATACTGATGTTGATTGGGCAGGAAATATTGATGATAGGAAAAGCACAAGTGGTGGAGCTTTCATTTTGGGAGAAAAACTATTGAGTTGGCTTAGCAAGAAACATGGATGCATTTCACAGTCAATAGCTGAAGTTGAGTATGTCGCTGCAACATTGAATTGTACCAATATAGCATGGATCAAACAACTATTGGAAGGTATGAATGAGACTATTATTGAACCAGTAACTACATTTTGTGTTAATACAAGTGCTATTAACATTTTAAAGAATCTGGTAATGCACTCTAAGACAAAGCATATTTCTATAAAGTATCATTATCTAATAGAAGAAGTTCAAGAAAAGAAAGTTATGCTGGAATATGTTAGCACAAAGGAACAAATAGCAGACATCTTCACAAAAATACTACCAAGGGACATTTTTGAGTATCTCAGAAGTAAGTTAGGGGTCCTACCCCTATCTAGATGATATATTTATATATGTTTTAACAAGGAAATTACTTCATAGGGGAAGTAATCATGGATCAGTTTTACTTTTGGCATTGTTGTCAAAGGGGGAGAAAATTACAGGAGAAGCTTACAACTCAAGGATTATAGGAGAAGAATTACAGCAGTTTGAATCAATTGGGATAAATCAAAAGTTGAAATCAAAAGTTGGTATTGCCATTAATGCAAAAGGGGGGGATTGTTGGCATTACAATAAGTTTGTTGGTATGAGGATATTGAGAAGGTTGATGGAGATTGATGATATAATTGATAAAGGATGATTATTGTGTTAATAATATTATTTTTTCATTGATGTCAAGCAATTAATTTTTTAATTCAATATCATGTTGCCATATCTTAAAGAGTATGTTTTGATGAGTATAAAGATGTCGGTAAGTGACACGGAAAGAATATGAAAATGAAGGGGAGCAATAAGTTATTCAAAAGGCAACTATTACCGAGTTAGACAATGATGAGATTATGTTATTTTGATTGTTTTGATATCTTATATGTGTATTTGAAGACTGAATAAGAAGGAGAAAATATTTCATGCAATTAAATGAGTAAAGGTTGGATACTATTCTATGTTACCAAGCAAGGAGCCAGTCAGTAAATTCCAAGGTTATCACTATCGGTTAAAGAAGAAACAAGTCACTGAGATGATATACACCAAGCTATGAACCATGATGAATATAAAATGTCTACCGAGTAAAGTTCAAAATTTACCAAGTATCAAACGAGCAGTAACGGAATGCATTGGATGAATAAATACATTATTAAATGAAGGATACCAATGAGCTAGAGATTTATAGTAGATTGGAATATCATGAAAGAAGTTTTTTAAGGATCAACGGCAATGAAAATTCAAGAGTTATATCTACAGCACATATTGAACGGTCATAACCGAGCACAAGTACCAAGGAAGGAATACAAGTTCCAAGGCAAGATAAAACATTTTTTAGTTTGGAGGATTCAATGAACCTAATCAAGTTTGAAGATCTGATGGCTAAGATTAATCATGGGAAATGTGATTAAGAAGATTAAGTGGTTAGGAATTTCTTATAAATAAAGAAAAGTTGATGAACAAAGTATGTGGGCAAATAGAAGAACAGTGATGCTGCTGAAGTGATTACAAAATGATTTTGAGCACATAGAGTTTTCTTTAACATTTCAGATGTGAAGTTGTAGATAAATTTTATTACTGTTATTTATTTTTATAAGTGATAGGAAATCTCTTAACCGAGTGGACCTAACAGTCTTATTTGCAAATCCTCTAGCAAGGTAACATTCTGATTGAGTGTTTGAAATCCTTTGAAAAGTTCACTTCTAACAAAGTGCAAGATTCTGATAGATCTGAGGTAAATCCCTTGACCGGGTCACATCTACCAATGTGTTTATGTAATATTTAATAGGATTGGCTTTTAACTGAGTATACTCTAGAAGAGTATATTTTCTTTGTGGGTCCAAAATCCCACAATGGTTTTTCCCTATTTGGGTTTCTACGTTAAATCGGGTGTTAAATATGTTTTGATGTTTCAAGTTTATCAGTTTATGAGTTTAAATGATTTATAGTCCTAGTTGCATATCAAGTAAGTTCTACCGAGGTTGAATCTGATTAAGAGCTTGAATTGTAAAGTTTATCTAATTCACCCCCCCTCTCATTAAACAAACAATAATGCTTCTAGTTATCATGGATTATCAGAATAGTTAAGTAGTTAATCAAATCAACAAATAAGATCATAACCACAAAAGCATTCACCACTTGACACAAATATTTATACGTGGAAAACTGAAAAAGGTAAAAAGCACGGTGAGATGAGAATCACAAGGATAGCTATCTGAAGTCTTCTTAAGTTTTCCTTGTTAGGATCCAAGCCTGTTAAACCTTTTACAATAAGTCTTGTTAAAAATTGATTCTGTCAGGAATCACTTGGTTAAGGGATTTACAAAAATTCCTTGATGAAAAGCATAATACCCTATTAGGAGTAACCTCGGTAGAGGGTTTGAGAATCCAAATAATGGACCACCTTGTTAGAGTATTTATGAAGTAACCAAGCTTGTTAGAGCTTACCCAGTTAGGGGATTTTAATTATACTATAATTGTTAGAAAACAATAGGTTTTCTTGAGCTATCTGAATAGCACTACATTTGCTTGATCAGGTTTTCTTAAGCTTCAAATCTGCCTTTTGACAAACTGTAGATCCATCCACCAATTTGGCAACCACACACTTAACTAAGTTTTGTCAATCTTGTGAACACTTTTACAAAACAACTTCATCGACCTTAAATACAAATCAACTAGGTCGGTAATGTAAAAAAAAACTAATTCTCCTCATTGAGATTACAAACAAGTCGATACAATCTTGACTGTTAGAAATCATAACAATCTCTTCACATTAATCAATAAAATTCCAACCGCTCCATTATCACTACTTCATTGGACTTTGTAACTCATCATGTGCTATGCATTAGATACAATTCTTCTTCTAATTCTTCTACTTCATTGGACTTTGTAACTCACATAATTCTTCTCCTCAATCACATAATTATTCTCCCCCTTTGACAATAATGCCAAATTGAAAGAAAAATATGTAATGTTGAATTTTCACTGTGCATCAACAACATACTACAACTAGATCCTCCCCCTTTGTTAATGTATCCACTTCTTCACCAATCCATGTAAAATTTTGCAATTTATTCAAGGACTGATGCAATCAGCATCATGCTCAACTAACTTCATGAAGGGGTACAACCCCTAGTTGTCTTTTAAGACACTCAAATGTAGTATTAGGCAGAGGTTTGGTAAAAATATCTCCAAATATAATGTCATCAACAAATACTTCACTAACTAGTATTTCATCTCCTTGAGACTTGAGATAAATGTTGTTGTCATCACTGATTCTTGCAAAGCCTATCTTCATTAGATGTGTATAAATCCTTTCATACAATGCTTTGGGTGGCTTTTTTAATCCATACAAAGCTTTATGCAATCTACATACCATGTCTTTCTCATCTATCAGAGTATAACCATCAGGATTCTCTATATATAGCTCTTCTTCCAATATCCCATTCAAAAATGTAGACTTATCATCCATCTGGTATACCTTGAACTTCTTATGGGTTGCAAATGCAAGTGATGTTATGACACCTTCCAGTCTTTCTACTAGTGCAAAAGTTTTGCCATAATCTTCTCCTTCTTCTTGCGCATAACCTTTGCAAACTAGTCTTGCCTTGTTGTGAACTACAACACCATCTTTATTTAACTTGTTTCTGAACACCCATTTAGTACCTATAACATTCTTTTTAACTGGTCATGGTACCAGGGTCCAAGTGTTGTTCTTCTCAATTTGATTGAACTCTTCTTCCATTGCTTTAACCCAATGATCATCACCAAATGACTCCTTAGCACTTCTAGGTTCAATGGTGGAAATCATGCAATAATTATCTCTTATCATCCTTCTAGTTAGTACTCTAGCATCCTTATCCCCAATAATCTACTCAGGACTATGGTTCAGTCTCACATACCTAGGAATAACATGATCATTCTCTTCAGGTTTAGCTTCTTCATTATCATCTTCTTCTACATTTATTTGTTATGGTTGAACAAGTGCATCAGAGTTTTCTTTATCGACTTTAGATTTAACTATTTCATCTTCTAAAAGAAAAATGCAAGGATCTTCATCATTTTTCTCTAAATTGGTTCCTTTTGAAATTTTAGGACATTCATCTACTCTGACTTCAAGACTCTCAACAATTCTTTGTGTCTAGTTGTTGAAGCATTTGTAGGCCTTACTCTTGGTGGAATAGCCAAGAAATGTGCCTTCATCACTCTTAGCTTCAAACTTTCTTATATAATCACCTCTTTTAATAAAACATTTACTACCAAAGATCTTAAAATAGCTAACATCAGGTGATCTTCTATATAAATATTCATAAGGGGTCTTGTCCTTACCTCTTTGTACCAAAAGTTAGTTCATTGTATAGACCATTGTACTTATAGCTTCTTTCCAAAATGTTTTTGCAACACCTCCTTGTATCAACATTGTCCTAGATGCTTCAACCACTGACCGGTTTTTCCACTCTGTGATACCATTCTTTTGTGGTGTCTTTGGTACAGAAAGCTACCACTTGATACCATTCTCATCACAATACTTAGTGAATTCCTCAGAAATAAATTCACTGCCTTGACCTGTTCTCAGACATTTTATCTTTTTACCACTCTCTTTCTTGTCTAAGGCTCTGAATACCTTGAATTTACCAAAAGCTTCATTCTTATCGTTCAAGAATGTGAGCCACGTCATCCTTGAATAATCATTAGTGAACATCATGAAATATCTATCACCTTGAATGCTTCTTGTTCTTATTGGTCCACATAGATTTGTATGAACGAGATCTAACAAGTGCTCTGCTGAGAAGGACTTTCTCTTGAAAGTTCAAGAAGTCATCTTTCCTAACTAACATTCTTTGCAAAGAGCATTAACCGGTTTGTCTATCTGAGGTAGACCTCTTACTGTCTTAGCCTTACTTAGTTTAACAATGTTATCAAAGTTTATATGACAAAATCTCCTATGGAAAAGCAAGCTATTATCTATCTTTGCAATCAAACACTCGCTAAATTTAGGATTAAGATGAAATAGATTACCTCTAGTTTGTTTCCCAGTTACAATCAATTCACCTTGGTTGTCAAATATTTTGCACATACCATTTCTAAACTCTAGTGGGTGTCCTCTGTCATTAATTTGTACCACACTCAGAAGATTGTGATTTAAAAATTTAACCCAATAAACATCATCAACACTGCTTTTCCCATTAAGAGAAATAACTCCCTTACCTTTAACCATACACGGTGAGTCATTGCCAAATATGACAACACCGCCATCAAATTCCTTCAAGGAAATAAATTTTCTCCAATCACTAGTCATGTGATGTGAACAACCACTATCAATGATTCAATCATCAGAGTTATCCATCCTGGACACTAGTGCTTTCTGATTTGATATCTCTTCCTTAATAGCCACAAACACAATACCTTCACTAGCTTCATCATCAGATTCTTCATCAGTAATACCACTGTCAACAGCTGTAAGAAAATCTCTCTTACCTTTACCCTTATACTTCTTGAATTTGTCTCTCTTTTATTCATTTTCACTATTAGGACAATTAGCTGCTATATGACCAGTCTTGTTGCATGAAAAAAATTTCAACGATAGCTTACCTCTGTATTTTCTAGTTCTTCTAGGTAGTCATTTTGCCAATAATGCATCAAGCTCCACTACACTGTCTGCATCATCATCATCTCTTCTGGATCTAGATTCATAGCTATGGCCGATATCTCTACTTCTTCTCACAGATAGGTTAGAGACAGAAGCTCAGAATGCAGATTTAGATTTTTGTACACTACCATCATAGCCATTTAATTAAAAAGTAGTAAGTTTGCCAATGATAGAGTCAATAGTTACCTTAGTTTTGTCAATGGATTTCAGCTCCTGAATAGCTGCAACTCCAATAGCATAGACTAGTAACAGGGTTCTTAGTACCTTACTAATCACTATGGCATCTTCCACTTTCCCTCCTGCACTCTTTATTTCACCAACTATATCTTTTATCCTTTGACCATACTTCTAGATATTCTCACCTTCAAACATTCTCATGTCATCAAACTTTCCTCTTAGAATCTCCTCTTTAGCAATCTTAACATGTTCATCACCGCTATAAATCTCTTCATATTTTTTCCATAATTCATATGCAGTTTCAAGACCATGAACATCTACATATTCAGCATTAGACATGGAACTTATAATAGCCTCCAATGCTTGATGATTCTCTTGCTATTCATTCTTATGATCATCAGTCAACATTCCAGTAGGTGAAATATACATAGTTTCTACATGCTCTCAATACTGACTACTAGGACTCTTAATGTAAATATTCATTCTATCGCTCCATATCCTACAGTTTTCTTTGTTGGACTTTAGAGCTTCCTTCTTCAGCATGATCTACAAGATCTTTTCTTCAAGCTATTAGGTTTTAGGTTCAAGAGGACCTGAGATTCTCTGATACCAATGGATGGTATGATGAAAGAATAAGTATCTAGTAGATTACTAAGAGGGGGGAGGTGAATTAGTAAACTAAAAAACTGATACAAACTCCCAAACTCAAAATCAACTCACAAAGTAAACTTTCACTTGTCAAGATTAATACTTAACAATACTCAACATCAACTGGTTAACTACTATACCAACTTATGTTAAAACTCAGAGGCAACTCAGAGGGGGGTAGTGAAACAATTTTCTATTAATTTCAACCCAAATATAACTTAATCAAACTTTATACTTAATAGTGGTAAACCAAACTTAATGTCAGTTGACAAGTTTGCAGTTAATATTACTACCTATGAAACTTAATGGATGGAACAGAAAGAGAAACAACATCCACAACACATAACACAAATATTTGTATGTGGAAACCCTGTAAGAGGAAAAATTATGGTGGGAAACCTTACCCACAATCAGATGATACTACTACAAATAGTATGTGTATACAAATGGGATCTACAGATGCAGAAAGGCCAACTGCCTAGACCTCATTGCTCAATCACAATATAGGAGTCACACTACCTACAATTGGATGATTAAATCCAATGATAATGTACTGCTCAAAGTAGCATCTCCAATGCTAGATTCAGTACTGGTTAAGCTCTGATAATCACCTTCAAACCTTCCTTGAACCTTCTCTATGATCTGCTCATATGGTCTTCAATATTTGTACATACCATGTTACAATACCATAACCATATATCATCTCTCTATTTCCTTGCTCCCATCATCTCATAAATGAGATCTTACATATATACCAAAACCTAACACCAAATGTGTAGGTCGGCTAATTAAGAATATTACAATTAAATCAATTATAGATAAGTCTAGATGTGATACATCATGTCAGCTCAATACAGTTACAAGAATATTCAATTGATTAAATCATCTCCATAACATGTCGTGCTGATCTGGAATAGATAATTTATATCGGTCCATAACCTAGACCAATTTGCCGGTAATAATAGATATGTCAACCCAATTAGACCAATAACCAAAATACCAAAACCAAGTGTCCAAACCATGTCTTCGACATAACCAAGTGATCTCCAGATGATAACAAGTCATCCTTAGTGCCGATGAATAATATAACCCATCGGTGAGCAATATACCAGTGACTGTGCATAAGTCACTAAACTTGCCAGTGAACATAACTAAAGATCTCCAGAAGGATAAGTGTTGATAATTGTTGACATCAATGACAAAACCAATGAAACACATCCATAATACCAACAATCTCCCCCTTTGGCATTAATGGCAACACAAAATGGAAAAACATCTAAGTGCCAAAACAGAATGTTAAAAACCAAAAACCAACAATCTCCAGAATAGATCAATACCAGAAATCAAAATATAAATGCAGAGAGTATATATCACTCCCCCAATAAGTAATCTCTCCCCAAAGAATAATGTTTGTTTTTCCATAGATATCTCTCCCCCTTTGACATCAAATGCCAAAGCAATACAAATACTAGATACAACCAATTCATAGAACCAATTACAATAACTAATTGTTATATCCAACTTCTCCCCCTAAGAAGTAGCTCTCCTCCATCAAAGCTAGAAAAAAGTTTCTCTATTAATTATGTCGGTTTGATGCCAATAATTAGCTATCTAAGTCTCTACTGGTGAGGGCACAACCCCAAGCTGCTCTCTGAGATATTCAAAAGTTTCCTTAGGCAAAGGCTTAGTAAAGATATCTGCAATATGCTCTTTAGTATTCATATAAACCAATCTCACTTCGTTTTCTTCAATATTCTCTTTTAAAAAATTATATTTGATAGAAACATGTTTAGTTTGAGAGTGAAATACCAGATTCTTAGATATATCAATTGTTGTTGAATCATGATCTCAGCAGATTCAAATCCATTTTAGTATTGTAGTATTCTTAAACCAGTTCAAGAAGTCATTATTCCTCATAATAAGGAGGCATCATCTTCGAACACACAATCCAAGGAACAATCATTTGCTTCTATTTTGTCAAGTATGGAAAAACAAATGCAGCTAAGAGATCAAGGGAGCAAAGAATATTCAATATCACAATTACCACTTTCTCCTAAATCTTTTGGAAAACCATCAAACTCTAAACAACAACCAATTGTAAAATATCTTCTGATATTTGATGGAGCATTTGTTAGTGTTGGAACCTTATCAGAGGAAACAAAAGACAAAGATGTGCCACAGTACCTATACAACGAGGAAGAATTTCAACAAAATATGAACAATGTCCACATACCTACATAAAAGTATGGAAAATGATTTAACATTCTCAGAAAAATGGGATACACTAGAACAGGTCCTATAGGAAAAAGAAAAGAAAGTATCTCAGAACCTATTCAACCTCATACTCAGTAGGCTACTAACAAAATAGGCTTAGGGTATGGACAAGTTACTTTACCAGAAGACACATCTTTTAGCCAATAACAAGAGGAATATGAAAAAAAACAAGAACAACTAGAAATTGAAAGAGAAGAAACATTCTATAAGCAACAAACACCAGCAAACATGAAATGGGAAAAGAAGCAAGCTTTAAAGCTAGAATTGAAACAAACTAAAATCACCTCTCAAACAACATTAAATATCAATCAAAACAAGAAAGGAGGTAATATAAGTCAAGGAGAGCTCAAAGAAAAGTTGACATAACTCAATCCCAAACCTGAAGAAGTTGAATATGAAAGAAGAAAAGATATAGTAACAAAAGCTGACGAAACAAATAAAATACTATATGAACAAATCTATAGATTGCAAGCTACAAGTGATATAGATTCTAATGAATGGGAATGGGATTCCTATCACTATGAAGAATAAAATAAAGAAAATTGCTTTGAAGGAGATGTAGGAGTCGATGTAGTTCACATGTATGTCGGGCAAACATTAGGAACTAGTTCACTTGAATTAGAACCACATTCGACTAACTTGGACTTAACTGAGGATTATCAGGAACTTATTGTGTGAGGTCATTATGATGATAGTATCATTCTAGACATGGAAATACATATCACAAGCTCTGACATATCTATCATGACCCCCAATATCTTTGACATAATTAAACATGAGGATCCTGTATCCTTAATCCCTCTTGAACCTATGGATTGGGAAAATGAAGGACATACCACCTTTGATACCTTTTCGAATGACCATGCCATATCTGTGTATCCTAATACAATCAAGCCTGTAACACTCTCACCAGAAATTTCAATGATGCATCTTCCAGTCAAGTGGGTGCCAAATCTCCTAGTCACAAAAGTGAAAATAATGAAAAGAATATCAAGTCCTACGCTGAAAACCATTTATTGGCAACATTAGATCAGGAAAAAGTAAAAAGAAAGGATGCATCTAACGGTGGAAACATCCTAGAGGTGCTGAAAGATGGGAGATTTGATACCTTACCTAAGTTTTATCAAGAGAGGTCATTTATATTGATGGAACCAATAGAGGTAGTTGTCATTGGCACAACTGATCAATATCTAGAAACTTCTCTATCAAAACTAGCAAGGTAAAAATATTTGGAACCTTTTAAAAGATGGCAAATCAATTTTAGTTTGTCATATGTAGACATTCCAGGGTTTGATCCATATCTTACAATACATCACCTGAATATCAGTCCAAGAGAAAGAATCAATAATAGAACACAACTTGGATCAGGAGCAGGTATTCTATTCATCACACCACAAGGTCATACAATTCCAAATGCATACAAATTAAGCTTTCCATGCACCAACAACACAACATATTATGAAGCTTTGGTAACAGGTATCAAAATGGCTATAGAATGGAACATTACACAATTTCAAGTCTTTGGAGACTCTCAGCTCGTTATTAATCAAATTAATGATGATTATCAAATAAAGGCCGAAAAGTTAATGCCTTATAAAAAGATGGGTGATGATATCAAGAAATACTTTATAGAAATAACTTTTCAACAAATTCCAAGGAATGACAACAAAGCAGTAGACACCATGACTAAACTTGCCTCTATCCTTCAAACACAGAAAAATTAACAGTGTTATGAATTCCTGGTGGAAGAGTTGCTTTACCCTCCTCATAATTGTCCTAATTCCCAAACTATTTGTCACCTTTTGGGGCATGATTCCTCCCGCTATGGTGAAACTTACACATACCTGAAAGATAATATCCTCCCTCCCAAATTATCAAAAGATCAAAAGAGAAACTTTATTCGCTAATCTTCCCATTTTACTCTTGTCATGGAAACCCTATTTAAATGAGGTCTAGACGATACTCTTTTAAGATGTCTCGAACAAAAAGAATCTGAGAATGCCTTACATGAAGTCCATAATGGCATTTGTGGCACTCATTTTAGCATTTAGCATTTTTGCATTTTGCATTTTGCATTTTGCATTTTGCATTTTCCATTTTGCATTTTCCATTTTTGCATTTTGCATTTTGCATTTTCCATTTTGCATTTTCCATTTTTTCATTTTTTCATTTTAGTATTATAGCATTTAGCATTTTAGCATTTTAGCATTTTAGCATTTTAGCATTTACCATTTTAGGATTTTAGCATTTTAGCATTTAGCATTTTTGCATTTTAGCATTTTAGCATTTTGCATTTTGCATTTTGCATTTTAGCATTTTAAATTTTAGCATTTTAGCATTTTAGCATTTAGCATTTAGCATTTTAGCATTTTAGTATTTAGCATTTTAACATTTTAGCATTTTAGCATTTAGCATTTAGCATTTTAGCATTTTCGCATTTAGCATTTTAGCATTTTATCATTTAGCATTTTTGCATTTTTCATTTTGCATTTTGCATTTTAGCGTTTTAGCATTTTAGCATTTTAGCATTTAGCATTTAGCATTTTAAAATTTTAAAATTTTAGCATTTAGCATTTTAGCATTTTGGTATTTTAGCATTTATGCATTTTAGCATTTTGCATTTTAGTATTTATCATTTTAGCATTTTAGCATTTTAGCTTTTAGCATTTTTGCATTTTAGTATTTTGGCATTTAGCATTTAGCATTTTGTATTTAGCATTTAAAATTTTGCATTTTAGCATTTAGCATTTTAGCATTTTAGCATTTTAGCATTTTAGCATTTGGCATCTTTGCATTTTTTGCTTTTTACCATTTTAGCATTTTGCATTTTAGCATTTTAGCATTTAGCATTTTAGCATTTTAGCATTTAACATTTTGCATTTTTGCATTTTGCATTTTGGATTTTGCATTTTAGCATTTTAGCATTTTTGCATTTTTGCATTTTTGCATTTTAGCATTTAGCATTTTAGAAATTTAGCATTTTAGCATTTTAGCATTTATGCATTTTAGCATTTTGCATTTTAACATTTTAGCATTTTTGTATTTTAGCATTTTGCATTTTAGCATAATTGCATTTAGCATTTTAGCATTTTAGCATTTTAGCATTTTGCATTTTTGTATTTTTGCATTTTTAAATTTTTGCATTTTTGCATTTTAGCATTTAGCATTTTAGCATTTTAGCATTTTAGCATTTTGCATTTTAGCATTTTAGCATTTTAGGATTTAGCATTTTAGCATTTTAGCAATTAGCATTTTAGCATTTTAGCATTTTAAAATTTTAGTATTTTAGCATTTTAGCATTTAACATTTAGCATTTTAGCATTCTAGCATTTAGCATTTATGCATTTTAACATTTTTCATTTTAACATTTTAGCATTTTAGTATTTTATCATTTAGTATTTTAGCATTTTTGCATTTTAGCATTTTTGCATTTTAGCATTTTGCATTTTGAATTTTGCATTTTGCATTTTAGCATTTTTGCATTTTGCATTTTAGCATTTCAGCATTTAGCATTTTAGCATTTTAGCATTTTAGCATTTAGCATTTAGCATTTTACCTTTTATGCATTTTAGCATTTTGCATTATAACATTTTAGCATTTTAGTATTTTAGTATTTAGCATTTTAGCATTTTAGCATTTAGCATTTTTGCATCTTGTATTTTGCATTTTGCATTTTTTCATTCTAGCATTTTAGCATTTAGTATTTTTGCATTTTTGCATTTTATCATTTTGCATTTTAGCATTTAAGCATTTTAGCATTTTATCATTTTGCATTTTGCATTTTGGATTTTGCATTTTAGCATTTTAGCATTTTAGCATTTTAGCTTTTTTGCATTTTAACATTTTAGCATTTAGCATTTTAGAATTTTAGCATTTTAGCATTTTAGCATTTATGCATTTTAGCATTTTACATTTTAGCATTTTAGCATTTATGCATTTTAGCATTTTACATTTTAGCATTTTAGCATTTTAGCATTTTGCATTTTGCATTTTAGCATTTTTGCTTTTTCCATTTTAGCATTTTAGCATTTTAGCTTTTAGAATTTTTGAATTTTTGCATTTTTGCATTTTAGCATTTTGCATTTTGCATTTTGCAATTTTGTATTTTAGCTTTTTTGCATTTTGCGTTTTAGAATTTTAGCATTTTAGCATTTAGCATTTAGCATTTTACCATTTATGCATTTTAGCATTTTGCATTTTAACATTTTAGCATTTTAGTATTTTAGCATTTAGCATTTTAGCATTTTAGCATTTAGCATTTTTGCATTTTACATTTTAGCACTTAGCATTTTAGCATTTTAGCATTTTATCATTTTATGTAGTACCCCTGCCCTAATCTATTTCTAACCTTGGCTTAATCTTGATTAGTTTATCGTAATATTATGTTATAGTCAGATGTTTGATTTAACGCATAGCTATTGATGTGGTTTTCACACTAGTTGTATGCAAGCTGCTTAGTGTACCTATTTCGTGGTATTAACATCGAGCTAACGCTTTCAGTAAATTTTATATATGTATGCATGTATGACTCTGGGCTGTAGGATATTTTAGGTACAATGCCGCATGAGTGCGAGGTTCATCTTCACCTGGTTGTGCAGGTTTGAGTGTACCTCCTTTAATCTTTAGAGTTGGATTAGGTGGTCGTAAGACCCTAGTTGACCTTGTCGTGCTCAAGTGAGCATCGCCAGTCGTCGTCGGTTATCCCTTTTTGTTTGGGTTTGCGAGTCGTCTGTTTGGTTGACCTTCTCGGTTTGCGTGCTTGGTGTGTTTGGATAAATTGATTAATTAGTCCTTAGTAATTTCCTTTATTAAATATATGCGTTTGTGCATTGAAGATGAATGGGTTAAATTAATCTGGTTTCCGTTATGCGATTTCCATTGTTATTGGATTGCTTATTTTATATTGGGAGTGAATTCGATTAAATAATTGATTTTGAATATTAAATGGTTTTTGGTATATGCTGTTGAAAAGAAAGTTTTATAATTAATCGCAATAGACGTAATTGCATTCTGTTGGATTCTGAAATTTGAAAGGTTAAATTTAATTAAATGAGAAAATCGATTTTTAATTAAAAAGCAAGTTAAATTGTTGCTATAGTTAGAAAAGTATTAGTTTTGAAAGATTATTTGTAAATAAGAATTTTAATTCCCAAAAATGGGATTCTTGGGTCAACTCTTCCATATAACCCAAATTTGGGGAAAAATGGAAGGAGGGACATTTTGGAGAAATTTTGGTGGGAAAAATAATTTTGGACAAAAATTAGGGGTTTTGGAGGGGAAGATTGTTGGTCTGGATCTGGCAGGATTGGGCTCTCCCTCAGCTATACCAGGATTGCGAATGAAGGTAGGATTCTAAATTTGTTATTGAAAAAATCAATGTGATTGTCCATTTTGAATTGGCTGGAAATTTTGGTTTTGAGATTTTGGTTAATTCCTCCTTGCTGTTGGGCATTTGAAACCCTTGGTTGTATGTTAGGATGAGAAAACCAGGAAGAAAATATGATGCCAAAACCCAGTTCGTTTAAAATGAACTTTTATTAAATCAAAATTTTATCAAATTTCACGCTGGGCGTTGTGTTAATTTCGATCTGTGTGTATTCAAAAATAAAGAAAAGATATTATTTTTCGAGCTGTGCGTGGTGGTTTGTTAATGGAATGGGCTGTGCGTTTTTTTTTTTTTTTAGCGGACTGTGTTTTGGGGTTGGAGGGCGGGGAGCGGAGCTCCACCCGCTCCTCCTCCCCTCTCCCCCGCTCGCCCCGTACTTCCCTCTCTCCCCGCGTGCCTGGTTCTGCGTTGGTGTGGGTGGCCGTGGCGGCTGCGGCTCACGGCGATGGCCGCAGGGCGCCGCGGCACATGTGGGCACCACCGTGGGCACTGCCTGCGAGCTACCTTGCGGCTGGGGTTAGGACGCAGCCCGCCCAGCTCGCCTCTCCTTTATTTTTAAAATGCGTTTTTTTCAATGTGTTATTTTTAATGCATTTTTCCAACGCGTTTTCATACGCGTGTTTCTTATGTTGTTAATCGTAGTTTTTAAAATGGGTTTTTTTCGTTTAATGTATTCTTTTTCCCATTCAAAAAAAAAAAGAAAGCTTATAATATGTTGAAAATTATTTTTAATGTTAGTATTAATTAGTTCTTAATTACGATTAAAGGTGGCACATCATGATAAATGTTATATTGGTATTGATTAATTTTGTAATGGAGTTATAGGTTAATCACTATTCAATTTCATTTCATGATTTTTGCTCTTTTCCTGATTAAGTTCTGAAACTGGGATTTCCGCAATTGAATATTGTTGTTTATATTCTTATTGATCTTGGATTTATAAATCTAGATCGTACCTCCGAGCTGATTAGAGCATTTGGCTAATTGAGGTATTATTGTTTAAAATAAAATAGAATAATGTGTTTTTGGAAAATCGTTGAGTAATTAAGAGGTAGTGAAATACTTATCGTTGGGTATTTGAATTTAAATAATATGCTTTGGAAATGATTATCTCCAGTTAGATTCTCTTTCTACATTTATATTTCCGTAATCCGTATAATGCATCTAGGATTGAAAATTATGAATCTGTAGAGTTTGATTTTAGACCAGTATGTTAATGAGGTTTGTTGGAGATTAAATATCTTATTTATTTGATTAATAGTTGTCTGAGTGTAATTAATATGAATTGGTTTAAAAACTCGTTATGACTTTATATGTCTGTTCGATGCTTTGAACCTTAAGAGTTAGAAAACCAAGAATAACTTATCCCTAGATGAGGTAGATAACTGTAAGCTGATTTGGATCTTGTAGAAAACTTGATCGACTTGTAATGTTTAAATCAATTTGAGGAAATTTTTTCTTTTCTAATTATGGCCTTGCGAGTTTAATTTCTGTATTCGCCTTTAATTATGAAATGGCATGTTTTGCTTTGTTTAGTAGGACCCCGTCGTATGGATTGACTTGGGGTACCTGTTTAGTCCTCGATTCCGAGTTGATTGTTGTAATGTGGTAGTTTCATTTTGATCATATCGTCCTTGTGTGTGAGTCGAATGATGATTCATGGTTGACCTTAGTTTGTCAGGTCTCTAGTTAGAGTACCGTTAGTAAGTGTTCATCTTTGAGTCGTGTTTGACCAGATGATTGTTTTTCCTTCTTGAACTCCGTTCGTCTTACCACGTGTATTCCTTGGTTTTGAGTTTGTCTGAGTTTAGTCTAGTGTCGTATGGGAAAGTGGCTTTCGATTGGGGGCCGCACCCAAAGTGGCTGCTGGGTAACCCGTCGAAAGTGAGTCTAATAAGTGATAACCTAAGTAGATTAGAATATAATCTCTAAGCAAGATAATTGTGCCTCACACATGGGACGAGTGCTATCATAGATTCGACATGCTGTGAGAAGGCCTGAAATGGCAAACCATCTTCCTTGTCTTCACGAGAGGATGTGTGGGTCCACATGAGGCTTGGATGGGCTGGAAGCTCGGATTAGGTTGCCAGGGTAACCCAGTGTATGGGGCCGGGACCTATGAAGACTTGCCATGGTATCCATACCAGGTTGTGTGATGACACTTGTCCCTACGTTCGCTAGTGTGTTGTCATTTTGGCCTGTTAGGAGTACCTTTGTGAGTCGTCCTTTTGTCTCTGCCCTTGTGAGTGTCGGTTTCATGTTAGACCTTGGGTGGCGATTGGCTCAGTTTTATGGATGCCCTCCTGGACTCTTGTTTTAGCTTTGATTATGTTCAGCTGGATCCTGTTCTTTTTAAGGATCATTTATGTATTAATCGACCGGTGCGGTCGCTTGTATATTGTTTATGTATCACCTTGATGGCTGGATCATATGGTGTAACGTCTTGTATTCTTAACTTTATTATTTATCAGAGGGGTCTTGCAGTTGAGCAGACCCAGAGATGTAGCCCTTTAGGGGTGAACTCCGAGATCATTATGGTGTTATGTGATGTATTCTCTTATGTTTCCTTTATTTAGCTTTTCATGTATGGTTAACTTATGTTAGAATGGTTAAGTGGATAATTGGAATTAACTATAAATGCTTATATTCAGTTCTTTCTTGAATGCCATGTTGATCGAATGCGTAAGTGGTTTAGATGAGATTTATCGTAGATGCTAGTATGCAATCGTCCTTTGAAATGCAATAAGTTGGAATATGAAGAATGTAACTTAGAGTAATGAAATCTACTCAGTTGTTGTTAAGGAATTTAAATATGCTTGGAAAGATCTCTTATGTTATGATGAAAATCCTAGTGTATTAGAATGTTAGATGTATGGTTTGTAATTTTAAATGAAAAGCTTGAATGAAGATTATGAATGGATCTTAATGATGAATCTTCGCTTGTGATTTACTTTTCCCTCTTTTGAAAGGAATTATCCTGATTATGAATTATCTCGTTATTAAGATATTCAGCTTTTGGATTAATTGTGTGAGTTAAGTGAATTGTGAAATTTAAGTAATCTCGTTGGGAAACTCTTTAGGTGTTAGTTGATGTCTTCCGCTATGTAATCTGAATCTTTGATATCTTGTTGCATCTGGTGTGTTGTAACTTTTAAAAAAAAATTTGCACTCTATTCTTGTGTTATGGCCTTATCCCTTCGGGGTTTCCTGGCGGGGCATTACATTTGGTATCAGAGCCCATGTTGCAAACATTGGGATCTCTGGTGTCGCGTGTGCCCTCTATTGGTGTGAGGTGTATCGACCTTATGTGTATGCTTGTCCTCCTTTTGCATGTGAGTGATTGAGCAGACCTTAGCAGGTGTGTAACGTGTGTGTTCACACCTTGTTTTCGCCTTCTTGATGATGGTATTTGAGTGCTTATATGTGCATTGTGTGCTTATTTTGTAGAAAATTGAATGATCATCACCATTCCTCTCTCTCTTTCTGGAAATTGAAATGATTAAGATATGTGTAATTATCTTCGATTTGAGTTTCTTGTTGCAAGAGAAAAAGGTTGTGATTTCTTGAACCCTTGTATGAGCCTTATGTCGCTTATGTTTTTAGATTATTAAATGGGCTATGGGTTTAAAAAAATTATTTTGGTTATTGGGAGAAAACTGAATGTGTACGTTTAAAGAATTCTCCTTTTGTATGCTGTAGGAGTAGCATGATTAAATTCTACCTTAGTAAGGTGCATTGCTATGCGAATAGTTGAATTATGTGAAACTGCTTGATTGGTAGAAGAAGTGTTAAAAGGAGCATGTTATTGTAGCTTCGAGAGAATATTAATGTGTTTTCCGAAAGATTTGTTTCTGGGTTTCATTAGACCAGTTTGATTGAAGATTATTTTAGCAAATGCTCCATTGAACTCGCTTTTGGGTATATGTAATTGCCTTAATATGGTTAGAAAGTGCAAATGGAAAGCTTGTTTGATGTGCGTGCATTAATATGTGTTATTGGGTAATAGCTCTTGCTTATCTTTGATCGTAATGCGATCTTCTCTAATAGGTTGCAAATTATGACATGTGTCTATATTGTATTATTTAAGTGAGTGTTCTTAAGAGGTCTTCCATTACCGAAAAGATTGCTTCTCTTGATCCCTGTTTTGTTTGGAAAACTAGAACCTCTTGTTGCAACCATAATCATTGGAAATGGTTTTGTTAGACTGATTGTCATCCTTCTAAATGGTAGCGAAATGAAAACCGTATAATTGTAATGATAGGCTTATAATGAGAAATTTTTTTTGTGTAAGTGTGACCTTGAATGATCTTGTGTCATGTAAGAAATAGTTTGGTTATCAAACTCTCTTCCCTTCTCTTTGCCTAATCATAAGATTTTAGAAATGGTATTAAGAATGCATTGATTTAAATAGAATGCTTATAAAACATGTGAAATTGTATGTTTGCTTTTGGCTTCATAGTGATAGATGAAAGTCTTAAGCTTTAGAAATGAATTTGCTTAGCTAGTAATTTAATTATGAATGCTTGGTGAGATTCGAGAAAGCTATAGGAATGATGTTATTTCCTTATGTAATTGTGAATTGTTAATAATTTCAGTACTTGAATCTAGAGTAAACGTGATTGAGTTATCTATATAGAAAGCATTATTGGAATCTTCCTTGAATAGATGTTAGCGTACTGAAAAGTACTCCCCGTAAATGTGACTAAACCAGTGCTGGTGTATTTGTGTGTGTTGTGAGAAACCAGTGCTTATTATGTGTGCCCATGGATTGGTGAAGTAATCAACCATGGAGGATATGTTGCTTATGAGTATGGGAAACCATACTGTTTATGTGATGTTGCTTATTTGTTTCCCTGCTGAGTACCAAACCTCGGGTTGTGGGTAACTCAGTATGTTAAGGGGTAGTATTCGAAGTGACCGTTCCTTGAATAGTATGGATTGGCGTACGAGTAATGTCGACGCGAAGCGACTTTAGCTTCTCTACTTCGAGGAATGATATAGTTGTACTACTAAACTGTATCAAGGTGTACTCAATACTTTCCCTTTGATGAACCTATTTATAGGTTTATGTGTGCCAGCCTATTCTCTTCCTTATTTGAGCTTATGGATGGTGATGCTTGTGTATCGTGATGGTATTATTGGAGGATCCTTTGCCTTGTCTTCATGATAGGTAGGTTCATTCACATGTGCTGCCAGTTAGTATGTGTTGGTGGGCATGTGGATGGACCATAGTCATGTATACCTCTGACTTACGACGAGTATCCTTCTAGATACGTCGCTATGCGGGATGTGACTTGCGCGTGCTTTTTCTGCGAGGTGCACTACCATGCGGGATATGCCCATTGCGTGTTTTCTCCGCTTGGGATATTGCCATGCCGTGTGACGACGTGATGCGGGGTGATGTCGAGGTGCACACTGCCATGCCATGTGGATAGTGTGACTATGTCGCACCACATGATGAGCTACTGCAATAGCTAGTCAGTTGTTCCTTCCTTCCTCGTTGGTGGCTAGATGCTAGTCACATAGTGCTGTTATGTGCAGTTGTGATATTCTTTATATTTCTTTGGGGATCAGCAATTCATTTTACCTTGACTTTGAAGGTTTGGCCATGATCTTGTGATCTTTTGCACTTGATTTGGTGTTGAAATTCTGGAGTATTTTCTTACCTTATTGTTGGAATTGATGATTTATTATCTTTATTCATCTGTACTTTGGTGGCTAAACTGGTTTATCATTATTGTTTTCGGATGCTGGTCTTGTGTTGCAATGTGAATTCCTCTCCAAGAATGTAGGAGACGGGCTTGGATGAGTGTATACGAGGAAGTAGATGCAAGGAACCTTGAGGATGGAGGTATGTGAGGCTGTGAAAGCAGCTAATATCCACTACCTACCTATGTGTGGTGACTATCTCTTGGAGGCTAACCACCTTGTTCAACAAGGGATATTCACAAAGCTCTTGTATGGAAGGTAGCACCGCTATGGTGTACCTAGCACCATCAAGCCTTCGAGTGAGATATTGGATATTTATGATCATATTGTTGTTCTGAGATCAGGCTTAGAGATACTGATCGTGCATGTTATCCTTGACCGAGCATTAGACATGCTCACATGTGGCCTTTTCTATTATGCATTCCAGTTATGTGGACGGTTATTATGTGTATCATGGAGTAAATTGTGTTAACTTGTCACTATGTTATGGGACATAGTCATTGGAAAGGTTTTCTTATGCCTGGCAAGTGTAATCAATTGAGTTATTTTTTGTTGCTCTTATTTATTGAAAGTTATTTGGTGGTAGAAATTGATATTTTGAGCTAGTTCTATTCAATAAAAATTTGATGATAAAGATGGATTGGTAAAGGAAATTGATCTTGATGGCAAGTTTTCTTGTCCTTTTTGGTCGATGATTATGGTAATTGTTGTTTACCTCCTTGTAATGCTTTAATTTGGTGAAATGAAAGGAAGAAAACTCTTGTTTCTTTGCTATGTTTGAGGATAATTCCTAGAATATTTTAAGGAATGTATGGTTTTAGATGTATCTTGCCAATGGATAATGGCGTTTGTAAGGGATTTTGCAATAATATTTCATTTATTTATGGAAAGATTTCTATGTGCAATTTGATCCTTGTTGAATGAGTTTCAGGGCTGATGCGTACGACATGTTCTCCATCTAGCCTTACGACTCCAGGAGTAAGTCAGAACCTAGGGGGGGAGAATGTAGTACCCCTGCCCTAATCTATTTCTAACCTTGGCTTAATCTTGATTAGTTTATCGTAATATTATGTTATAGTCAGATGTTTGATTTAACGCATAGCTATTGATGTGGTTTTCACACTAGTTGTATGCAAGTTGCTTAGTGTACCTATTTCGTGGTATTAACATCGAGCTAACGCTTTCAGTAAATTTTATATATGTATGCATGTATGACTCTGGGTTGCAGGATATTTCAGGTACAATGCCGCATGAGTGCGAGGTTCGTCTTCACCTGGTTGTGCAGGTTTGAGTGTACCTCCTTTAATCTTTAGAGTTGGATTAGGTGGTCGTAAGACCCTAGTTGACCTTGTCGTGCTCAAGTGAGCATCGCCAGTCGTCGTCGGTTATCCCTTTTTGTTTGGGTTTGCGAGTCGTCTGTTTGGTTGACCTTCTCGGTTTGCGTGCTTGGTGTGTTTGGATAAATTGATTAATTAGTCCTTAGTAATTTCCTTTATTAAATATATGCGTTTGTGCATTGAAGATGAATGGGTTAAATTAATCTGGTTTCCGTTATGCGATTTCCATTGTTATTGGATTGCTTATTTTATATTGGGAGTGAATTCGATTAAATAATTGATTTTGAATATTAAATGGTTTTTGGTATATGTTGTTGAAAAGAAAGTTTTATAATTAATCGCAATAGACGTAATTGCATTCTGTTGGATTCTGAAATTTGAAAGGTTAAATTTAATTAAATGAGAAAATCGATTTTTAATTAAAAAGCAAGTTAAATTGTTGCTATAGTTAGAAAAGTATTAGTTTTGGAAGATTATTTGTAAATAAGAATTTTAATTCCCAAAAATGGGATTCTTGGGTCAACTCTTCCATATAAGCCAAATTTGGGGAAAAATGGAAGGAGGGACATTTTGGAGAAATTTTGGTTAATTCCTCCTTGCTGTTGGGCATTTGAAACCCTTGGGTGTATGTTAGGATGAGAAAACCAGGAAGAAAATATGATGCCAAAACCCAGTTCGTTTAAAATGAACTTTTATTAAATCAAAATTTTATCAAATTTCACGCTGGGCGTTGTGTTAATTTCGATCTGTGTGTATTCAAAAATAAAGAAAAGATATTATTTTTCGAGCTGTGCATGGTGGTTTGTTAATGGAACGGGCTGTGCGTTTTTATTTTTTTTTAGCGGATTGTGTTTTGGGATTGGAGGGCGGGGAGCGGAGCTCCACCCACTCCTCCTCCCCTCTGCCCCGCTCACCCCTTACTTCCCTGGGGTGGGTGGCCCTGGCGGTTGCGGCTCACGGCGGTGGCCGCAGGGGCCACGGTGGCCGTAGGGCGCCGCGGCGCCTGCGGGCACCACCGCGGGCACCGCCTGCGAGCTACCCTACGGCTGGGGTAAGGGCGCAGCCCGCCCAGCTCGCCTCTCCTTTATTTTTAAAATGCATTTTTTTCAATGCGTTATTTTTAATGCATTTTTCCAACGCATTTTCATACGCGTGTTTCTTATGTTGTTAATCGTAGTTTTTAAAATGGGTTTTTTTCGTTTAATGTATTCTTTTTCCCATTCAAAAAAAAAAAGAAAGCTTATAATATGTTGAAAATTATTTTTAATGTTAGTATTAATTAGTTCTTAATTACGATTAAAGGTGGCACATCATGATAAATGTTATATTGGTATTGATTAATTTTGTAATGGAGTTATAGGTTAATCACTATTCAATTTCATTTCATGATTTTTGCTCTTTTCCTGATTAAGTTCTGAAACTGGGATTTCCGCAATTGAATATTGTTGTTTATATTCTTATTGATCTTGGATTTATAAATCTAGATCGTACCTCCGAGCTGATTAAAGCATTTGGCTAATTGAGGTATTATTGTTTAAAATAAAATAGAATAATGTGTTTTTGGAAAATCGTTGAGTAATTAAGAGGTAGTGAAATACTTATCGTTGGGTATTTGAATTTAAAAGATATGCTTTGGAAATGATTATCTCCAGTTAGATTCTCTTTCTACATTTATATTTTCGTAATCCGTATAATGCATCTAGGATTGAAAATTATGAATCTGTAGAGTTTGATTTTAGACCAGTATGTTAATGAGGTTTGTTGGAGATTAAATATCTTATTTATTTGATTAATAGTTGTCTAAGTGTAATTAATATGAATTGGTTTAAAAACTCGTTATGACTTTATATGTCTGTTCGATGCTTTGAACCTTAAGAGTTAGAAAACCAAGAATAACTTATCCCTAGATGAGGTAGATAACTGTAAGCTGATTTGGATCTTGTAGAAAACTTGATCGACTTGTAATGTTTAAATCAATTTGAGGAAATTTGTCTTTTCTGATTATGGCCTTGCGAGTTTAATTTCTGTATTCGCCTTTAATTATGAAATGGCATGTTTTGCTTTGTTTAGTAGGACCCCGTCGTATGGATTGACTTGGGGTACCTGTTCAGTCCTCGATTCCGAGTTGACTGTTGTAATGTGGTAGTTTCGTTTTGATCATATCCTCCTTATGTGTGAGTCGAATGATGATTCATGGTTGACCTTAGTTTGTCAGGTCTCTAGTTAGAGTACCGTCAGTAAGTGTTCATCTTTGAGTCGTGTTTGACCAGATGATTGTTTCTCCTTCTTGAACTCCATTCGTCTTACCACGTGTATTCCTTGGTTTTGAGTTTGTCTGAGTTTAGTCTAGTGTCGTATGGGAAAGTGGCTTTCGATTGGGGGCCGCGCCCAAAGTGGCTGCTGGGTAACCCGTCGAAAGTGAGTCTAATAAGTGATAACCTAAGTAGATTAGAATATAATCTCTAAGAAAGATAATTGTGCCTCACACATGGGACGAGTGCTATCATAGATTCGACATGCTGTGAGAAGGCCTGAAATGGCAAACCATCTTCCTTGTCTTCACGAGAGGATGTGTGGGTCCACATGAGGCTTGGATGGGCCGGAAGCTCGGATTAGGTTACCAGGGTAACCCAGTGTATGGGGCTGGGACCTATGAAGACTTACAATGGTATCCATACCAGGTTGTGTGATGACACTTGTCCCTACGTTCGCTAGTGTGTTGTCGTTTTGGCCTGTTAGGAGTACCTTTGTGAGTCATCCTTTTGTCTCTACCCTTGTTAGTGTCGGTTTCACGTTAGACCTTGGGTGGCGATTGGCTCAGTTTTATGGATGCCCTCTTGGACTCTTGTTTTAGCTTTGATTATGTTCAGCTGGATCCTGTTCTTTTTAAGGATCGTTTATGTATTAATCGACCGGTGCGGTCGCTTGTATATTGTTTATGTATCGCCTTGATGGCTAGATCGTATGGTATAAACTCTTGTATTCTTAACTTTATTATTTATCAGAGGGGTCTTGCAGTTGAGCAGACCCAGAGATGTAGCCCTTTAGGGGTGAACTTCGAGATCATTATGGTGTTATGTGATGTATTCTCTTATGTTTCCTTTATTCAGCTTTTCATGTATGGTTAACTTATGTTAGAATGGTTAAGTGGATAATTGGAATTAACTATAAATGCTTATATTCAGTTCTTTCTTGAATGCCATGTTGATCGAATGCGTAAGTGGTTTAGATGAGATTTATCGTAGATGCTAGTATGCAATCGTCCTTTAAAATGCAATAAGTTGGAATATGAAGAATGTAACTTAGAGTAATGAAATCTACTCAGTTGTTGTTAAGGAATTTAAATATGCTTGGAAAGATCTCTTATGTTATGATGAAAATCCTAGTGTATTAGAATGTTAGATGTATGGTTTGTAATTTTAAATGAAAAGCTTGAATGAAGATTATGAATGGATCTTAATGATGAATCTTCGCTTGTGATTTACTTTTCCCTCTTTTGAAAGGAATTATCCTGATTATGAATTATCTCATTATTAAGATATTCAGCTTTTGGATTAATTGTGTGAGTTAAGTGAATTGTGAAATTTAAGTAATCTCGTTGGGAAACTCTTTAGGTGTTAGTTGATGTCTTCCACTATGTAATCTGAATCTTTGATATCTTGTTGCATCTGTTGTGTTGTAACTTTTAAAAAAAAATTTGCACTCTATTCTTGTGTTATGGCTTTATCCCTTCGGGGTTTCCTGGCGGGGCATTACATTTTATCATTTTTCATTTTAGCATTTTAGCATTTTAGGTTTTTTGCATTTTTGCATTTTACCATTTTTGCATTTTGCATTTTTGCATTTTAGCATTTAGCATTTTTGCATTTTAGCATTTTTGTATTTATCATTTTAGTATTTTAGCATTTTAGCATTTTAGCATTTAGCGTTTTACAATTTTTACATTTTAGCATTTTAGCATTTTCCATTTTGCATTTTAGCATTTTAGTATTTTGCATTTTAGCATTTTAGCATTTTAGCATTTAGCATTTAGCATTTTAGCATTTTAGCATTTAGCATTTAGCATTTTAGCATTTATGCATTTTTGCATTTTAGCATTTTAGCATTTTGCATTTTGCATTTTGCATTTTAGCATTTTAAATTTTAGCATTTTAGCATTTTAGCATTTAGCATTTAGCATTTTAGCATTTTAGCATTTTATTATTTAGTATTTTAATATTTTAGCATTTTAGCATTTTAGCATTTCGCATTTTAGCATTTTAGCATTTTCTCATTTCGCATTTTAGCATTTTATCATTTAGCATTTTTGCATTTTACATTTTAGCATTTTTGCATTTTAGCATTTAGCATTTTAAAATTTTAAAATTTTAGCATTTAGCATTTTAGCATTTTGGTATTTTAGCATTTATGCATTTTAGCATTTTGCATTTTAGCATTCAACATTTTAGCATTTTAACATTTTAGCATTTTGGCATTTTAGCATTTTGGCATTTAGCATTTAGCATTTAGCATTTTGCATTTAGCATTTAAAATTTTTCATTTTAGCATTTTAGCATTTAGCATTTCAGCGTTTTAGCATTTTAGCATTTGGCATTTTTGCATTTTTTGCTTTTTACCATTTTAGCATTTTGCATTTTAGCATTATAGCATTTAGCATTTAGCATTTTAGCATTTTAGCATTTTAGCATTTTAGCATTTTAGCATTTAGCATTTTAACATTTTAACATTTTAGCATTTAACATTTTGCATTTTTGCATTTTCCATTTTGGATTTTACATTTTAGCATTTTTGCATTTTTGTTTTTTTGCATTTTAGCATTTAGCATTTTAAAATTTTAGCATTTTAGCATTTTAACATTTATGCATTTTAGCATTTTGCATTTTAACATTTTAGCATTTTAGCATTTTAGCATTTTGCATTTTAGCATAATTTCATTTTGCATTTTAGCATTTTAGCATATTAGCATTTTGCATTTTTGTATTTTAGCATTTTTACATTTTTGCAGTTTAGCATTTTAGCATTTAACATTTTAGCATTTTAGCATTTTAGCATTTTGCATTTTAGCATTTTAGCATTTAGTATTTTAGCATTTTGGCATTTAGCATTTCGCATTTTGCATTTTTGCATTCTAGCATTTTAACATTTTTGCATTTTTGCATTATGCATTTTGCATTTTGCATTTTAGCATTTTAGCATTTAGTAGTTTTGCATTTTTGCATTTTAGCATTTTAGCATTTTAGCATTTAGCATTTTAACATATCGCATTTTTGCATTTTTAAATTTCAGTATTTTAGTATTTAGCATTTTAGCATTTTACCATTTTGCATTTTAGCATTTTTGCATTTTCCATTTTAGTATATAGCATTTTAGCATTTTAGCATTTTAGCATTTAGAATTTTAGAATTTTAGTATTTTTGCATTTTAGCGTTTTTTCATTTTTCATTTTACATTTTGCATTTCAGCATTTTACATTTTGCATTTTAGCATTTTTGCATTTAGCATTTTATCATTAAACATTTTAGCAATTTTGTATTTTAGCATTTTTGCATTAAGCATTTTAGCATTTTAGCATTTACATTTTAGCATTTAGTATTTTAGCATTTTAGCATTTTAGCATTTAGCATTTTAGCATTTTTGCATTTTTGCATTTTAGCATTTTAGCTTTTTAGCCTTTAGAATTTAGCATTTAACATTTTAGCATTTTAGTATTTTAGCATTTTGGCATTTAGCATTTTTGCATTTAGCATTTTGCATTTAGCATTTTAGCATTTTAGCATTTTATCATTTTAGCATTTTGCATTTTTGCAATTTAGCATTTTGCATTTTGCATTTTACATTTTAGCATTTTAGCAGTTAGCATTTTTGCATTTTAGAATTTTAGCATTTAGCAATTTTGCTTTTTTGCATTTTAGAATTTTAGCATTTAGCAATTTTGCATTTTTGCATTTTAGCATTGTAGCTTTTAGTATTTTAGCATTTAGCATTTTTGTATTTTTGCATTTTTGCATTTTTGCATTTTAGCATTTAGCATTTAGCAGTTTTAGCATTTTTCATTTTTCATTTTCCATTTTAGCATTTTAGCATTTTAGCAATTTTGCTTTTTAAAATTTTAGCATTTTAGCATTTAGCATTTTAGCATTTTAGCATTTATGCATTTTAGCATTTTGCATTTTGCATTTTAGCACTTTTGCATTTTGCATTTTGCATTTTGCATTTTGCATTTTGGCATTTTAGCATTTTCGCATTTAGCCTTTTAGCATTTTAGCATTTTTGTATTTTAGCATTTTAGCATTTAGTATTTTAGCATTTTGGCATTTAGCATTTTTCCATTTTTGCATTTTAGAATTTTAGCATTTTGCATTTTAGCATTTAGCATTTTAGCATTTAGCATTTTAGCATTTTAGCATTTTAGCATTTTGCATTTTTGCATTTTGCATTTAGCATTTTATCATTTTAGTATTTTAGCATTTTATCATTTATCATTTTAGTATTTTAGCATTTAGCTTTTTTGCATTTAGCATTTAGCATTTTAGCATTTAGCATTTAGCATTTTAGCATTTTAGCATTTTGCATTTTAAAATTTTAGAATTTTGCATTTTAGTATTTAGCATTTTAGCATTTTAGCATTCAACATTTTAGCATTTTGTATTTTAGCATTTTAGCATTTAGCATTTATGTATTTTAGCATTTAGCATTTTAGAATTTTAGCATTTAGCATTTTGGATTTTGCATTTTGCATTTTAGTATTTTAGCATTTTAGCATTTTTCTATTTTTGCATTTTTGCATTTTAGCATTTTAGCATTTAGCATTTAGCATTTTAGCATTTTAGTATTTATCATTTTATCATTTTATCATTTTAGTATTTAGCATTTTTGCATTTTTGCATTTTAGCATTTAAGCATTTAGTATTTTAGCATTTTGGCAATTAGCATTTTTGCATTTTTGCATTTTAGAATTTTAACATTTTGCATTTTAGCATTTTGCATTTTAGCATTTTAGCATTTAGCATTTTAGCATTTTAGCATTTTAGCATTTTTGCTTTTTAGCATTTTAGCATATAAGCATTTAGCATCTTAGCATTATAGCATTCTAGCATTAAGCATTAAGCATTTTAGCATTTTTGCATTTTGAATATTTGCATTTTAGCATTTTAGCATTTTAGTATTTAGCATTTAGCTTTTTTAGCATTTTTCATTTTTCATTTTCCATTTTAGCATTTTAGCATTTTATCAATTTTCCTTTTTTGCATTTTAGCGTTTTAGCATTTAGCATTTTAGCATTAAGCATTTTAGCATTTTTGCATTTTAGCATTTTTGCATTTAGCATTTTAGCATTTTAGCATTTTTGCATTTTAGCATTTTAGCATTTACATTTTAGTATTTAGTATTTTAGCATTTTAGCATTTTAGCATTTTAGCATTTTAGCATTTAGTATTTTAGCATTTTAGCATTTAGCATTTTAGCATTTAGCATTTTAGCATTTAGCATTTTTGCATTTTAGTATTTATCATTTTAGCATTTAGCATTTTTGCATTTTATCATTTTAGCATTTTAGCATTTTGTATTTTAGCATTTTAGCATTTAGCATTTTTGCATTTAAGCATTTTAGCATTTAGTATTTTAGCATTTTGGCATTTAGCATTTTTGAATTTTTGGATTTTATAATTTTAGCATTTTGCATTTTAGCATTTTGCATTTTAGCATTTTAGCATTTAGCATTTTAGCATTTTAGCATTTTAGCATTTAGCATTTTAGCATTTTAGCATTTTTGCTTTTTAGTATTTTAGCATTTAAGCATTTAGCATTTAGCATTTTAACATTTCAGCATTAAGCATTAAGCATTTTAGCATTTTTGCAGTTTGAATTTTTGCATTTTAGCATTTTAGCATTTTAGCATTTAGCATTTTAGCATTTTAGCATTTTAGTATTTATCATTTTTGCATTTTTGCATTTTATTATTTAGCATTTTAATATTTTTGCATTTTAGCATTTTAGCATTTTCGCATTTAGTATTTTAGCATTTTGCATTTTAACATTTTTGCATTTAGCATTTTAGCATTTTAGCATTTAGTATTTTAGCATTATTGAATTTTAGAATTTTAGCATTTTGCATTTTAGCATTTTGCATTTTAGCATTTTAGCATTTAGCATTTTAGCATTTTAGCATTTAGCATTTTAGCATTTAGCATTTTAGCATTTACCATTTTAGAATTTTATAATTTATCATTTTGCATTTTGCATTTTAGTATTTTAGCATTTTTCCATTTTTGCATTTTAACATTTTAGCATTTAGCATTTAGCGTTTTAGCATTGTGCATTTTAGCATTTTTGAATTTTGCATTTTAGTATTTAGCATTTTAGCATTTTAGCATTTATCATTTTATCATTTTATCATTTTGAATTTTAGTATTTATCATTTTTACTTTTTGCATTTTAGTATTTAGCATTTTAGAATTTTAGCATTTTTGCATTTTAGCATTTTAGCGTTTTGCATTTTACGTTTTGCATTTCTCATCTAAACCACTTATGCATTCGATCAAAAGGCATTCAAAAAAGGACTGCATATAAACATTTAAAGTTAATTCCATTTATCCACTTATCCATTCTAACATAAGCTATTCATACATGATAATGTTGAATAAGGGAAACATAAGAGAATAACATCACATAACACCATAATGATCTCGGAGTTCACCCCTAAAGGGCTACATCTTTGGGTCTGCTCAACTGCAAGACCCCTCTGATAATTAATAAAGTTAGGAATACAGGAGGTTACACCGTTACAATCCGGCCATCAAGGCAAAACATAAACAATATACAAGCGACCGGATCGGTCAATAAATACATAAACGATCCTTGTAAAGGAAAGGATCCAACTGAACATAATCAAAGCTAAAACAAAAGTCCATTGGAGCATCCATAAAACTGAGTCATCACCACCCAAGGTCTAACATGAAACCAATAATCACAAGGGCAAAGACAATAGGATGACCCACAAATGTGCTCCTAATAGGACAAAAATGACAACACACTAGTGAACGTAGGGACAAGTGTCATCACACAACCTGGTACGGTTACCATGGAAAGTCTTCATAGGTCCCAGCCCCATACATTGGGTTACCCTGGCAACCTAATCTGAGCCTCCAGCCCATCCAAGCCTCGTGTGGACCCACACATCCTCTCGTGAAGACAAGGATGATGGTTTGCCATTTAAGGCCTTCTCATAGCATGTCAAGTCTGGGTAAGCACTCGTCCCATGTGTGAGGCACAATTATCTTACTTGGAGATTAAATTCTAATCTACTGATAGGTTATCACTTATTAGACTCACTTTCGACGGGTTACCCAGCAGCCACTTTGGGCGTGGCCCCCAATCGAAAGCCACTTTCCCATACGACACTAGACAAAACTAGGACGAACTCAAAAACTAGGGAATACACATGGTCAGATGAACGGAGATCAAGAAGGAGGGAACAACTGTAATGCCCCGCCAGGAAACCCCAAAGGGATTAAGCCATAACACAAGAATAGAGTGCAATAATTTTATTTTTTTTAAAAGTTACACCACATTAAGATACAACAAGATATCAAAGATTCAGATTACATAGCGGAAGACATCAACTAACACCTAAAGAGTTTCCCAACGAGATTACTTAAATATCACAATTCACTTAACTCACACAATTAATCCAATAAGCTGCTAATCTAACAACGAGATAATTCTTGATCAGGGTAATTTCTTTCAAAAGACGGAAATGTAAATCACAAGCAAGGATTCATCATTAAGATCCATTCATAATTCTCATTCAAGCTTTTCATTTAAAATTACAAGCCATACATCTAATATTCTAACACACTAGAATTGCATCAAAACATAAGAGATCTTTTCAAGCATACTTAATTTCCTTACAACAACTAAATATATCCATTACTCTAAGTTACATTCTTTCATATTCCAATTCATTGCATTAAAGAGACGATTGCATACATGCATCTACGATAAATCTCATCTAAACCACTTATGCATTTGATCAACATGGCATTCAAGAAGGGACTGAATATAAGCATTTAAAGTTAATTCCATTTTATCCACTTAACCATTCTAACATAAGATAATCATACATGATAAAGCTGAATAAAGGAAACATAAGAGAATACATCACATAACACCATAATGATCTCGGAGTTCACCCCTAAAGGGCTACATGTCCGGGTCTGCTCAACTGCAAGACCCCTCTGATAATTAATAAAGTTAAGAATACAAGAGGTTACACCATTTACAATCCAACCATCAAGGCGAAAGATAAACAATATACAAACGACCGCACCGGTCAATAAATACATAAACGATCCCTGAAAAGAACAGGATTAGCTGAACATATTCAAAGCTAATACAAAGGTCCAGGAGAGCTTCCATAAAACTAAGTCATCACCACCCAAGGTCTAACAGGAGACCGATACTCACAAGGGCATAGACAAAAGGACGACCCACAAAGGTACTCTTAACAGGACAAAACGACAACACACTAGCGAACATAGGGACAAGTGTCGTCACACAACCGGGTATGGTTACCATGGCAAGTCTTCATAGGTCTTGGCCCCATACACTGGGTCACCCTGGCAACCTAATCTGAGCATTCGGCCCATCCAAGCCTCATGTGGACCCACACATCCTCTCGTGAAGACAAGGATGATGGTTTGCCATTTCAGGCCTTCTCACAGCATGTGGAGTCTATGCTAGCACTCGTCCCATGTGTGAGGCACATTTATCTTACTTAGAGATTACATTCTAATCTACTGTTAGGTTATCACTTATTAGACTCACTTTCGACGAGTTACCCAGCAGCCACTTTGGGCACGGCCCCCAATCGAAAGCCACTTTCGCATAGGACACTAGACTATACTCAGACGAACTCAAAACCAAGGAATAGACATGGTCAGACGAACGGAGCTCAAGAAGGGAGAGACAATCATCTGGTCAAACACGACTCAAGGATGATCACTTACTGACGGTACTCTAACTAGAGACCTGACAAACTAAGGTCAACCACGAATCATCCTTCAACTCACACAAAGAGGATATGACCAACTACGACAACACCACAAAACAACAGTCAACTCGGAACCGAGGATTGAAACAGGTACCCCAAGTCAATCCATACGACAGGGTCCTACCAAACAAAGCAAAACATGCCATTTCATAATCAAAAGCGAATACAGAAATTAAACTCGCATAGGAATATTCAACAGATACAATCTTTCCGAATTGATCTAATCATTAAAAGTCGATCAAGTTTTCTACAAGATCTAAATCAGATAACAGTTATCTACCTCAACTAGGGATAAGTTGTTCTTGGTTTTCTAACTCTCTAAGGTTCAAAGCATCGAACTGACATATAAAGCCATAATGAGTTCTTAAACCAATACATATTAATTAAACTCAGACAACCATTAATCAAATAAATAAGATATTTAATCTCCAACAAAACATCATTAACATACTGGTCCAAAACCGACCTCTACAGTTTCATATATTTTCAAACCCAGATACTCTATACGGATCACAAAATATTAATATAAAAAAAGAAATCCAATTGTAGATACTCATTCCCAAAAGCACATCGTTTAAATTCAAATACCCAACGATAAATATTTCACTACTTCTCAATTACTCAAATGATATGTTCTAAGATAATATTTAACATCATCAATTAGTAATTACATCGTACTTCAATGATTTTCCAATAACATAATATTCTATTTTGTTTTTAAACAATACTACCTCAAATAGCCATCTTCCCTAATCAGCTAGAAGGTAAGATACAAGTTTACTGGATCAAGATCAATCAGAATATAATCGATAATATCCAATTGCGAAATTACATTGTAGAACTTAAGTAGAAGGGGTGCATAAATCATTAAATGGAATTGAATAATGATCAACTTATAAACTCCATTACAGACTTAATCTATATCCAATTAACATTAATCAAGATTAATGCCACCTTAATCATAATCAAGAAACTAATTAAAACTTATTCATTAAAATAATATTTACAAATATTATATGCATTTTTTTTTTTTTAATAATAAAAAAAAAATACATAAAAAAACATTTAAAAAACATATAAAACTAATTTAAAATAGCATTTTAGAAAGGGGCTAGGGCAGGGCCCACCTCCCAACGGGGACGACTGGTGCCCAAACCCTAGCCGAGGGTGAATATACTTGCGGGTGGCGCCACGACGGATATGCACGGGCAATGCCACAGTGGTGCCCGCAGGTCCCGCGGCGCCCTGCGGCCACCGCGGTCCCTGTGGCCACCACCGTGAGCCGCAGTCACTGGTGGACATGAGCAGAGGTAAGGGGGCGAGCGGGGAAGGGGAGGAGGAGTGGGTGGAGCTCCGCTCCCCGCCCTCCAAACCCCAAACGAAAATCATTTCAAAACCAACGCCCAGCTCAATAAAGAAATAATATTGTTCAAAGATTAACGCACGGGTTCGAATAAAACCAAACGCACAGACCAGGTTTTAATATATATATTTTTTTTAAAACACACAGTCCGAAAACTAAAACAAACGCCCATCACCAAAATTTGATAAGAAATTTCGATTCAATATAAATTCGATTTAAAAGGGACTGGTTCGGTATCAAGTTCTTTGGTGAATTTCATCCTTTCTTGACACAAAGGGGTTTTCAAACACCCAAACAGCAATGAGGAATAACACACCTCAATTAAAGTTTCCAGCCAAACTCATAATGGACAATCAAATTGTTTTCTTGAAGATCAAAAGCAAACAACATAGATCTAGACCCATAAATCCAAATTTAAATCTGATGACAATATTTAAAAGATTGGATTTTGCCAACAATCAATTTCACCCAATAGACCATTTCAAAACAACAAGGAAGAACAGTTAAGGTGAATCCTACCTCCATACGCATTCCTGGAATAGCTAAAGGAGAGCCCAATCCTGCCAGATCCAGAAGAACTTTCTTCCTCCCCAAAACCCCCAATTTCATCCAAAAATATTTTCCAACCAAAAATTCTCCAAAAAATGTCCATCCCCAAAATTTTCCCAAATTTTGGGTTATATGGAAGAGTTGACCAAAAATTCCATTTTTGGAATTAAATTTTTATTTACAAATAATTCTCCAAATTAATACTTTTCTAACTATAGCAACAAATTAACTTGCTTTTCAAATCCAAAATTGATTTCCTCATATAATTAAATTTAACCTTTCTAATTTCAGAAGCCAACAGAATACAATTAAATCTTTTGCGATAAAATACAAAAACTTTCTTTTCAATAGCATATACAAAATGCATTTAATATTCAAAATCAGTCATTTAATCGAACTTACTCCCAATTTAAAATAAGCAATTCATATCAATGAAAATCACATAACGAAATCCCAATTACTTTAGTCCATTGATCTCTAATGCACAAATACATATTTAATCAAGATAATTACTAAGGACTAATTAATCAATTTAACCATACACACCAAGCACGCAAACCGAGAAGGTCAACCAAACAGACGATTCGCAAACCCAACAAAAAGGGATTACCGACGATGACTGATGATGCTCAGTTGAGAACGACTAAGGTCAACTAGGGTCTTACAACCACCTAATCCAACTCTAAGGATAAAAGAGGTACACTCAAACCTGCAAATCCAGGTGATGACGAACCCCGCACTCATGCGGCGTTGTACCTGAAATTTCTTGCAACCAAGAGTCATACATGCATACATATATAAAATTACTGAAAGCGTTAGCCCGATATTAATACCATGAAATAGGAACACTAAACAACTAGCATATAACTAGTGTGAAAACAACATCAACAGCTATGCATTAAATCAAACATCTGATTATAATCATTATATTATGATAAACTAACTAAGATAAAACTGAGATTAGAAATTGATTAGGGCAGGGGTACTACAACAACCATCTGGTCAAACATGACTCAAAAGAGGTACACTTACTGATAGTATTCTAACCAGACACCTAACCAACCATGGTCAAACACGAATCATCATTCGACACCCACACAAAGGATATGACCAATACAACACTACCACAAAACAACAGTCAACTCAGAATCGAGGACTGAAATAGGTACCCCAAATCAATCCATACAATAGGGTCCTATCAAACAAGCATGACTTGCCATTACATAAGCAAAAGCGAATACAAAAATTAAACTCGCATAGGGAATATTCAGCAGATACAATCTTTTCTGAATTGATCTAAACATTAAAAGTCGATCAAGTTTTCTACATGATCTATGTTTCCAAAAATACACTAGCAGGAAATAATCATTGCAAGGTGAATACAATATCACAATTTGCAATAGCACCATTGTCTATTTCTCAAACAGAGGAAAAATATAAATTAACCATTCATTTTACTAAATGAGAATACCAGTAACTAAACAATTTTCCCAAATGATACTTAATTAAATTTCCAAAAGCACATCGTTTAAATTCATAATGTCCAAGGGTTAAATATTCATTTCTAACATTTCCAGATGGCCTATATCATTAAAACCTTCAAACCATATATATTCTTGAATAAAGTATGATTTATCTCAAAAAAATTTCCAATATAAACAATATTTCATCTTTTTCAAAAGATGCTCCCCTAATATTATAGGTCCAAAAGGATTAAATATTAATTCATAAATATTTATAAACCTACGGTTAATAAAATATAAACAATTAATATTTAATATTGCATAATAATCCAATTAAGTATTAATCAACATATATACATTTATTCCCATTGATAAATATATATTAATATTAATTAATAATTAATGACACTTTATAAAAAAAAAAATTTTAAAACTAATAAATTTATTTATTAATTTTTATTTTTTTTAACTAAAAAAAATAATAAAAAAAAATACAAATTTAAAAAGGGGGGGGTTTCCATGTTGACCCCACGTGGTCCCCATGGGAGCTCACGCAACCCCAAAAGGGGAAGCACTACTTCCCAAGGGAGCACGCAGCATCCCCAAAGGGAGTGTTGTTGTTCCCAAAGGGAAGCACGCAGCACCCCTTGGGGTGCACTACTATCCCAATGGGATACGCAGCTCCCTCTTGGGGTTGCCCCAAAAATTTTAGCAATTATTTTATTTTTAAAATTTCTTTTTAAAAAAAAATCACTGTTAAAAAGAAATCAACAGTTCCAACCAGTCTCAGCAAAGACTAAAATAATTAAATTTTATTTATTCTCCATTGCAATTCCAAAGAAAACTTAGATTCTCTTAAACTAATAGCATATTTGCCAAATAAGATCTATTAACCTCCATATATTCAACCACAACAGATATCTCTGATTTAAAGCATGAAATTGAAGGTATTCATATGGAACTTAATTTTTATTTTATTTTTAAAACAACATAGAAATTTCTAGAATATGAGAGGTTTTCAAACTTGAAAGGATAATTCTTTTGGGCATAACAAAGCTCATTTTCCATGCAAGGATGCAAAAAATAAACCAATACCAACTAATTCCACAATGATTCATAAGCTTGAGGCAATCAATGGAGAAATTAAAACCAAATAGCATAAAGAACATCCAATGCCCATTTTTTTTAAATTTAAACAATAACTAACTGATAACCAGAATTCTTACCTCAGTAAGCATTCCTGGAAAGGATCTGATGAAGAGCCCCAACCTGGAGCTCAAGAAATCCTTCTCCTTCCAAAACCCCCAAATTTCATCCCAAAAATATTTTTCCAACAAAACATTTTTCCAAAAATATCCATCCCCCAAAATTTTCCAAAAGTCTAGGTTATAAGGAAGAGTTGACCAAAATTTCATTTTTTTGGAATAAAATTTTTATTTAAAAATAATTCCCAAAAATTACTATTTTCCAACTATATCAACAAATTAAATTGTTTTTCAATTGAAAATTGATTTCTCACTCAACTAAAATTTAACCTTTCTATCAAAAATGCTAAAAGATTAAATTAATTCTATTTCAATTAAATTTAAATCTTTCTTTTTTAACAACATAAACATAACAAATTTAATATTAAAATTAACTATTTAATTGAACTTGCTCCCAATTTAAATCGAGCAATTCAAATGAACGATAATTCACATAAAGAAATCTTGATTAATTTAGTCCATTAATCTTTAATTCACAAATACATATTTAATCAAATTGAATACTAAGGACTAATTAATCAATTTAACCATACACACGAAGCACGCAAACGCTTTCAGTAAATTTTATATATGTATGCATGTATGACTCTGGGTTGCAGGATATTTCAGGTACAATGCCGCATGAGTGCGAGGTTCATCTTCACCTGGTTGTGCAGGTTTGAGTGTACCTCCTTTAATCTTTAGAGTTGGATTAGGTGGTCGTAAGACCCTAGTTGACCTTGTCGTGCTCAAGTGAGCATCACCAGTCGTCGTCGGTTATCCCTTTTTGTTTGGGTTTGCGAGTCGTCTGTTTGGTTGACCTTCTCGGTTTGCATGCTTGGTGTGTTTGGATAAATTGATTAATTAGTCCTTAGTAATTTCCTTTATTAAATATATGCATTTGTGCATTGAAGATGAATGGGTTAAATTAATCTGGTTTCCGTTATGTGATTTCCGTTGTTATTGGATTGCTTATTTTATATTGGGAGTGAATTCGATTAAATAACCGATTTTGAATATTAAATGGTTTTTGGTATATGCTGTTGAAAAGAAAGTTTTATAATTAATCGCAATAGACGTAATTGCATTCTGTTGGATTCTGAAATTTGAAAGGTTAAATTTAATTAAATGAGAAAATCGATTTTTAAATTAAAAAGCAAGTTAAATTGTTGCTATAGTTAGAAAAGTATTAGTTTTGGAAGATTATTTGTAAATAAGAATTTTAATTCCCAAAAATGGGATTCTTGGGTCAACTCTTCCATATAACCCAAATTTGGGGAAAAATGGAAGGAGGGACATTTTGGAGAAATTTTGGTGGGAAAAATAATTTTGGACAAAAATTGGGGGTTTTGGAGGGGAAGATTGTTTGTCTGGATCTGGCAGGATTGGGCTCTCCCTCAGCTATACCAGGATTGCGAATGAAGGTAGGATTCTGAATTCGTTATTGAAAAAATCAATGTGATTGTCCATTTTGAATTGGCTGGAAATTTTGATTTTGAGATTTTGGTTAATTCCTCCTTGTTGTTGGGCGTTCGAAACCCTTGGGTGTATGTTAGGATGAGAAAACTAGGAAGAAAATATGATGCCAAAACCCAGTTCGTTTAAAATGAACTTTTATTAAATCAAAATTTTATCAAATTTCATGCTGGGCGTTGTGTTAATTTCGATCTGTGTGTATTCAAAAATAAAGAAAAGATATTATTTTTCGAGCTGTGCGTGGTGGTTTGTTAATGGATCGGGCTGTGTGTTTTTATTTTTTTTAGCGGACTATGTTTTGGGGTTGGAGGGCGGGGAGTGGAGCTCCACCCGCTAATCCTCCCCTCTCCCCTGCTCGCCCCTTACTTCCCTCTCTCCCCGCGTGCCTGGTTCTGTGTTGGTGTGGGTGGCCGTGGCAGCTATGGCTCACGGCGGTGGCCGCAGGGGCCGCGGTGGCCGCAGGGCACCGCGGCACCTGCAGGCACCACCGTGGGCGCCGCCTGCGAGCTACCCTGCGGTTGGGGTTAGGGCGCAGCCCGCCCAGCTCGCCTCTCCTTTATTTTTAAAATGCATTTTTTTCAATGCATTTTTTTTAACGCGTTTTTCCAATGCATTTTCATACGCGTGTTTCTTATGTTGTTAATCGTAGTTTTTAAAATGGGTTTTTTTCATTTAATGTATTCTTTTTCCCATTCAAAAAAAAAAAAGAAAGCTTATAATATGTTAAAAATTATTTTTAATGTTAGTATTAATTAGTTCTTGATTACGATTAAAGGTGGCACATCATAATAAATGTTATATTGGTATTCATTAATTTTGTAATGGAGTTATAGGTTAATCACTATTCAATTTCATTTCATGATTTTTGCTCTTTTCCTGATTAAGTTCTGAAACTGGGATTTCCACAATTGAATATTGTTGTTTATATTCTTATTGATCTTGGATTTATAAATCTAGATCGTACCTCTGAGCTGATTAGAGCATTTGGCTAATTGAGGTATTATTGTTTAAAACAAAATAGAATAATGTGTTTTTGGAAAATCGTTGAGTAATTAAGAGGTAGTGAAATACTTATCGTTGGGTATTTGAATTTAAACGATATGCTTTGGAAATGATTATCTCCAGTTAGATTCTCTTTCTACATTTATATTTCCGTAATCCGTATAATCCATCTGTGATTGAAAATTATGAATCTGTAGAGTTTGATTTTAGACCAGTATGTTAATGAGCTTTGTTGGAGATTAAATATCTTATTTATTTGATAAATAGTTGTCTGAGTGTAATTAATATGAATTGGTTTAAAAACTCGTTATGACTTTATATGTCTGTTCGATGCTTTGAACCTTAAGAGTTAGAAAACCAAGAATAACTTATCCCTAGATGAGGTAGATAACTGTAAGCTGATTTGGATCTTATAGAAAACTTGATCGACTTGTAATGTTTAAATCAATTTGAGGAAATTTTGTCTTTTCTGATTATGGCCTTGCGAGTTTAATTTCTGTATTCGCCTTTAATTATGAAATGGCATGTTTTGCTTTGTTTAGTAGGACCCCGTCGTATGGATTGACTTGGGTTACCTGTTCAGTCCTCGATTCCGAGTTGACTGTTGTAATGTGGTAGTTTCATTTTGATCATATCCTCCTTGTGTGTGAGTCAAATGATGATTCATGGTTGACCTTAGTTTGTCAGGTCTCTAGTTAGAGTACCGTCAGTAAGTGTTCATCTTTGAGTCGTGCTTGACCAAATGATTGTTTCTCCTTCTTGAACTCCGTTTGTCTTACCACGTGTATTCCTTGGTTTTGAGTTTGTCTGAGTTTAGTCTAGTGTCGTATGGGAAAGTGGCTTTCGATTGGGGGCCGTGCCCAAAGTGGCTACTGGGTAACCAGTCGAAAGTGAGTCTAATAAGTGATAACCTAAGTAGATTAGAATATAATCTCTAAGCAAGATAATTGTACCTCACACATGGGACGAGTGCTATCATAGATTCGACATGCTGTGAGAAGGCCTGAAATGGCAAACCATCTTCCTTGTCTTCACGAGAGGATGTGTGGGTCCACATGAGGCTTGGATGGGCCGGAAGCTCGGATTAGGTTGCCAGGGTAACCCAGTGTATGGGGCCGAGACCTATGAAGACTTACCGTGGTATCCATAAAAGGTTGTGTGATGACACTTGTCCCTACGTTCGCTAGTGTGTTGTCATTTTGGCCTGTTAGGAGTACCTTTGTGAGTCATCCTTTTGTCTCCACCCTTGTGAGTGTCAGTTTCATGTTAGACCTTGGGTGGCGATTGGCTCAGTTTTATGGATGCCCTCCTAGACTCTTGTTTTAGCTTTGATTATGTTCAGCTGGATCCTGTTCTTTTTAAGGATCGTTTATGTATTAATCGACCGGTGCGGTCGCTTGTATATTGTTTATGTATCGCCTTGATGGCTAGATCGTATGGTGTAACCTCTTGTATTCTTAACTTTATTATTTATCAGAGGGGTCTTGGAGTTGAGCAGACCCGGAGATGTAGCCCTTTAGGGGTGAACTCCGAGATCATTATGGTGTTATGTGATGTATTCTCTTATGTTTCCTTTATTTAGCTTTTCATGTATGGTTAACTTATGTTAGAATGGTTAAGTGGATAATTGGAATTAACTATAAATGCTTATATTCAGTTCTTTCTTGAATGCCATGTTGATCGAATGCGTAAGTGGTTTAGATGAGATTTATCGTAGATGCTAGTATGCAATCATCCTTTGAAATGCAATAAGTTGGAATATGAAGAATGTAACTTAGAGTAATGAAATCTACTCAGTTGTTGTTAAGGAATTTAAATATGCTTGGAAAGATCTCTTATGTTATGATGAAAATCCTAGTGTATTAGAATGTTAGATATATGGTTTGTAATTTTAAATGAAAAGCTTGAATGAAGATTATGAATGGATCTTAATGATGAATCTTCGCTTGTGATTTACTTTTCCCTCTTTTGAAAGGAATTATCCTGATTATGAATTATCTCGTTATTAAGATATTCAACTTTTGGATTAATTGTGTGAGTTAAGTGAATTGTGAAATTTAAGTAATCTCATTGGGAAACTCTTTAGGTGTTAGTTGATGTCTTTCGCTATGTAATCTGAATCTTTGATATCTTGTTGCATCTGGTGTGTTGTAACTTTTAAAAAAAAATTTGCACTCTATTCTTGTGTTATGGCTTTATCCCTTCGGGGTTTCCTGGCGGGGCATTACATTTTATCATTTTGCATTTTAGCATTTTAGCATTTTAGGTTTTTTGCATTTTTGCATTTTACCATTTTTGCATTTTGCATTTTTGCATTTTTGCATTTTTGCATTTTAGCATTTAGCATTTTAGCATTTTAGCATTTTGCATTTTTGCATTTTACATATTGTATTTTGCATTTTAGCATTTAGCGTTTTTGCATTTTTGCATTTTAGCATTTTTGTATTTAGCATTTTAGCATTTTAGCATTTTAGCATTTTAGCATTTAGCGTTTTAGCATTTTTGCATTTTAGCATTTTAGCATTTTCCATTTTGCATTTTAGCATTTTAGTATTTTGCATTTTAGCATTTTAGCATTTTAGCATTTAGCATTTAGCATTTTAGCATTTTAGCATTTAGCATTTAGCATTTTAGCATTTATGCATTTTTGCATTTTAGCATTTTAGCATTTTGCATTTTGCATTTTGCATTTTAGCATTTTAAATTTTAGCATTTTAGCATTTTAGCATTTAGCATTTAGCATTTTAGCATTTTAGCATTTTAGCATTTTATTATTTAGTATTTTAATATTTTAGCATTTTAGCATTTTAGCATTTAGCATTTTAGCATTTTAGCATTTTCTCATTTCGCATTTTAGCATTTTATCATTAAGCATTTTTGCATTTTACATTTTAGCATTTTAGCATTTTAGCATTTAGCATTTTAAAATTTTAAAATTTTAGCATTTATCATTTTAGCATTTTGGTATTTTAGCATTTATCCATTTTAGCATTTTGCATTTTAGCATTCAACATTTTAGCATTTTAGCAGTTTAGCATTTTTGCATTTTAGCATTTTGGCATTTAGCATTTAGCATTTTGCATTTAGCATTTAAAATTTTGCATTTTAGCATTTTAGCATTTAGCATTTTAGCGTTTTAGCATTTTAGCATTTGGCATTTTTGCATTTTTTGCTTTTTACCATTTTAGCATTTTGCATTTTAGCATTATAGCATTTAGCATTTAGCATTTTAGCATTTTAGCATTTTAGCATTTTAGCATTTAGCATTTTAGCATTTTAACATTTTAGCATTTAACATTTTGCATTTTTGCATTTTGCATTTTGGATTTTACATTTTAGCATTTTTGCATTTTTGCATTTTTGCATTTTAGCATTTAGCATTTTAAAATTTTAGCATTTTAGCATTTTAACATTTATGCATTTTAGCATTTTGCGTTTTAACATTTTAGCATTTTAGCATTTTAGCATTTTGCATTTTAGCATAATTGCATTTTGCATTTTAGCATTTTAGCATATTAGCATTTTGCATTTTTGTATTTTAGCATTTTTACATTTTTGCAGTTTAGCATTTTAGCATTTAACATTTTAGCATTTTAGCATTTTAGCATTTTGCATTTTAGCATTTTAGCATTTAGTATTTTAGCATTTTGGCATTTAGCATTTCGCATTTTGCATTTTCGCATTCTAGCATTCTAGCATTTTAGCATTTTTGTATTTTTGCATTATGCATTTTGCATTTTGCATTTTAGCATTTTAGCATTTAGTAGTTTTGCATTTTTGCATTTTAGCATTTTAGCATTTTAGCATTTAGCATTTTAACATATCACATTTTTGCATTTTTAAATTTTAGCATTTTAGTATTTAGCATTTTACCATTTTACCATTTTGCATTTTAGCATTTTTGCATTTTCCATTTTAGTATATAGCATTTTAGCATTTTAGCATTTAGAATTTTAGAATTTTAGTATTTTTGCATTTTAGCATTTTTGCATTTTTCATTTTACATTTTGCATTTGAGCATTTTACATTTTGCATTTTAGCATTTTTGCATTTAGCATTTTATCATTAAACATTTTAGCAATTTTGTATTTTAGCATTTTTGCATTAAGCATTTTAGCATTTTAGCATTTACATTTTAGCATTTAGTATTTTAGCATTTTAGCATTTAGCATTTTAGCATTTTTGCATTTTAGCATTTTAGCTTTTTAGCCTTTAGTATTTAGCATTTAACATTTTAGCATTTTAGTATTTTAGCATTTTAGCATTTAGCATTTTTGCATTTAGCATTTTGCATTTAGCATTTTATCATTTTAGCATTTTATCATTTTAGCATTTTACATTTTTGCAATTTAGCATTTTGCATTTTGCATTTTACATTTTAGCATTTTAGCAGTTGGCATTTTTGCATTTTAGAATTTTAGCATTTAGCAATTTTGCTTTTTTGCATTTTAGAATTTTAGCATTTAGCAATTTTGCATTTTTGCATTTTAGCATTGTAGCTTTTAGTATTTTAGCATTTAGCATTTTTTGTATTTTTGCATTTTTGCATTTTAGCATTTAGCATTTAGCAGTTTTAGCATTTTTCATTTTTCATTTTAGCAATTTTGCATTTTGCATTTTGCATTTTGCATTTTGCATTTTGCATTTTGGCATTTTAGCATTTTCGCATTTAGCCTTTTAGCATTTTAGCATTTTTGTATTTTAGCATTTTAGCATTTAGTATTTTAGCATTTTGGCATTTAGCATTTTTGCATTTTTGCATTTTAGAATTTTAGCATTTTGCATTTTAGCATTTAGCATTTTAGCAATTTAGCAATTTAGCATTTTAGCATTTAGCATTTTAGCATTTTAGCATTTTAACATTTAGCATTTTTGCATTTTGCATTTAGCATTTTATCATTTTAGTATTTTATCATTTTATCATTTATCATTTTAGTATTTTAGCATTTAGCTTTTTTGCATTTAGCATTTAGCATTTTAGAATTTAGCATTTAGCATTTTAGCATTTTAGCATTTTGCATTTTAGAATTTTAGAATTTTGCATTTTAGTATTTAGCATTTTAGCATTTTAGCATTTTAGCATTCAGCATTTTAGCATTTTGTATTTTAGCATTTTAGCATTTAGCATTTATGTATTTTAGCATTTAGCATTTTAGAATTTTAGCATTTAGCATTTTGGATTTTGCATTTTGCATTTTAGTATTTTAGCATTTTAGCATTTTTCCATTTTTGCATTTTTGCATTTTAGCATTTTAGCATTTAGCATTTAGCATTTTAGCATTTTAGTATTTATCATTTTATCATTTTATCATTTTAGTATTTAGCATTTTTGCATTTTTGCATTTTAGCATTTAAGCATTTAGTATTTTAGCATTTTGGCAATTAGCATTTTTGCATTTTTGCATTTTAGAATTTTAACATTTTGCATTTTAGCATTTTGTATTTTAGCATTTTAGCATTTTAGCATTTAGCATTTTAGCATTTTAGCATTTTAGCATTTTAGCATTTTAGCATTTTAGCATTTTTGTTTTTTAGCATTTTAGCATATAAGCATTTAGCATCTTAGCATTCTAGCATTAAGCATTAAGAATTTTATCATTTTTGCATTTTAGCATTTTAGCATTTTAGTATTTAGCATTTAGCATTTTTAGCATTTTTCATTTTTCATTTTCCATTTTAGCATTTTAGCATTTTATCAATTTTGCTTTTTTGCATTTTAGCGTTTTAGCATTTATCATTTTAGCATTAAGCATTTTAGCATTTTTGCATTTTAGCATTTTTGCATTTAGCATTTTAGCATTTTAGCATTTTAGCATTTTAGCATTTACATTTTAGCATTTAGTATTTTAGCATTTTAGCATTTTAGCATTTTAGCATTTAGTATTTTAGCATTTTAGCATTTAGCATTTTAGCATTTAGCATTTTAGCATTTAGCATTTTTGCATTTTAGTATTTATCATTTTAGCATTTAGCATTTTTGCATTTTATCATTTTAGCATTTTAGCATTTTGTATTTTAGCATTTTAGCATTTAGCATTTTTGCATTTAAGCATTTTAACATTTAGTATTTTAGCATTTTGGCATTTAGCATTTTTGAATTTTTGCATTTTATAATTTTAGCATTTTGCATTTTAGCATTTTGCATTTTAGCATTTTAGCATTTAGCATTTTAGCATTTTAGCATTTTAGCATTTAGCATTTTAGCATTTTAGCATTTTTGCTTTTTAGTATTTTAGCATTTAAGCATTTAGCATTTAGCATTTTAACATTTCAACATTAAGCATTAAGCATTTTAGCATTTTTGCATTTTCAAATTTTTGCATTTTAGCATTTTAGCATTGTAGTACCCCTACCGTAATCTACTTCTAACCTTGGTTTAATCTGGATTGGTTATCGTAATATTATGATTAATGTCAGATGTTGATTTTATGCATAGCTATTGATGTGGTTCTCACACTAGTTGTATGCAGGTTATTCAATGTACCTATTTCGTGATTTTAGTATCGGACTAACGCTTTCATTAGATTTTATAAAAGTATGCATGTATGATCGTTGGTTGCAGGAGATTTCAGGTATGAAGTCGCATGAGTGCGAGGTTCGTCGTCACCTGGTTTTGCAGGTTTGAGTATACCCTTTTAATCCCTAGAGTTGGATTAGGTGGTCGTATGACCCTAGTCAACCTTAGTCGTGCTCAAGTGAGCATCGCCAGTCGTCGTCGGTAATCCCTTCTTGTTTGGGTTTGCGAGTCGTCTGTTGGCTGACTTTCTCGATTTGCGTGCTTGGTGTGCATGGTTAAATTGGTTAATTAGTCCTTAGTAATTATCTTGATTGAATATGCATTTTTGCATTGATGATTAATGGATTAAATTGATTGAGAATTCGTTATGCGATTTTCGTTGTTAATGGATTGCTTATTTTAAATTGGGAGTGAATTTGAATTAATGTCTGTTTTCGAATATTAAATGCAATTATATATGCTGTTGAAAAGAAAAGTTTTGTATTTAAATTTCAATAGATTCTATTGCATTCTGATGGCATTTATAATCTGAAAGGTTAAATTTGATTAAATGAAAGAAATCGATTTTTGGTTTGGAAAGCAAGTTAAATTGTTGTGATAAGTTAGAAAGTATAAAAATTGTGAATTTTTGTAAAAAAAAGAGTTTTTATTCCAAATAGAAATTTTGGGGGTCAACTCTTTGATATAACCCAAATTTGGGGAAAAATAAAAGCATGGACATTTTTGGGAAGTTTTGGATTTGGAGATGGAAAATTGGAGGCTTTGGCAGCTGAGACTGGGATTCTTCAGCCGATCTTGCCAGGAACGCGAGATCAAGTAGGATCCAACTCTCATTTCTAGTTTTTGTTTAAAATGAAAATGGGGGTTTTATCTTGGTTTAGATTCTCCTTCGAATGCCATGCTTATGATTTGTTTTGGTAAATTAACCAGCTTGGCTGGAAGTGTTCGAGGTGTTGTTAATTTCTCTTTTCCTTTGGGCGTTTGAAACCCTGGAGTGTTTGTTCAGGATGAGAAAACCACCAAGAAATTTGACATCAAACCCAGATTGTTTAACCGAGCTCATAGTAAATCGAAATTTAAATTCATGATGAAATTGTTATGGGCGTTCTTGTTTGTTTGCACCGAACTGTGTGTTCGAAGAAAATTTAAAATGCTTTGTTATCGCACTGGGCGTTTTGTGTTTAATTCCGAACTGTGCGTTATTTGTTTTGAAAAAAAAAATTTATACTTTATTTCGAGCTGGGTGTTCGTTTTTAGCTCGGCCTGGGCATTTGCTTTGTTATCGGGCTGGGTGAGATTTTAATGAAACCGGAACTGTGCATTTGAACCGAGGTTGGGGTCGGAGGGCGGGGAGCGGAGCTCCACCCGCTCCTCCTCCCCTCTCCCCCGCTCGCCCCTTGCTTCCCTTTCTCCCCGCGTGCTGGTTCTCGGTGTGTGTGTGGCCGTGTGCCTGCGGCTAACGGTGGTGGCCGCAGGGGCCGCGGTGGCCGCAGGGCGCCGCGGCACCTGCGGGCACCGCCGTGGCGCCGCCCACGAGAGCCCCTACGCCTGCGGCTAGGGTTAGGGCACAGCCGCCCTCGCCGCGAGTTCTAAGGCATTTTTTTTAATGCGTTTTCTAAATGCGTTTTTTTAAAATCATAGTTATAAAACATTTTTTTTTATGTGTTTTTTTGTATCATTCAAAAAAAAAAAATGCATAAGTTATGTAATGACATTTTGATGTATGTTATTTTAATGTTGAATATTCTAAAATGGGTTTTTTCTTTTAATATATGTTTTTCCCATTTAAAAAAAAAATGATTATCATATGTTGAATATTATTTTAATGATTAGTGTTAATTAGTTTTTAATTACGATTAAAGGTGGCATTAATCTTGTTTGTTAATTGGATATATACGAGGTAATTACTACTTGATGATGTTAAGTTTTATCGTAGAACATATCATTTGAGTAATTGAAAGGTAGTGAAATATTTATCGTTGGGCATTAGAAATTTGAACGATATGTCTTGAAAGTGATTATCTCCATTTAGATTCTCCTTCTACGTTTATATTTTCGTGATCCGTATTATGCATCTGGGATTGGAAATTATGAATCTGTAGAGGACGATTTTGAACTAGTAAAGCTATGATGTTTTGTTGGAGATTAAATATCTTATCTTAGTTGATTAATGGTTGTTTGAATTTAATTCATATGAATTGGTTAAGAACTCTTCATGGCTTAAACGGCCTGTTCGATGCTTTGAACCTTAGGAGTTAGAAAACCAGGAACGACTTATCCCTTGACAAGGTAGATAACTGTAATATGTTTTTAGATCATGTAGAAAACTTGATCGTTTTTAATGATTAAATCAATTTGAGAATTCATTGTCCTTTCTGATTATTGCATTGCGAGTTTAATTACTGTATTCGCTTTAATTTATGAAATGGCATGTTTTGCTTTGTAAGTAGGACCCTGTCGTATGGATGATTTGGTGTTCCTGTTTCAGTCCTCGAATTTTGAGTTGACTATGGTATTGTGATGTTGTCTTAGTTGGTTATATCCTCTTTGAGTGAGTCGAATAATGATTCGTGGTTAACCTTAGTTGTCCGGTCTCTAGTTAGAGCACCCTCAGTAAGTGATTAACCTTGAGTCGTGTTTGACCTGATGATTGTATCTTCTTGAACTCCGTTCGTCTTACCATGTGTATTCCGTGGTTTGAGTTCATTTGAGTCAGTCTAGTGTCGTATGGGAAAGTGGCTTTCGATTGGGGGCCGCGCCCAAAGTGGCTGCTGGGTAACCCGTCGAAAGTGAGTCTAATAAGTGATAACCTAAGTAGACTAGAAAATAATGTATATAGTAAGATGATTGTGCCTCACACATGAGACGGGTGCTATCATAGATTCGACATGCTGTGAGAAGGCCTGAAATGGCAAACTACCTTCCTTGTCATCACGAGAGGATGTGTGGGTCCACATGAGGCTTGGATGGGCCGGAAGTTCGGATTAGGTTGCCAGGGTTACCAGTGTATGGGCCGGGACCTATGAAGACTTGCCATGGTATCCATACCAGGTTGTGTGATGACACTTGTCCCTACGTTCGCTAGTGTGTTGTCGTTTTGTCCTGTTTGAGTACCTTTGTGAGTCGTCATTTCTGTCTCTGCCCTTGTGAGTGTCGGTTTCATGATTAGACCTTGGGTGGTGATGGTTCAGTTTTATGGATGCTCTCATGGACTCTTATGATATTAGCTTTGATTATGTTCAGCTGGATCCTGTTCTTCTTAAGGATCGTTTATGTATTTATGGACCGATGTGGTCATCTGTATATTGTTTATGTATCGCCTTGATGGCTGGATTGTATAGTGTAACCTCTTGTACTCTTAACCTTATTATTTATCCGAGGGGGTCTTGCAGTTGCGCAGACCCGGAGATGTAGCCCTTTAGGGGTGAACTCCGAGATCATTATGGTGTCATGTGATGTATTCTCTTATGGTTCCTTTATTCAGCTTTTCATGTATGATTTGCTTATGTTAAAATGGTTAAGTGGATAATTGGAATTAACTTTAAATGCTTATATTCAGTTCTATCTTGAATGCCATGTGGATCGAATGCATAATTGGTTGAGATGCGATTTATCGTAATGCATGTGTGAATTCGTCCTTTTAATGCAATAAGTTGGAATATGGAATAATGTAACTTAGAGTAATGAATTATACTCAGTTGTTGTTAAGAAATTAAATATGCTTGGAAAGATCTCGTGTTATGATGAAATCCTAATGTATTAGATTGTTAGATGTATAGTTTGTAATTTTAAACTGAAAAGCTTGGATGAGGTTGATGAATGGAACTTAATGGATGAATCCTTGTTATGATTTATATTTCCGTCCTTTGAAAGAAATTATCCTGCTTATGAATTATCTCATTATTAAGATATTCAGCTTAATGGATTAATTGCGTGAGTAAAGTGTATTATGAAAATTTAAGTAATCTCGTTGGGAAACTCTTTAGGAGATTGTCGTTAATGTCTTCCGCTATGTAATCTGAATCTTTGGTATCTTGTTGCATCTTATGTGTTGTAACTTTAAAAAAAAAAATTGCACTCTATTCTTGTAATTTTGGCTTATCCCTTCGGGGTTTCCTGGCGGGGCATTACATTTGGTATCAGAGCCCATGTTGCAAACATTGGGATCTCTGGTGTCGCGTGTGCCCTCTATTTGTGTGAGGTGTATCGACCTTATGTGTATGCTTGTCCTCCGTTTGCATGTGAGTGATTGAGCAGATCTTGACTGGTGTGTAACGTGTATGTTCACACCTTGTTTTCGTCTTCTTGATGTTGGTGTTTGAGTGCTTATTTGTGCATTATGTGCTTATTGATGTTTTGGTCTATGATTTCTCTTATTCTGAAAGAGAGTCGTATGTACCTTCCCTTATTGAGTGTTGTACTCTTTAGACTAACCCATTTGGGTCGGTCCGTGCTTGTCTTGAATCTGAAAGTGCGAATTGTGTTTGTTTAAGATTTTGAGCTAGCTTAGTGTTGTCCACTTGAGGGACTAGTATGGAAAATTATTGAATGCTTATTTTGTAGAAAATTAAATGATCATCACCATTCCACTCCTCTCTTCTTTCTGGAAATTAAAATGACTAGGATATGTGTAATTATCTTTGATTTGAGTTCCTGGTTTGCAAGAGAAAAGGGTGTGACTCCTTGAACCCTTGTATGAGCCTTATGTTGCTTATGTTTTTAGATTATTAAAAGGGCTTCGGGTTTAAAAATTTGTTTTGGTTATTGGGAGAAAACTATATGTGTACGTTTAAAGAATTCTCCATGTGTATGTTGTAGGAGTAGCATGATTAAATTCTACCTTAGAAAGGTGCATTGATATGCGAATAGATGAATCATGTGAAACTGCTTGGTTGGTAGAAGAAGTATTATAAGAGCATGTTATTGTAGCTTTGAGAAAGTATTAATGTGCTCCCTGAAAGATTGTGTATGTGTTTTCCGAAAGATTGTTTTATGTGTTTCATTAAACCAGTTTGATTGAAGATTTATTTTATCAAATGCTCCATTGAACTCGCTTTTGGGTATATGTAATTACCTTAATGTGTTAGAAAGTGTGAATGGAAAAAAGCTTGTTTGATGTGCATGCATTAGTATGTTTATTTGGGTAATAGCTTCTTGCTTATCTTTGATCGTAATGTGATTTCTAACCGGTTGCAATTATGACATGTGTCTGAATTGTATTATTATAAGTGAATGTTCTTATGAGGTCTTGCATTATCTAAGAGATTGCTTCTCTTGATCTCTATTTTGGTTGGAAAACTGGAACCTCCTGTTGCAACCATAATTGTTGGAAATGTATATTATAGCGTGATCTTGATTGATCTTGTGTCTTTGTAGGAAATAGTTTGGTTATCAAACTCTCTTTCCCTTCTCTTTGCCTAATCATGAGATTTTTAGAAATGGTATTATAGAGTGTTTATAAAACATGTGAAATTGTTGTTTGCTTTTGGCTTCATAGTGATAGATGAAAGTCTTAAGCTTGAGAAATGAATTTGCTTAGCTAATAATTTAGTTATGAATGCTTAGTAAGATTCGAGAAAGATGTAGGAATAATGTCATTTCCTCATATAATTGTGAATTGTAATAATTTCAGTACTTGAATCTAGAGTAAACTTGATCCAGTTAATTATGTAAAAAAAAAAAAAAAAAAAGCGTAATTGGAATCTTCCTTGTATAGATGTTAGCGTACTGAAAAGTACTCCCCGTAAATGTGATTGAACCAGTATTGGTGTATTGTGTGTATTGTAAGAAACCAGTGCTTATCTTGTGTGCCCATGGTTTGGTGAAGTAATCAACCATGGAGGATATGTTGCTTATGAGTATGGGAAACCATACTATTTATGTGATGTTGCTTAATTGTTTCCCTGCTGAGTACCAAACCTCGGGTTGTGGGTAACTCGGTATGTTAAGGGGTAGTATTCGAAGCGACCGTTCCTTGAATAGTATGGATTGGCGTGCGAGTAATGTCGACGCGAAGCGACTTTAGCTTCTCTACTTCGAGGAATGATATAGTTGTACTACTAAACTATATCAAGGTGTACTCAATACTTTCCCTTGCGATGAACCTATTTGCGTGGTTCATGAGTGCCAGCCTTATTCCTATCCTTTATTTGAGCATATAGATGGTAGTTTTTGTGCATATTGTTGGATTCTATTGGAGTATCTGTTGCCTTGTCTTCTTGAGAGGCGTGTTATTATTCTTACATAAGTTGCCAACTGGCCTGTGTTGGTAGACTTGTGGGTGGACCAGAGTCATGTATACCTCTGACTTACGGCGAGTATCCTTCTAGATACGTCGCTATGCGGGATGTGGCTTGCGCGTGCTTTTTCCGCGAGGTGCACTACCATGCGGGATACGTCCATTGTGTGTTTTCTCCACTTGGGGTATTGCCATGCCACGTGACGACGTGATGCGAGGTGATGTCGAGGTGCACACCGCCATGCCATGTGGATAGTGTGACTATGTCGCACCACATGATGAGCTACTACAATAGCTAGTCAGTTGTTCCTTCCTTCCTCGTTGGTGGCTAGATGCTAGTCACACAGTGCTGTTATGTGCAGTTGTGATATTCTTTATATTTCTTTGGGGATCAGCAATTTATTTTACCTTGACTTTGAAGGTTTGGCCATGATCTTGTGATCTTTTGCACTTTGATTTGGTGTTGAAATTCCGGATTATTTTCTTACCTTATTGTTGGAATTGAGGATTTATTACCTTTATTCTTCTGTACTTTGGTGGCTGAACTGGTTTATCCTTATTGTTTTCGGATGCTGATCTTGTGTCGAGATGTGAAATTCCTCTCCAAGGACGTATGATACGGAATTGGTAGAGTGTGTGCGAGGAAGTTGTTGTAGGGAACCGTGAGGATAGGGGGTATGTGAGGCTATGACGCAGCTAGTACCCACTACCTACCTATGTGTGGTGACTATCTCTTGGAGGCTAACCACCTTGTACAACAAGGGATATTCACAAAGGTCTTGTATGGAAGGTAGCACCGCTATGGTGTGCCTAGCACCATCGAGCCTTTGAGTGAGATATTGGATATTTATGATCATATTGTAGTTCTGAGATCAGGCATAGAGATGCTGATCGTGCATGTTATCCTTGACCGAGCATTAGACATGCTCCCATGTGGCCTTTTCTGTTATGCATTCCAGTTATGTGGATGGTTATTATTTGTATCATGGAGTAAATTGTGTTAACTTGTCGCTATGTTATGGGACATAGTCATTGGAAGGTTTTCTTATGCCTGGCAAGTGTAACAATTGAGTTATTTATGTTGCTCTTATTTCATAAAAGTTAATTTGGTTGTAGAAATCAATGTTTGGAGTTAGTTCTATTTGATAAAATCTTATGATAAAGATGGATTGGTAAAGGAAATTGATCATTATGGCATGTTTTCTGTCATTTTTGATCGATGATTATGGTAATTGTGGTTTACCTCTTTAAAATGCTTTAATTTGATGTTACTAAAGGAAGAAAATTCTTGGTTCTTTGCTATGATTGCGGATAATTCCTAGAATATTTTATGGAATGTATGGGTTTAGTTGTATCTCGCCAATGGATTATGGCGTTTGTAAAAGATTTAGCAATAATATTTCATTTATTTATGGAAAGATTTCTATGTGCAATTTGATCTTTGTTGAATGAGTTTCAGGGCTAATGCGTACAACATGTTCTCCATCTAGCCTTACGACTTCCAGGAGTAAGTCGGAACCTAGGGGGGGAGAATGTAGTACCCCTACCGTAATCTACTTCTAACCTTGGTTTAATCTAGATTGGTTATCGTAATATTATGATTAATGTCAGATGTTGATTTTATGCATAGCTATTGATGTGGTTCTCACACTAGTTGTATGCAGGTTATTCAGTGTACCTATTTCGTGATTTTAGTATCGGACTAACGCTTTCATTAGATTTTATAAAAGTATGCATGTATGATCGTTGGTTGCAGGAGATTTCAGGTATGAAGTCGCATGAGTGCGAGGTTCGTCGTCACCTGGTTTTGCAGGTTTGAGTATACCCTTTTAATCCCTAGAGTTGGATTAGGTGGTCGTATGACCCTAGTCAACCTTAGTCGTGCTCAAGTGAGCATCGCCAGTCGTCGTCAGTAATCCCTTCTTGTTTGGGTTTGCGAGTCGTCTGTTGGTTGACTTTCTCGATTTGCATGCTTGGTGTGCATGGTTAAATTGGTTAATTAGTCCTTAGTAATTATCTTGATTGAATATGCATTTTTGCATTGATGATTAATGGATTAAATTGATTGAGAATTCGTTATGCGATTTTCGTTGTTAATGGATTGCTTATTTTAAATTGGGAGTGAATTTGAATTAATGTCTGTTTTCGAATATTAAATGCAATTATATATGCTGTTGAAAAGAAAAGTTTTGTATTTAAATTTCAATAGATTCTATTGCATTCTGATGGCGTTTATAATCTGAAAGGTTAAATTTGATTAAATGAAAGAAATCGATTTTTGGTTTGGAAAGCAAGTTAAATTGTTGTGATAAGTTAGAAAGTATAAAAATTGTGAATTTTTGTAAAAAAAAGAGTTTTTATTCCAAATAGAAATTTTGGGGGTCAACTCTTTGATATAACCCAAATTTGGGGAAAAATAAAAGCATGGACATTTTTGGGAAGTTTTAGATTTGGAAATGGAAAATTGGAGGCTTTGGCAGCTAAGACTGGGATTCTTCAGCCGATCTTGCCAGGAACGCGAGATCAGGTAGGATCCAACTCTCATTTCTAGTTTTTGTTTAAAATGAAAATGGGGGTTTTATCTTGGTTTAGATTCTCCTTCGAATGCCATGCTTATGATTTGTTTTGGTAAATTAACCAGCTTGGCTGGAAGTGTTCGAGGTGTTGTTAATTTCTCTTTTCCTTTGGGCGTTTGAAACCCTGGAGTGTTTGTTCAGGATGAGAACACCAAGAAATTTGACATCAAACCCAGATTGTTTAACCGAGCTCATAGTAAATCGAGATTTAAATTCATGATGAAATTGTTATGGGCGTTCTTGTTTGTTTGCACCGAACTGTGTGTTCGAAGAAAATTTAAAATGCTTTGTTATCGCACTGGGCGTTTTGTGTTTAATTCCGAACTGTGCGTTATTTGTTTTGAAAAAAAAAATTTATACTTTATTTCGAGCTGGGTGTTCGTTTTTAGCTCGGCCTGGGCGTTTGCTTTGTTATCGGGCTGGGTGAGATTTTAATGAAACCGGAACTGTGCATTTGAACCGAGGTTGGGGTCGGAGGGCGGGGAGCGGAGCTCCACCCGCTCCTCCTCCCCTCTCCCCCGCTCGCCCCTTGCTTCCCTTTCTCCCCGCGTGCTGGTTCTCGGTGTGTGTGTGGCCGTGTGCCTGCGGCTCACGGCGGTGGCCGCAGGGCGCCGCGGCACCTGCGGGCACCGCCGTGGTGCCGCCCACGAGAGCCCCTACGCCTGCGGCTAGGGTTAGGGCACAGCCGCCCTCGCCGCGAGTTCTAAGGCATTTTTTTTAATGCGTTTTCTAAATGCATTTTTTTAAAATCATAGTTATAAAACGTTTTTTTTTATGTGTTTTTTTGTATCATTCAAAAAAAAAAAATGCATAAGTTATGTAATGACATTTTGATGTATGTTATTTTAATGTTGAATATTCTAAAATGGGTTTTTTCTTTTAATATATGTTTTTCCCATTTAAAAAAAAAATGATTATCATATGTTGAATATTATTTTAATGATTAGTGTTAATTAGTTTTTAATTACGATTAAAGGTGGCATTAATCTTGTTATGTTAATTGGATATATACGAGGTAATTACTACTTGATGATGTTAAGTTTTATCGTAGAACATATCATTTGAGTAATTGAAAGGTAGTGAAATATTTATCGTTGGGCATTAGAAATTTGAACGATATGTCTTGAAAGTGATTATCTCCATTTAGATTCTCCTTCTACATTTATATTTTCGTGATCCGTATTATGCATCTGGGATTGGAAATTATGAATCTGTAGAGGACGATTTTGAACTAGTAAAGCTATGATGTTTTGTTGGAGATTAAATATCTTATCTTAGTTGATTAATGGTTGTTTGAATTTAATTCATATGAATTGGTTAAGAACTCTTCATGGCTTAAACGGCCTGTTCGATGCTTTGAACCTTAGGAGTTAGAAAACCAGGAACGACTTATCCCTTGACAAGGTAGATAACTGTAATATGTTTTTAGATCATGTAGAAAACTTGATCGTTTTTAATGATTAAATCAATTTGAGAATTCATTGTCCTTTCTGATTATTGCATTGTGAGTTTAATTACTGTATTCGCTTTAATTTATGAAATGGCATGTTTTGCTTTGTAAGTAGGACCCTGTCGTATGGATGATTTGGTGTTCCTGTTTCAGTCCTCGAATTTTGAGTTGACTATGGTATTGTGATGTTGTCTTAGTTGGTTATATCCTCTTTGAGTGAGTCGAATAATGATTCGTGGTTAACCTTAGTTGTCAGGTCTCTAGTTAGAGCACCGTCAGTAAGTGATTAACCTTGAGTCATGTTTGACCTGATGATTGTATCTTCTTGAACTCCGTTCGTCTTACCATGTGTATTCCGTGGTTTGAGTTCGTTTGAGTCAGTCTAGTGTCGTATGGGAAAGTGGCTTTCGATTGGGGGCCGCGCCCAAAGTGGCTGCTGGGTAACCCGTCGAAAGTGAGTCTAATAAGTGATAACCTAAGTAGACTAGAAAATAATGTATATAGTAAGATGATTGTGCCTCACACATGAGACGGGTGCTATCATAGATTCGACATGCTGTGAGAAGGCCTGAAATGGCAAACTACCTTCCTTGTCATCACGAGAGGATGTGTGGGTCCACATGAGGCTTGGATGGGCCGGAAGTTCGGATTAGGTTGCCAGGGTTACCAGTGTATGGGCCGGGACCTATGAAGACTTGCCATGGTATCCATACCAGGTTGTATGATGACACTTGTCCCTACGTTCGCTAGTGTGTTGTCGTTTTGTCCTGTTTGAGTACCTTTGTGAGTCGTCATTTCTGTCTCTGCCCTTGTGAGTGTCGGTTTCATGATTAGACCTTGGGTGGTGATGGTTCAGTTTTATGGATGCTCTCATGGACTCTTATGATATTAGCTTTGATTATGTTCAGCTGGATCCTGTTCTTCTTAAGGATCGTTTATGTATTTATGGACCGATGTGGTCATCTGTATATTGTTTATGTATCGCCTTGATGGCTGGATTGTATAGTGTAACCTCTTGTACTCTTAACCTTATTATTTATCCGAGGGGGTCTTGCAGTTGCGCAGACCCGGAGATGTAGCCCTTTAGGGGTGAACTCCGAGATCATTATGGTGTCATGTGATGTATTCTCTTATGGTTCCTTTATTCAGCTTTTCATGTATGATTTGCTTATGTTAAAATGGTTAAGTGGATAATTGGAATTAACTTTAAATGCTTATATTCAGTTCTATCTTGAATGCCATGTGGATCGAATGCATAATTGGTTGAGATGCGATTTATCGTAATGCATGTGTGAATTCGTCCTTTTAATGCAATAAGTTGGAATATGGAATAATGTAACTTAGAGTAATGAATTATACTCAGTTGTTGTTAAGAAATTAAATATGCTTGGAAAGATCTCGTGTTATGATGAAATCCTAATGTATTAGATTGTTAGATGTATAGTTTGTAATTTTAAACTGAAAAGCTTGGATGAGGTTGATGAATGGAACTTAATGGATGAATCCTTGTTATGATTTATATTTCCGTCCTTTGAAAGAAATTATCCTGCTTATGAATTATCTCATTATTAAGATATTCAGCTTAATGGATTAATTGCGTGAGTAAAGTGTATTATGAAAATTTAAGTAATCTCGTTGGGAAACTCTTTAGGAGATTGTCGTTAATGTCTTCCGCTATGTAATCTGAATCTTTGGTATCTTGTTGCATCTTATGTGGTGTAACTTTAAAAAAAAAAATTGCACTCTATTCTTGTAATTTTGGCTTATCCCTTCGGGGTTTCCTGGCGGGGCATTACAAGCATTTAGCATTTAGCATTTTTAGCATTTTTCATTTTTCATTTTCCATTTTAGCATTTAGCATTTTAGCGTTTTAGCATTTTAGTATTTATCATTTTTGCATTTTTGCATTTTATTATTTAGCATTTTTGCATTTTTGCATTTTAGCATTTTAGCATTTTCGCATTTAGTATTTTAGCATTTTGCATTTTAACATTTTAGCATTTAGCATTTTAGCATTTTACCATTTTACCATTTAGTATTTTAGCATTATTGAATTTTAGAATTTTAGCATTTTGCATTTTAGCATTTTGCATTTTAGCATTTTAGCATTTAGCATTTTAGCATTTTAGCATTTAGAATTTTAGCATTTAGCATTTTAGCATTTACCATTTTAGAATTTTAGAATTTTGTATTTTGCATTTTGCATTTTAGTATTTTAGCATTTTTCCATTTTTGCATTTTAACATTTTAGCATTTAGCATTTAGCGTTTTAGCATTGTGCATTTTAGCATTTTTGAATTTTGCATTTTAGTATTTAGCATTTTAGCATTGTAGCATTTATCATTTTATCATTTTAGCATTTTGAATTTTAGTATTTATCATTTTTACTTTTTGCATTTTAGTATTTAGCATTTTAGAATTTTAGCATTTTTGCATTTTAGCATTTTAGCGTTTTGCATTTTACGTTTTGCATTTCTCATCTAAACCACTTATGCATTCGATCAAAAGGCATTCAAAAAAGGACTGCATATAAGCATTTAAAGTTAATTCCATTTATCCACTTATCCATTCTAACATAAGCTATTCATACATGATAATGTTGAATAAGGGAAACATAAGAGAATAACATCACATAACACCATAATGATCTCGGAGTTCACCCCTAAAGGGCTACATCTTTGGGTCTGCTCAACTGCAAGACCCCTCTGATAATTAATAAAGTTAGGAATACAGGAGGTTACACCGTTACAATCCGGCCATCAAGGCAAAACATAAACAATATACAAGCGACCGGATCGGTCAATAAATACATAAACGATCCTTGCAAAGGAAAGGATCCAACTGAACATAATCAAAGCTAAAACAAAAGTCCATTGGAGCATCCATAAAACTGAGTCATCACCACCCAAGGTCTAACATGAAACCAATAATCACAAGGGCAAAGACAATAGGATGACCCACAAACGTGCTCCTAATAGGACAAAAATGACAACACACTAGTGAACGTAGGGACAAGTGTCATCACACAACCTGGTACGGTTACCATGGAAAGTCTTCATAGGTCCCAGCCCCATACATTGGGTTACCCTGGCAACCTAATCCAAGCCTCCAGCCCATCCAGGCCTCGTGTGGACCCACACATCCTCTCGTGAAGACAAGGATGATGGTTTGCCATTTCAAGCCTTCTCATAGCATGTCAAGTCTGGGTAAGCACTCGTCCCATGTGTGAGGCACAATTATCTTACTTGGAGATTAAATTCTAATCTACTGATAGGTTATCACTTATTAGACTCACTTTCGACGGGTTACCCAGCAGCCACTTTGGGCGTGGCCCCTAATCGAAAGCCACTTTCCCATACGACACTAGACAAAACTAGGACGAACTCAAAAACTAGGGAATACACATGGTCAGATGAACGGAGATCAAGAAGGAGGGAACAACTGTAATGCCCCGCCAGGAAACCCCAAAGGGATTAAGCCATAACACAAGAATAGAGTGCAATAATTTTATTTTTTTTAAAAGTTACACCACATTAAGATACAACAAGATATCAAAGATTCAGATTACATAGTGGAAGACATCAACTAACACCTAAAGAGTTTCCCAATGAGATTACTTAAATATCACAATTCACTTAACTCACACAATTAATCCAATAAGCTGCTAATCTAACAACGAGATAATTCTTGATCAGGGTAATTTCTTTCAAAGGATGGAAATGTAAATCACAAGCAAGGATTCATCATTAAGATCCATTCATAATCCTCATTCAAGCTTTTCATTTAAAATTACAAGCCATACATCTAATATATTCTAACACACTAAAATTGCATCAAAACATAAGAGATCTTTTCAAGCATACTTAATTTCCTTACAACAACTGAATATATCCATTACTCTAAGTTACATTCTTTCATATTCGAATTCATTGCATTAAAGAGACGATTGCATACATGCATCTACGATAAATCTCATCTACACCACTTATGCATTTGATCAACATGGCATTCAAGAAGGGACTGAATATAAGCATTTAAAGTTAATTCCATTTTATCCACTTAACCATTCTAACATAAGATAATCATACATGATAAAGCTGAATAAAGGAAACATAAGAGAATACATCACATAACACCATAATGACCCCTCTAATAATTAATAAAGTTAAGAATACAAGAGGTTACACCATTTACAATCCAACCATCAAGGCGAAAGATAAACAATATACAAACGACCGCACCGGTCAATAAATACATAAACGATCCCTGAAAAGAACAGGATCTAGCTGAACATATTCAAAGCTAATACAAAGGTCCAGGAGAGCTTCCATAAAACTAAGTCATCACCACCCAAGGTCTAACAGGAGACTGATACTCACAAGGGCATAGACAAAAGGATGACCCACAAAGGTACTCTTAACAGGACAAAACGACAACACACTAGCGAACATAGGGACAAGTGTCGTCACACAACCTGGTATGGTTACCATGGCAAGTCTTCATAGGTCTCAGCCCCATACACTGGGTCACCCTGGCAACCTAATCCGAGCTTCCGGCCCATCCAAGCCTCATGTGGACCCACACATCCTCTCGTGAAGACAAGGATGATGGTTTGCCATTTCAGGCCTTCTCACAGCATGTCGAGTCTATGCTAGCACTCATCCCATGTGTGAGGCACATTTATCTTACTTAGAGATTACATTCTAATCTACTGTTAGGTTATCACTTATTAGACTCACTTTCGACGGGTTACCCAGCAGCCACTTTGGCCGCGGCCCCCAATCGAAAGCCACTTTCGCATACGACACTAGACTATACTCAGACGAACTCAAAACCAAGGAATAGACATGGTCAGATGAACGGAGCTCAAGAAGGGAGAGACAATCATCTGGTCAAACACGACTCAAGGATGATCACTTACTGACGGTACTCTAACTAGAGACCTGACAAACTAAGGTTAACCATGAATCATCCTTCAACTCACACAAAGAGGATATGACCAACTACAACAACACCACAAAACAACAGTCAACTCGGAACCGAGGATTGAAACAGGTACCCCAAGTCAATCCATATGACAGGGTCCTACCAAACAAAGCAAAACATGCCATTTCATAATCAAAAGCGAATACAAAAATTAAACTCGCATAGGAATATTCAACAGATACAATCTTTCCGAATTGATCTAATCATTAAAAGTCGATCAAGTTTTCTACAAGATCTAAATCAGATAACAGTTATCTACCTCAACTAGGGATAAGTTGTTCTTGATTTTCTAACTCTCTAAGGTTCAAAGCATCGAACCGACATATAAAGCCATAATGAGTTCTTAAACCAATACATATTAATTAAACTCAGACAACCATTAATCAAATAAATAAGATATTTAATCTCCAACAAAACATCATTAACATACTGGTCCAAAACCGACCTCTACAGTTTCATATATTTTCAAACCCAGATACTCTATACGGATCACGGAATATTAATATAAAAAAAGAAATCCAATTGTAGATACTCATTCCCAAAAGCACATCGTTTAAATTCAAATACCCAATGATAAATATTTCACTACTTCTCAATTACTCAAATGATATGTTCTAAGATAATATTTAACATCATCAATTAGTAATTACATCGTACTTCAACGATTTTCCAATAACATAATATTCTATTTTGTTTTTAAACAATACTACCTCAAATAGCCATCTTCCCTAATCAGCTAGAAGGTAAGATACAAGTTTACTGGATCAAGATCAATTAGAATATAATCGATAATATCCAATTGCAAAATTACATTGTAGAACTTAAGTGGAAGGGGTGCATAAATCATTAAATGGAATTGAATAATGATCAACTTATAAACTCCATTACAGACTTAATCTATATCCAATTAACATTAATCAAGATTAATGCCACCTTAATCATAATAAAGAAACTAATTAAAACTTATTCATTAAAATAATATTTACAAATATTATATGCATTTTTTTTTTTTTAATAATAAAAAAAAATACATAAAAAAACATTTAAAAAAAAAAAAAAACTAATTTAAAATAGCATTTTAGAAAGGGGCTAGGGCGGGCCCCACCTCCCAATGGGGACGACTGGTGCCCAAACCCTAGCCGAGGGTAAATATACTTGCAGGTGGCACCACGGCGGATATGCACGGGCAGTGCAACAATGGTGCCCGCAGGTCCCGCGGTGCCTTGCGGCCACCACCGTGAGCCGCAGTCACTGGTGGACACGAGCAGAGGTAAGGGGGTGAGTGGGGGAGGGGAGGAGGAGCATGTGGAGCTCCACTCCCCGCCCTCCAAACCCCAAATGAAAATCATTTCAAAACCAACGCCCAGCTCAATAAAGAAATAATATTGTTCAAAGATTAACGCACGGGTTCGAATAAAACCAAACGCACAGACCAGGTTTTAATATATATATATTTTTTAAAACACACAGTCCGAAAACTAAAACAAACACCCATCACCAAAATTTGATAAGAAATTTCGATTCAATATAAATTCGATTTAAAAGGGATTGGTTCGGTATCAAGTTCTTTGGTGAATTTCATCCTTTCTTGACACAAAGGGGTTTTCAAACACCCAAACAGCAATGAGGAATAACACACCTCAATTAAAGTTTCCAGCCAAACTCATAATGGACAATCAAATTGTTTTCTTGAAGATCAAAAGCAAACAGCATAGATCTAGACCCATAAATCCAAATTTAAATCTGATGACAATATTTAAAAGATTGGATTTTGCCAACAATCAATTTCACCCAACAAACCATTTCAAAACAACAAGGAAGAACAGTTAAGGTGAATCCTACCTCCATACGCATTCCTGGAATAGCTGAAGGAGAGCCCAATCCTGCCAGATCCAGAAGAACTTTCTTCCTCCCAAAAACCCCCAATTTCATCCAAAAATATTTTCCAACCAAAAATTCTCCAAAAAATGTCCATCCCCAAAATTTTCCCAAATTTTGGGTTATATGGAAGAGTTGACCAAAAATTCCATTTTTGGAATTAAATTTTTATTTACAAATAATTCTCCAAATTAATACTTTTCTAACTATAGCAACAAATTAACTTGCTTTTCAAATCCAAAATTGATTTCCTCATATAATTAAATTTAACCTTTCTAATTTCAGAAGCCAACAGAATACAATTAAATCTTTTGCGATAAAATACAAAAACTTTCTTTTCAACAGCATATACAAAATGCATTTAATATTCAAAATCAGTCATTTAATCGAACTTACTCCCAATTTAAAATAAGCAATTCATATCAACAAAAATCACATAACGAAATCCCAATTACTTTAGTCCATTGATCTGTAATGTACAAATATATATTTAATCAAGATAATTACTAAGGACTAATTAATCAATTTAACCATACACACCAAGCACGCAAACCGAGAAGGTCAACCAAATAGATGACTCGCAAATCCAACAAAAAGGGATTACCGACGATCACTGACGATGCTCAGTTGAGCACGACTAAGGTCAACTAGGGTCTTACGACCACCTAATCCAACTCTAATTATAAAAGAGGTACACTCAAACCTGCAAATCGAGGTGAAGACGAACCCCGCACTCATGCGGCATTGTACCTGAAATTTCCTGCAACCAAGAGTCATACATGCATACATATATAAAATTACTGAAAGCGTTAGCCCGATATTAATACCATGAAATAGGAACACTAAACAACTAGCATATAACTAGTGTGAAAACCACATCAACAGCTATGCATTAAATCAAACATCTGATTATAATCATTATATTATGATAAACTAACTAAGATAAAACTGAGATTAGAAATTGATTAGGGCAGGGGTACTACAACAACCATCTGGTCAAACATGACTCAAACGAGGTACACTTACTGATAGTACTCTAACCAGAGACCTAACCAACCATGGTCAAATACGAATCATCATTCGACACGCACACAAAGGATATGACCAATACAACACTACCACAAAACAACAGTCAACTCGGAATCGAGGACTGAAATAGGTACCCCAAATCAATCCATACAATAGGGTCCTATCAAACAAGCATGACTTGCCATTACATAAGCAAAAGTGAATACAGAAATTAAACTCGTATAGGGAATATTCAGCAGATACAATCTTTTCTGAATTGATCTAAACATTAAAAGTCGATCAAGTTTTCTACATGATCTATGTTTCCAAAAATACACTAGCAGGAAATAATCATTGCAAGGTGAATACAATATCACAATTTGCAATAGCACCATTGTCTATTTCTCAAACAGAGGAAAAATATAAATTAACCATTCATTTTACTAAATGAGAATACCAGTAACTAAACAATTTTCCCAAATGATACTTAATTAAATTTCCAAAAGCACATCGTTTAAATTCATAATGTCCAAGGGTTAAATATTCATTTATAACATTTCCAGATGGCCTATATCATTAAAACCTTCAAACCATATATATTCTTGAATAAAGTATGATTTATCTCAAAAAAATTTCCAATATAAACAATATTTCATCTTTTTCAAAAGATGCTCCCCTAATATTATAGGTCCAAAAGTATTAAATATTAATTCATAAATATTTATAAACCTACGGTTAATAAAATATACACAATTAATATTTAATATTGCATAATAATCCAATTAAGTATTAATCAACATATATACATTTATTCCCATTGATAAATATATATTAATATTAATTAATAATTAATGACACTTTATAAAAAAAAAAATTTTAAAACTAATAAATTTATTTATTAATTTTTATTTTTTTTAACTAAAAAAATAATTAAAAAAAATACAAATTTAAAAAGGGGGGGGTTTCCACGTGGACCCCACGTGGTCCCCATGGGAGCTCATGCAACCCCAAAAGGGGAAGCACTACTTCCCAAGGGAGCATGCAGCATCCCCAAAGGGAGTGTTGTTGTTCCCAAAGGGAAGCACGCAGCACCCCTTGGGGTGCACTACTATCCCAATGGGATACGCAGCTCCCTCTTGGGGTTGCCCCAAAAATTTTAGCAATTATTTTATTTTTAAAATTTCTTTTTAAAAAAAAATCACTGTTAAAAAAAAATCAACAGTTCCAACCAGTCTCAGCAAAGACTAAAATAATTAAATTTTATTTATTCTCCATTGCAATTCCAAAGAAAACTTAGATTCTCTTAAACTAATAGCATATTTGCCAAATAAGATCTATTAACCTCCATATATTCAACCACAATAGATATCTCTGATTTAAAGCATGAAATTGAAGGTATTCATATGGAACTTAATTTTTATTTTATTTTTAAAACAACATAGAAATTTCTAGAATATGAGAGGTTTTCAAACTTGAAAGGATAATTCTTTTGGGCATAACAAAGCTCATTTTCCATGCAAGGATGCAAACAATAAACCAATACCAACTAATTCCACAATGATTCATAAGCTTGAGGCAATCAATGGAGAAATTAAAACCAAATAGCATAAAAAACATCCAATGCCCATTTTTTTTAAATTTAAACAATAACTAACTGATAACCAGAATTCTTACCTCAGTAAGCATTCCTGGAAAGGATCTGATGAAGAGCCCCAACCTGCAGCTCAAGAAATCCTTCTCCTTCCAAAACCCCCAAATTTCATCCCAAAAATATTTTTCCAACAAAACATTTTTCCAAAAATATCCATCCCCCAAAATTTTCCAAAAGTCTAAGTTATAAGGAAGAGTTGACCAAAATTTCATTTTTTTGGAATAAAATTTTTATTTAAAAATAATTCCCAAAAATTACTATTTTCCAACTATATCAACAAATTAAATTGTTTTTCAATTGAAAATTGATTTCTCACTCAACTAAAATTTAACCTTTCTATCAAAAATGCTAAAAGATTAAATTAATTCTATTTCAATTAAATTTAAATCTTTCTTTTTTAGCAACATAAACATAACAAATTTAATATTAAAATTAACTATTTAATTAAACTTGCTCCCAATTTAAATCGAGCAATTCAAATGAACGATAATTCACATAAAGAAATCTTGATTAATTTAGTCCATTAATATTTAATTCACAAATACATATTTAATCAAATTGAATACTAAGGACTAATTAATCAATTTAACCATACACACGAAGCACGCAAACGCTTTCAGTAAATTTTATATATGTATGCATGTATGACTCTTGGTTGCAGGATATTTCAGGTACAATGCCGCATGAGTGCGAGGTTCGTCTTCACTTGGTTGTGCAGGTTTGAGTGTACCTCCTTTAATCTTTAGAGTTGGATTAGGTGGTCGTAAGACCCTAGTTGACCTTGTCGTACTCAAGTGAGTATCGCCAGTCATCGTCGGTTATCCCTTTTTGTTTGGGTTTGCGAGTCATCTATTTGGTTGACCTTCTCGGTTTGCATGCTTGGTGTGTTTGGATAAATCTTTCTTTTTTAACAACATAAACATAACAAATTTAATATTAAAATTAACTATTTAATTGAACTTGCTCCCAATTTAAATCGAGCAATTCAAATCAGCGATAATTCACATAAAGAAATCTTGATTAATTTAGTCCATTAATCTTTAATTCACAAATACATATTTAATCAAATTGAATACTAAGGACTAATTAATCAATTTAACCATACACACGAAGCACGCAAACCAAGAAAGTCAACCAAACAGATGACTCGCAAACCCAACAAAAAGGGGATACCGACGACAACTGACGATGCTCACTTGAGCATGACTATGGTCAACTAGGGTCTTACGACCACCTAACCCAACTCTAAGGATAAAAGAGGTACATTCAAACTTGCAAATCTAGGTGAAGAAGAACCTCGCACTCATGTGGCGTTGTACCTAAAATCTCCTGCAACCAAGAGGCATACATGCATACATATATAAACTTAATGAAAGCGTTAGCCTGATATTAATACCATGAAATAGGAACACTAAACAACTTGCATACAACTAGTGCGAAAACCACATCGACAGCTATGCATTAAATCAACCATCTAACTATAACATTATATTAAGATAAACTAACCAAGATTAAACTAAGATTAGAAATTGATTAGGGCAGGGGTACTACACACTTTCGCATTTTAGTATTTACCATTTTAGCAATTTAGCATTTACCATTTTAGCATTTTTGCATTTTAGCATTTTAGTATTTTGCATTTTAGCATTTTTTCATTTTTCATTTTAGCATTTTAGCATTTTAGCATTTTAGCATTTAGTATTTAGCATTTTAGCATTTTTGCATTTTAGCATTTAGCATTTTAGCATTTTAGCATTTAGCATTTTTGCATTTTGCATTTTGCATTTTACATTTTGCATTTTGCATTTTGCATTTTGCATTTTAGCATTTTAGCATTTTCGCATTTAGCATTTTAGAATTTTTGCATTTTTACATTTTAGCATTTTAGCATTTTGCATTTTAGCTTTTTAGCATTTTAGCATTTAGCATTTAGCATTTTAGAATTTTAGCATTTAGCATTTTAGTATTTAGCATTTTAGCATTTTAGCATTTAGCATTTTTTCATTTTGCATTTTGCCTTTTAGTATTTAGGATTTTTGCATTTTGCATTTTAGCATTTTATCCTTTTAGCAGTTTAGCGTTTTAGCATTTTTGCATTTTAGCATTTAGCTTTTTAGCATTTTAGCAATTTAGCATTTATGCATTTTAGCATTTTAGCATTTAGCATTTTAGCATTTTAGCATTTATGCATTTTAGCATTTTGCATTTTAGCATTTTGCATTTTCGCATTTTTGCATTTTAGCATTTTAGTATTTAGCATTTTAGCATTTTAGCATTTAGCATTTATGCATTTTACCTTTTTGTATTTTAGCATTTAGGCATTTTAACATTTAGCATTTTAGCATTTTGCACTTTAGCATTTTACATTTTGCATTTTGCATTTTGCATTTTGCATTTTGCATTTAAGCATTTAGGATTTTGCACTTTGCATTTTAGCATTTTATCCTTTTAGTAGTTTAGCATTTTAGCATTTTTGCATTTTAGCATTTAGCATTTTAGCATTTTATCAATTTAGCATTTATGCATTTTAGCATTTTAGCATTTAGCATTTTAGCATTTTAGCATTTTGCATTTTTGCATTTTTGCATTTTAGCATTTTAGTATTTAGCATTTTAGCATTTTATCATTTAGCATTTATGCATTTTACCATTTTTCATTTTAGCATTTAGGCATTTTAGCATTTTGCATTTTAGCATTTTAGCATTTAGCATTTTAGCATTTTAGCATTTAGCATTTTAGCATTTTTACATTTTAGCATTTTAGAATTTTGTATTTTATTATTTAGCATTTTAGCATTTTAGCATTTAGCATTTTTGCATTTTTGCATTTTTGCATATTTGCATTTTTGCATTTTTGCATTTAGCATTTTACCATTTTAGCATTTTAGTATTTAGAATTTTAGCATTTTAGCATTTAGCATTTTAGCATTTTTGTATTTTTGTATTTTAGCATTTTTGCATTTTAGCATTTTAGTATTTAGCATTTTAGCATTTTAGCATTTAGCATTTTTGTAGTACCCCTGCCCTAATCTATCTCTAACCTTGGTTTAATCTTGATTAGTTTATCTTAATATAATGTTAAAGTGAGATGTTTGATTTGACGCATAGCTGTTGATGTGGTTTTCACACTAGTTGTATGCAAGTTGTTAGTGTTCCTATTTCGTGGTATTAACATCGGGCTAATGCTTTTATTAAATTTTATATATGTATGCATGTATGACTCTTGGTTGCAGGGAATTTCAGGTACAACGCCGCATGAGTGTGAGGTTCATCTTCACCTGGATGTGCAGGTTTGAGTGTACCTTTTAATCCTTAGAGTTGGATTAGGTGGTCGTAAGACCCTAGTAGATCTTGTCATGCTCAAGTGAGCGTCATCAGTCGTCGTCGGTAATCCCTTGTTGTTTGGGTTTGCGAGTCATCTGTTTGGTTGACCTTCTCGGTTTGCGTGCTTGGTGTGTTTGGATAAATTGTTTAATTAGTCCTTAATAATCATCTTGTTTAAATATGTATTTGTGCATTAGAGGTTAATGGATTAAATTAATCGGGAATTCGTAATGCGATTTTCGTTGTTTATGAATTGCCTATTTTAAATTGGGAGTAAATTCGATTAAATGACTGATCTTGAATATTTAATGCATTTTATATATGTTGTTGAAAAAGAAATTTTTGTATTTTATCGCAATAGATTGATTGTATTCTATTGGCTTTTAAAATTTGAAAGATTAAATTTGGTTAAATGTGGGAAATCGATTTTTTATTGAAAAAGAAAGTTATTGTTGCAATAGTTAGAAAAGGAATTAAATTTTGAGTATTATTTGTAAATAAAAATTTTAATTCCAAAAATGGAATTTTTTGGTCAACTCTTCCATATAACCCAAATTTGGGGAAATTTGGAGGGGATGGACAAAATTGGAGAAGATTTTGGTTGGATATTTTTTTTGGAGGTTTTGGGAAGAAATGATGCTGGATCTGACAGGTGGGCTCTCCTTCAGCCATTCCAGGATTGCGTATTAAGGTAGGATTCTGAACTACCTTTCTTGTTGCCAAATCCAATCTTTGATTGCTTTCAGTTTTAAATTGGATTTGTGAGTTTAAATCCATGTTTTAGCTGTGTTCTTCAAGAAAATGCATGGCTGTATCATTATGTTAAAATGGATTATCTTGCCATGTCTGGTTTTCTCTTTGCTTAATAAAAATAAATTTGTTTGAGGCGTGTTATCCCTCATTGTTGTTGGGCGTTTGAAACCCCTTCGTATTTAGGGAAGAATGGAATCACCAAAGAAATGGCTATCAAAACACAGATTGTTTAAAACGAACTTATTAATGGAGCCTCTGCGTTTTTTAATCAAAATTTACTATTAAATTTTAGTGGGGGGGCGTTTTGTTTTATTAGCATCGAACTGTGCGTGTTTTTTATGCTTAATGAACTGAGGGTTTGGGGTGGAGGGCGGGGAGCGGAGCTCCACCCGCTCCTTCCCCCTTCCCCGCACATCGCCCCCCCTTCTCCTCCTTTACCGTTCCTCCATGGCTCGCGGTTGTGCGTTGCCTGCGGCTCACGGTGGTGGCCGCAGGGCGCCGCAGCACTTGCGGGCACCACCATGAGCACCACCCATGGTGCTTCCTTGGTGTTGGACGGCGTTAGGGTTAGGGCACGGCCCGCCCTCGCCTCCACATTTAAATGCGTTTTCTTTGTTTTAAACGTAGTTCTTTTTAAAATCATTTTTTTTAATGTATTTTTTTTTGTAATTTAAAAAAAAATGCATACGATATAAGTATCATTTTAATGAAAGATGTTTTTTTAATGTATTTTTTTTAACTCAAAAAAATATATATATAACGTTTTTAATACTATGTAATGTAGATTCTGATGTAAGGTTTCATATCAAATTGTGAATATGTGGGGTAGATCAAATGTGTTATATTGGAAAAATCCTTTTGAGTTTAAACGTACTTATTGCCTATTTATATTGCTTGAATATTTTAAGGGTATAAGTCATCTGGAAGGGTCCGAAATGAATATTGAACCTTTGATCATTAGAAATTTAACGATGTGCTTTTGGAAATGATTAGCTTCATTAGATTCTCTTTTTATAAGTATATTTCCGTGATTCGTATTATGCATCTGGGTTTGAAAATTATGAATCTGTAGAGATTGATTTTAGACCAGTATGTTAATGATGTTTTGTTGGAGATTAAATATCTTATTTTAATTGATTAATGGTTGTCTGAATATTATTAATATGAATTGGTTTTAAAACTCATTATGGCTTAATTTGCCTGTTCGATGCTTTGAATCTTAGAGAGTTAGAAAACCAAGATCAACCTATTCCTAGATGAGGTAGATAACTATAAGCTGATAGAGATCTTGTAGAAAACTTGATAAACTTGTAATGATTAAATCAATTTGAAGAAATATTGTCTTTTCTGATTATTGCCTTGCGAGTTTTATTGCTATATTCGCTTTAATTATGAAATGGCAAGAGTGCTTTGTTTGATAGGACCCTGTCGTATGAAATGATTTGGTGTACCTGTTTCAGTCCTCAGTTTCGAGTCGGCTGTTGTATTGTGGTAGTGTCGTTTCGATCATATCCTCTTTGTGTGAGTCGAATGATGATTCACGGTTGAACATTGTTGGTCAGGTCTCTAATTAGAGTACCGTCAGTAAGTGAATTACCCTTGAGTCGTGTTTGACTTGATGATTGTTTCTCTCTTCTTGAACTCCGTTCATCTGACCATGTGTATTCCTTGGTGTTGAGTTCGTCCGAGTTTAGTCTAGTGTCGTATGGGAAAGTGGCTTTGGATTGGGGGCCGCGCCCAAAGTGGCTGCTGGGAAACCCGTCGAAAGTGAGTCTAATAAGTGATAACCTTTAAGTAGATTAGAATGTAATCTCTAAGTAAGATAATTGTGCCTCACACATGGGACGAGTGCTAACATAGACTCGACATGCTGTGAGAAGGCCTGAAATGGCAAACCACCATCCTTGTCTTCACGAGAGGATGTGTGGGTCCACATGAGACTTGGATGGGCCGGAAGCTCGGATTAGGTTGCCAGGGTGACCCAGTGTATGGGGTCGGGACCTATGAAGACTTGCCATGGTAACCATACCAGGTTGTGTGATGACACTTGTCCATACGTTCGCTAGTGTGTGGTCATTTTGTCCTGTTAGGAGTACCTTCGTGGGTCATCCTTTTGTCTCTGCCCTTGTGAGTGTCGGTTTCATGTTAGACCTTGGGTGGTGATGGCTCAGTTTTATGGATGCTCTCATGGACCTCTTGTTTTAGCTTTGATTATGTTCAGCTGGATCCTGTTCTTTTCAAGGATCATTTATGTATTATTGACCAGTGCGGTCGCTTGTATATTGTTTATATTTTGCCTTGATGGATGGATAGTACATGGTGTAACCTCTTGTATTCTTAACTTTATTATTTATCAGAGGGGTCTTGCAGTTGAGCAGACCCGGAGATGTAGCCCTTTAGGGGTGAACTCCGAGATCATTATGGTGTTATGTGATGTATTCTCTTATGTTTCCTTTATTCAGCTTCATCATGAATGATTAACTTATGTTAGAATGGTTAAGTGGATAATTGGAATTAACTATAAATGCATATATTCAGTTCTTTCTTGAATGCCATGTTCATCGAATGCGTAAGTGGTTTAGATGAGATTTATCGTAGATGCTAGTATGCAATTGTCTTTTGAAATGTAATAAGTTGGAATATGAGGAATGTAACTTAGAGTAATGAATTATACTCAATTGTTGTTAAGGAATTTAAATATGCTTGGAAAGATCTCTTATGTTATGATGAAATCCTAGTGTATTAGAATGTTAGATGTATGGTTTGTAATTTTAAATGAAAAGCTTGAATGAAGATTGTGAATGGATCTTAATGATGAATCTTCGCTTGTGATTTATATTTTCACCTTTTTGGAAAGAAATTATCTTGATTATGAATTATCTCGTTATTAAGATATTCAGCTTTGGGATTAATTGTGTGAGTTAAGTGAATTGTGAAATTAAGTAATCTCGTTGGGAAACTCTTTAGGTGTTAGTTGATGTCTTCCGCTATGTAATCTGAATCTTTGATATCTTGTTGCATCTTATGTGTTGTAACTTTAAAAAAAAAAAAATTATGGCACTCTATTCTTGTGTTATGGCTTAATCCCTTCGGGGTTTCCTGGCGGGGCATTACAATTTTAGTATTTTAGCATTTTATATTTTATTATTTACCATTTTAGCATTTTAGCATTTTAGTATTTAGCATTCTAGCATTTTAGCATTTAGCATTTTAGCATTTTAGCATTTTGTATTTTAGTATTTAGCATTTTAGCATTTTAGCATTTAGCATTTCAGGATTTTTGCATTTTAGCATTTTAGCATTTTAGCATTTTGCATTTTAGCATTTTTGCATTTTGCATCTAGCTTTTTAGCATTTTAGCATTTAGCATTTTAGCATTTTGTATTTTATTATTTAGCATTTTAGCATTTTGTCATTTTGCATCTAGCATTTTAGCATTTAGCATTTTAGCATTTTCGCATTTTAGCATTTTTGCATTTTTTGCATTTTAGCATTTTAGCATTTAGCATTTTAGCATTTTAGAATTTTAGTATTTAGCATTTTAGCATTTTAGCATTTATTATTTTATTATTTTATTATTTTGCATTTTAGCATTTTAGCATTTAGCATTTTAGCATTTTAGCATTTAGCATTTTAGCATTTTTGCATTTTAGCATTTTAGCATTTTGTATTTTATTATTTAGCATTTTAGCATTTTAGCATTTAGCATTTTAGCATTTTAGCATTTTAGCATTTTAGCATTTTTGCATTTTTGCATTTTTGCATTTTAGCATTTAACATTTTAGCATTTTAGCATTTTAGCATTTTGCATTTTAGCATTTTTGCATTTTAGCATTTTGCATTTTAGCATTTTTGTATTTTGCATCTTAGCATTTTAGCATTTTAGCATTTTAGAATTTTGAATTTTAGCATTTAGCATTTTACCATTTTAGCATTTAACATTTTTGCATTATGCATTTTGCATCTAGCATTTTAGCATTTTAGCATTTTTGCATTTTTGCATTTTAGCATTTTAGCAGTTAGCATTTTAGCATTTTATCATTTTATCATTTTATCATTTATCATTTTAGTATTTTAGCATTTTAGCATTTTCTATTTTATTATTTAGCATTTTAGGATTTTAGCATTTTGCATTTTTGCATTTTTGCATTTTTGCATTTTTGCATTTTTGCATTTTTGCATTTTGCATTTTAGCATTTTAGCATTTTAGCATTTAGCATTTTAGCATTTTAGCATTTTAGCACTTAGCATTTTAGCATTTAGCATTTTAGCATTTTAGCATTTAGCATTTTTGCATTTTGCATTTTGCATTTTGCATTTTGCATTTTGCATTTTGCAGTTTGCATTTTGCATTTAAGCATTTTAGCATTTTATCATTTTCGCATTTAGCATTTTTGCATTTTTGCATTTTTACATTTTAGCATTTTAGCATTTTGTATTTAGCTTTTTAGCATTTAGCATTTTAGCATTTTAGCATTTACCATTTTACCATTTTACCATTTTACCATTTTAGCATTTACCATTTTACCATTTTAGCATTTAGCATGTTTGCATTATGCATTTTACATTCTGCATTTTAGCATTTTAGCATTTTAGCATTTTAATATTTAGCATT